>NC_080540.1:256852957-257170457 GCF_028640845.1 Ahaetulla prasina
CGAAAAAATGTTTTTAAAAGTAAAAACCTCTGATGATCACGCGGCTCAGCTGAGATCGTCAGAAGCTTTAAAAAGCTTTTTTTCTAAAACCTCTTCGGCTGAAGTGGTTGTAAAAAAATGCTTTTAAAGGGTTCTGACGATCAGGCATCTCAGCTGGAATCATCAGAAGCTTTTAAAAGCATTTTTTACAACTCTTCGGCTGAATGGTTGTAAAAAAATGCTTTTAAAAGGTTCTGACGATCAGGCATCTCAGCTGGAATCATCAGAAGCTTTTAAAAGCATTTTTTACAACTCTTCGGCTGAAGAGGTTGTAGAAAAAATGCTTTTAAAAGTAAAAAAAAAGTTGGCCACACCCACCCAGTCACATTACCCCCACCACCAAGCCATGCCCACAGAACCGGTAGTAACAAATTTTACATTTCACCACTGGTTTAGTCATCTGAGCTTTCAAACTTGTGCTGGAGTCCATCATCAGGGAATTTCTCTCTCACTGGAATGTGTCATTCTGGAAAGAGAAGGATTCCCATAAGATGGGCTCTAGCACGAGTCCGAAAGTTCAGAAGACTAAACTTCTGGTCCTAGTGATCAAGCCAGAGTGGATCTTGCAAAATTATTCTGGGACATGTATATTTGCCTTCCTTGTGACATGTTGTTTTAACATTCATTTTATGCATTTGCATTCTGTTTTATCTTATACAATTTTATCTTACTCTTTTTTACTTTACCTTATTATATTTTATCTTACTTTAATCTACTTTATCTTATCTTACTGTATCTTATTGTGACAGGTGCTCATTGTTTTGATATAAACAACTGACTAATCAATAAAGTTATACTGCTATCTATCTGTCTATTCAATTGTCATTCGGAGATATATATTTTGAACACAAATATTTTCTAAAACAAAAAATAAAGTTTGTATTTTTGTTCTATTATTATGAATTACAGGTAATCAAAAAACTAAAGAAAAAGGACAATAACATGTCTTCACAAGTCTATTTAAATTCATAACTGAAGAAAAGCATTACAATTAAGACCATTTTAGTTTCCTTTGATAAAACGCTCACAATTCTCCTTTTCTGTTATTTTTCTGGGGGTAACAGATAACAGACTATAATAGTTTTGTTATTTTGTCTCTTAAACATTTGTGAAAGTTCTAAAAAATAGTAGCTCAAATTTTTGAATTCATTGCGGTATTAAAACTACAGATGTTTCTTAATGCCGAATGAAAGAATGACTTTGAATTCTGATTTTTGAAGTTCAGTGATATAAAAGAGTATTTCTGGGAAGGAGAAACGGAATACATTAATGGAGAAAATTCATTCCTGTGATATTCACTAAAATTTTACAATCCACTGGAATTACATATTGATTTATGTTAAACAAATGAAAAAATTTGATGTTTCTTTTGGGACACTTCAAAAATCTATTGATATTATTATAACCAGAACTGATAATTCAGAACATAGCAATCAAATCAGGTAACAGGAGAACAATTGATAAATTTACTGTAATAACTTTACCAAAAGCAAACATAACTTTACCACTGTTACAAACATAATTTATCTGTTTGGAAGCATAATCAGACAGGAACAATACAAACATTTTTGGAACTGTTTAAAAAATCCAGCATCCTACTTTCTATTTCCAGATATATTTTTTTTGAACTATTTGAATACTAATAGGAGAAAGAAAAAAAAGAAAGAAAGAAAGAAAGATTTTCTAACTCCTGTAGGAACTATAGTAAATCTAAATTCATATTTACAATAGACCTCAACTTACAACCATTTGTTTAGTTACCATTCAAAGTTCCAATGGGACTAAAAAGGTGATTTACTACTCCTCTTCACACAACTGTTGCAGCATCACCATAATCATGTGATCAAAATTCAGACTCTTGGCAACTGGTTCATATTTTTGATGATTGCAGTGTCCCTGAGCCATGAAATCATCTTTTTGTGACTTTCTTATCAGAAAGTCAATGGGGAATCAAGATTCACTTAACAACCATGTTACTAACTTAAAACAAATGCAGTAGTTCACTTAATAACTGTAGCAAGAAAGGTTGTAAAAGAAGACAAAACTCACTTAACAGCTGTCTTGCTTAGCAACAGCAATTTTGGGCTCAATTGTGGTTGTAAGTCGAGGACTACCTGAATTGTCAAATTCATGAGATTTACAACTGCACAAAGAAAATTGGGTGGTTTCTTTTATAGCAAAAATAAAAGGGAAAGGGAAAGGTTCCCCTTGCACATAGTGCTAGTCGTTCCCGAGTCCAGGGGGCGATGCTTATCTCCGTTTCAAAGCCAAAGAGCCAGCACCTGTCCAAAGAAGTCTCTGTGGTCATGTACCCAGCATGACTAAATGCCAAAGGCGCATGGAATACTGTTAACTTCCCACCAAAGGTGGTCCACATTTTTCTACTTGCATTTTTTACATGCTTTCGAACTGCTAGGTTGGCAGAAGCCGGGACAAGTAATGGGCACATCAATAATAATTGACTGGGTTCACAGAAGACTTATGAGAAGGGCTTGCTTACAATCATCTGACTGAAAGAAGGGCAGAATTTTGCGCAGCGTTTTGAAATCCTGTTTTTTTATAATTATAGATTTCTTACCAATTTGACTAGGTCTTAACCATTAGGATATTTTCTGTCTTTTTTTAAAGACAAATAAAAATGGTTTCCATCACTTTGGAAACAACTTTGATATATAGTTTAAAACAGAAAGCAATTTTGCAAATATTAGCATTGAAAATTATTCATAAAAATATTTATTCCTTATTCTGAATATTGACAATATATTATTGTGCATTCTTTGAATTATATATCTAAATATTGCAGCAAGATATTACAACAAGTTCTTGTTAACTCTGTGTTCACATATATGATTCTTTTAAAACACACTTTGGAAAAGGATATGGATAGTTTATAGAAAGATGTGGTAAAATATGTTACACATTTTACAGAAAAAGAAAAAATGGAGTAGAGCTTCCGTCTTCCAAGGAATACTATATATAAAGTTATTGTGATAATTCAGTAATTTGAAAATAAGTCCTGCTTAATATTTATATCCTAGCTAATTCATGATTGTCTAAGCCATATTGCCCTTGAGTTCCTCATCATTCAAAATTATAAATAGCACTGAAGAGATTGGTTAATTAACATACGATATTTATGACACAACTGAGATTTTACCGTTCTTTCTTCTTCTCTAAACTACTTGTTAAAAAGCAAAGCTTATATTATTTCAATTTTCTACCTATCCATCCTTAGACCTCTACCTATCCATCCTTAGACCTCTTCTACAAAGAACTGCACTGGCTACCTATGGCCTTTCGAGTGCACTTTAAGGTGTTGGTTACGACCTTTAAAGCGCTCCATGGCTTAGGGCCTGGGTACTTACGGGACCGCCTGCTGTTACCACATGCCTCCCACCGACCCGTACGCTCTCACAGAGAGGGACTTCTCAGGGTGCCGTCCGCCAAACAATGCCGGCTAGCGGCCCCCAGGGGAAGGGCCTTCTCTGTGGGGGCTCCCACACTCTGGAACGAGCTTCCCCCGAGCTTACGCCAAATACCTGACCTTCGGACATTCCGTCGCGAACTGAAGACACACCTTTTTATTCGCGTGGGGCTGGCTTGAATTTGAATTTGAATTTTTAAATTTTGTAAATTTCATTAATTTTAAACGGGGTTTTTAGTTCATGGCATATTTTAATTTTTTCAGGCTAATTTTAAAATAAGTTTTTTAAATTGCATTTTAATTTGTACATTGTATGTTTTATCTTGCCTGTACACCGCCCTGAGTCCTTCGGGAGAAGGGCGCTATAAAAATCAAATAAATAAATAAATAAATTTCAAAATGTAAGTATTAATTAAATGCATTACCTTTACTGAGGTATAAATTCTATTGATATGCTCCAGTAGAACCTTCAAGAAGTTAGTGAATGATGATGCAAAATGTTGGCCCATTGATTAAAGCAGTCAAAAGCTCCAAATGTTATACCAGTGATTCAGGGCGATAATAATATATATGTAACACATGTTTGTTTACAAAGTTATCCCCCCCTTGATTTTTACCCAAGAAGCTTCACTTAATTAGAAAAGATTTAGTCATCCAAATCTAAGCTCATACTTTTAGCTATATTTTCTTTCTTTTTTGTCTAATGGAAACGATCCTTCATGAAACATCTTGGAATTGGCATATTTATACTCCCATGTTAAGGGGGAACTCCTATGTTGTTACAGTTTGAAGTATTTTGGAAAATATGAAATTCCTTATATTATATACAATATTAGTTAGTAGGGAGGTATAGCAAGCAATACCACGAGTTCATTTTTATTACTCTTTTTTTTAAAAAATATAGAACTAAGGTATAATCATCATAGAATTCATTATACGTGTTCATAAGATGTGATCTTGCAGTGTTCTTGTAGTACAACTGCTCTATATTTCAATATTTCATTCCCAAAGTCTCACTGGTTTCTGCAGATGTTCTTATTCTTAATTATGTATCAATGATTTTTAAATGAGCATGAGAACAATAGAAATGGATATTTTATGTGTTTATCACCATAAACAAATAATATACAAAGCTGGAAGAATACCTGTTGTTTTTTTAACCATTTCATGGTCTAAAGAACCTAACTCGGTGACTCTTTGTAAGCTACACAGAAGCACTGAGGAATTAGACCACATCCCCCAAACAGAGCTTCAGAAAAAAAACCTCCAAATAGAGCTTCAAAAAAGAAGCTCCCAAACAGAGCTTCAGAGGCTTTTTTTCTGAAGTTCCGTTTTGGAGGCTTTCAGAGGCAGAAAAACGTGTTTTCTGAAAAGGAGTTTCAGAGGCAGGGAAAAAAAGCAAAAAAAAGCAAGGTACAGAGCTCACAACCAAGGAACCTGTTGCTAAAATTCACCTCTGGGAACATCTGATTGGGGGTATTCCAGGAGGCCGATCCTCCTGCCAATCAGCTTTTTGCTTATTTCCCCCCAAAAAAACTAAGGTGTGTCTTATATTCCAAAAAATATGGGTATATAAAAAATTGGCCTGCAGGTAGAAGTTTATAATATCCTACTGTTATATTGTTTAATAAATTGACTTAAAATTAATAATTCAGTTGTGAAACAGAGATACAAGTACAGTAGTTCTGATTAGTAAATAATATATATGTTTTTTGTATGTTTTTCTACTTGGATACAAAATATTAATGATACAAAATTTTAGGTATAAACTTTATGTCTCTCTGTGTGTTTATCTCCCTACCCATCTTCATTTTGAAAAAGAAAAAAAAACGTAAACATTGTGAAAGTAGAAAAAACATTTTATTTTTTACTGATCAATGTTGGGGACTACCTGTACATTTGCAAGAGGAAATGTCAATCATTTAGATTGGCTGTGAAGCACTATTAAATTACCGTATTTTTTGGAGTATAAGACACACTTTTCCTCCAAAAAAATTGGGTGGAAATGTCTGTGCACCTTATACAGCGAATGTTACCAAGACCTGTCCACCTGCCAGCCCCCATCCTTCGGACCCTGCCTCCCAGCAATTTTCCTCCTTGCAGCAAACAGTAAACAGATTCAGCACAGCCAGATTTAGCACGAGCAACTGATTTGTGGGGGGATCTCCCTCCCAGAATACCTCCTATCAGCTGTTTCAAGCTGCGGGGATCACCACCGCCCATCACCGGCGTTACCATCCATCACAGCTGCAACCTATCTCCGCCTCCACACATCCCATTTTCGGCTTCCGTGCAACCCATTTTAGCCTCTGAGTGCCCCATTTTGGCCTCCATGAATCCCATATTCAGCCTGTTCCAGGCGGTGGTGATAGGCAGCAGTGGCGATCCCTGCCCCCTGGACCAGGCTGAAAATCGGGCGTGCAGAGGCTGAAAATTGGGCATGCACAGGCTGAAAATGGGGCACGCGGAGGCTGAAAATGGGATGTGCAGAGGCTGAAAATGGGGCGCTATCACAAGCAGCTGATTGGTGGGGGTCAATCCAACCACCAATCAGCTGCTTGTGCTAAATCAGGCTGTGCTGGAGCTGACCAAGCTGGTCGCTATTTGCTGCAAGGAGACAAATTGCTGGGAGGCAGAGACAGATTTTTTTTCTTGTTTCCCTCCCCAAAAGCTAGGTGAGTCTTATTAAAAATGTTAGTTTAATGACACTATTTGTATATTACCCTCTTTTGCTACTTGTCCTAATACTGGGCTTATGTTAAAAGCTCAAGAAAAGTATTTTAGTTTATCCTTTTGCATCTATGATTTACATATCATTTGTTTCTTATTTACTTTAATAGTAGGGTTCAACTGTTTTTAATTCTCTATGTACCTTATTTCTTTGAGGTCTATTTTTTTTAGCAAATTAAGAATGGCACATCAGATAACTTCACTCATTTTCACGTTACAAAAGTTATGATAAATTGTTCCTACCAAAGTATGTATGTGTATTATGTATATGTATGCATGTTTTGTGTGTGTGTACATATGTATAGATATATATTTTAAAGACTTCTTAAAGTAAATGTATTTGCTCAAAAAAAAAAGTAATTTCAGTCTGCAGTAAGATATCTATCGCAACAGTTCTGCAGTTGTAAATCCAAATAAACAAGCAATGCATCTTCTCATCTACTGTATAATACAGTTTATATGGAATTGTTGACAAATGGGGATTACTATCAGCCAGCAAGGGAAAAAAATACATTATGTACTGTTGGGCATATTCATGAAAATCAGGGACGTAGAATAGCAGATAAATTTTCTAGCTCTGGCAGAATGGCTTGCTTTCAGACATAATACTTCTCAGTGTCAGTAGAATGGCCTTTAGTTACCATCACAGTTCAATAATAAACAACAGATTGTACAAGACCTGCATAGTATAACAAATACATTTTAGCTTTCGGATTTGCCCTTATAAAGTAATTAAATATCAAAATGCTAAATGGAGAAATAATAGTTTTTCACACAGTTAATTGTATGCAACATCTGCAAAAACTCTGTGGAAAAAAGGCACAAAATACAATTATGTGTTCTCAGCAAAGAATTATAACCATGTTTGGTAACTTACCTTTATGTGTAGAGTATTTTTATGGTTTTTTTTTAAATGCCAGTTTTGCCTTATATGACTTTCAGTTTTAATAAAATATAAAAAGTTAATTGGCAATTACTAGAAAAGTAGATACATATTTTATTAAGATAATAGATATCTTAATAAATATTGGGCAATTTGGTCTACTGGTTAAGGCACAAGATAGAATATTGGGCAATTCAATATTTTATGTATTTCAATTCACCTCTATGACTTCTGATACTCAGTGTAATTATTTACTATTATCTAAAGCAGTTTTATCTTAAATTAAAATTGTAATGGAATTTTGTATGAATATGCTTGTAGAAGTAGAAAACATTTAAAATTCAGCCTAGGCACAACACTCACAAATAAAATATAATCAAGACCCATTAAAACTCACCTCTGTGGTTAAGCAATATATTTCAGTCACTGACATTAACATTCATAGAAATATTCCTGAATTTAATCCTCATGTATTCAAGATTCACTCTATTCTTGTCAGGGTTAATAATTTTCAATATAAAACACAAATGCCCCTTAATAGTTTGACAGTCACCATATATCTATCCAAATGAAATGTACTACTTCTAAAGGATTCTCCTGCCAGAATCTGGAGAATATGCAGAGAACAGAGATTACAAACAAATGAAGCAGGTTTATATTGAATTAGACCCAACTATATCTTTTTCTAATTGGTTTGAGATCTCCAGGGCCTAACCTTTACTTTTTTAGTGAACATGGAACATTTTGTCCCTTTGCAATGGGGTCTAATCAGTAGTGGGTTTCAAATCCCGTCACTACTGGTTCGCTCATGGATGCAGTGTGCTCATGCACACAATGCTTCTCTTGCATGTGAAGAAATCCGGCGGATGGGCAGAGCGTCTTCCGCCATCACCGTTCGCCCGATCCTGGACGAACTGCAACAACGCACCAGTCTAATCAAAAATGTTTCTCTATAATTCCTATTGAGATCATAATGCTCATTCAATATTTGTATTGCTGCTGTTGCTGTTATTATTATTTTCCTTCAATGTGGCTGCACAGGGAGTAAATGGTGTCAGATACTCAGCACATGTAATACCACTGCTGTGAGAGTTGTGTTTGTTCCCTTTGTGCTGGTTGTCACCATTAAAGCCCTTCATGGTTTGGGACCAGGTTACCATCTTATCCATCTGGTTTTTATCTATAATAATAATAACAGAGTTGGAAGGGACCTTGGAGGTCTTCTAGTCCAACCCCCTGACCAGGCAGGAAACCCTACACCATTTCAGACAAATGGCTATCCAACATTTTCTTAAAAATTTCCACTGTTGGAGCATTTACAACTTCTGCAGGAAAGTTGTTCCACTGATTAATTGTTCTAACTGTCAGGAAATTTCTCCTTAGTTCTAAGTTGCTTCTCTCCTTGATTAGTTTCCACCCATTGCTTCTTGTTCTACCCTCAGGTGCATTGGAGAATAGTTTGACTCCCTCTTCTTTGTGGGAGGCCGCCGTGAAGTGCCGGCTGGGGGAGCCCGGGAGCCAATCCCGGGCTCCCCAGCCGGCACTTCACGGCGGCCTCCCCACCCACCCACCCCACTGCCGCCGCACTCAATTTCGGCCGGAGAGGAGGCGAGGTGACAACGCCCCTCCGCCCCTCCGAGGCGAGTGACAAACAAATAAAGAGTTCTTCGCTTGGCGTTGTCACCTCGCCCTCCTCTCAGCTGCGTGGAGGCCGCCGTGAAGTGCGGCTGGGGCCGGGATTGGCTCCTGGGCTCCCCAGCCGGCACTCACGGCGGCCTCCCCACCCACCCCACTGCCGCCGCACTCAATTTCGGCTTTTCGGAGAGGAGGCGAGGTGACAAACGCCAAGGCGAGAAGAACTCTGTTTGTCACTCTGCAGAAGGGCGTTGTCACCTCGCCCTCCTCTTCTTTGTGGGAGGCGTGAAGTGCGGCTGGGGAGCCCGGATTGGCTCCTGGGCTCCCCAGCCGCACTTCACGGCGGCCTCCCCACCCCACCGCCGCACTCAATTTCGGCTTTTCGGAGAGGAGGCGAGGTGACAAACGCCCCTCCGCCCCTCCGAGGCGAGTGACAAACAAATAAAGAGTTCTTCGCTTGGCGTTGTCACCTCGCCTCCTCTCCAGCAGTGTGAGGCGCAGGTGGCTGGGGCTGGGGAGCCCGGGAGCCAATCCCGGGCTCCCCAGCCGGCACTCACGCGGCCTCCCCACCCCACCGCCGCTCGCACTCAATTTCGGCCGGAGAGGAGGCGAGGTGACAAACGCCAAGGCGAGAAGAACTCTGTTTGTCACTCTGCCATGAGGCGTTGTCACCTCGCCTCCTCTCGAAAGTCTTGAGGCTGAGGCTGCCGTGAAGTGCGGCTGGGGAGCCCGGATTGGCTCCTGGGCTCCCCAGCCGCACTTCACGGCGCCTCCCCACCCCACTGCCGCCGCACTCAATTTCGGCCGGAGAGGAGGCGAGGTGACAACGCCCCTCCCCCCCCACCGCGGGCAAGAGGAGGACGAGTGAGAGGGGGGTGAAAATGTCGAACGCCCCCTCCGCCCCCCGCCCCCTCCGCCGACCACCGCCGCCGCCGCCATCAAAAAGCGGCGGAAGAAAACGCCGGAGGCCAGCCGCCGCCCCAAAACTAGCCGGCCGAGCTGGCAAAGCATGCCTGCAGCATTTGGGCTCGTCCTGCCGGCCCAGCTGTTCCCGAGGGCAAAAAACCCTCTCCCTGGGTCGGCTCTGCAAGGGTAGACTCGAGTATAAGCCGAGGGGGCGTTTTTCAGCACAAAAAACGTGCCGAAAAACTCGGCTTATACTCGAGTATATACGGTAATTGTGAAATAGAAGTTGATGCACATGTCACATTCAACTATCAATCATAGTCCCCAGTAAGGGCTCAGTACTTATAATTACTTGATAGAACCATATATTGAGACAAAAGACTTTTTAATTACCTTCATGGCACAAAAACATATGTAGTAATTAGTGCTGTTTAGATTTATAATTACGGATGTCCAAATGAGAATAATTTCATGGAACACATTCAGGTTTGGGCAATAAATTCACCTAAAACAAAGCGTTTTAGGATCCAATCTGGGTCAGTCACTGGGACTAGAGGTTTAGTCCATGGGTGAAATGCTCCTGGTTCGGACCGGACCGGACCGTGGCAGATGGTTTGGAGAACTGGTAACAAAAATCCCTGCCCACTCCTGCCAATGCCCAGCTGAGCTGCGCGATCATCAGAGATTTTTTTTTTACTTTTAAAAGCATTTTTTCTTCAGCCGAAAAAATGTTTTTAAAAGTAAAAAAAAAAAACCTCTGATGATCACGCGGCTCAGCTGAGATCGTCAGAAGCTTTTAAAAGCATTTTTTCTAAAACCTCTTCGGCTGAAGTGGTTGTAAAAAAATGCTTTTAAAAGGTTCTGACGATCAGGCATCTCAGCTGGAATCATCAGAAGCTTTTAAAAGCATTTTTTACAACTCTTCGGCTGAAGAGGTTGTAGAAAAAATGCTTTTAAAAGTAAAAAAAAAGTTGGCCACACCCACCCAGTCACATTACCCCCACCACCAAGCCATGCCCACAGAACCGGTAGTAACAAATTTTACATTTCACCACTGGTTTAGTCATCTGAGCTTTCAAACTTGTGCTGGAGTCCATCATCAGGGAATTTCTCTCTCACTGGAATGTGTCATTCTGGAAAGAGAAGGATTCCCATAAGATGGGCTCTAGCACGAGTCCGAAAGTTCAGAAGACTAAACTTCTGGTCCTAGTGATCAAGCCAGAGTGGATCTTGCAAAATTATTCTGGGACATGTATATTTGCCTTCCTTGTGACATGTTGTTTTAACATTCATTTTATGCATTTGCATTCTGTTTTATCTTATACAATTTTATCTTACTCTTTTTTACTTTACCTTATTATATTTTATCTTACTTTAATCTACTTTATCTTATCTTACTGTATCTTATTGTGACAGGTGCTCATTGTTTTGATATAAACAACTGACTAATCAATAAAGTTATACTGCTATCTATCTGTCTATTCAATTGTCATTCGGAGATATATATTTTGAACACAAATATTTTCTAAAACAAAAAATAAAGTTTGTATTTTTGTTCTATTATTATGAATTACAGGTAATCAAAAAACTAAAGAAAAAGGACAATAACATGTCTTCACAAGTCTATTTAAATTCATAACTGAAGAAAAGCATTACAATTAAGACCATTTTAGTTTCCTTTGATAAAACGCTCACAATTCTCCTTTTCTGTTATTTTTCTGGGGGTAACAGATAACAGACTATAATAGTTTTGTTATTTTGTCTCTTAAACATTTGTGAAAGTTCTAAAAAATAGTAGCTCAAATTTTTGAATTCATTGCGGTATTAAAACTACAGATGTTTCTTAATGCCGAATGAAAGAATGACTTTGAATTCTGATTTTTGAAGTTCAGTGATATAAAAGAGTATTTCTGGGAAGGAGAAACGGAATATATTAATGGAGAAAATTCATTCCTGTGATATTCACTAAAATTTTACAATCCACTGGAATTGCATATTGATTTATGTTAAACAAATGAAAACATTTGATGTTTCTTTTGGGACACTTCAAAAATCTATTGATATTATTATAACCAGAACTGATAATTCAGAACATAGCAATCAAATCAGGTAACAGGAGAACAATTGATAAATTTACTGTAATAACTTTACCAAAAGCAAACATAACTTTACCACTGTTACAAACATAATTTATCTGTTTGGAAGCATAATCAGACAGGAACAATACAAACATTTTTGGAACTGTTTAAAAAATCCAGCATCCTACTTTCTATTTCCAGATATATTTTTTTTGAACTATTTGAATACTAATAGGAGAAAGAAAAAAAAGAAAGAAAGAAAGAAAGAAAGATTTTCTAACTCCTGTAGGAACTATAGTAAATCTAAATTCATATTTACAATAGACCTCAACTTACAACCATTTGTTTAGTTACCATTCAAAGTTCCAATGGGACTAAAAAGGTGATTTACTACTCCTCTTCACATAACTGTTGCAGCATCACCATAATCATGTGATCAAAATTCAGACTCTTGGCAACTGGTTCATATTTTTGATGATTGCAGTGTCCCTGAGCCATGAAATCATCTTTTTGTGACTTTCTTATCAGAAAGTCAATGGGGAATCAAGATTCACTTAACAACCATGTTACTAACTTAAAACAAATGCAGTAGTTCACTTAATAACTGTAGCAAGAAAGGTTGTAAAAGAAGACAAAACTCACTTAACAGCTGTCTTGCTTAGCAACAGCAATTTTGGGCTCAATTGTGGTTGTAAGTCGAGGACTACCTGAATTGTCAAATTCATGAGATTTACAACTGCACAAAGAAAATTGGGTGGTTTCTTTTATAGCAAAAATAAAAGGGAAAGGGAAAGGTTCCCCTTGCACATAGTGCTAGTCGTTCCCGAAGCCAAAGAGCCAGCACCTGTCCAAAGAAGTCTCTGTGGTCATGTACCCAGCATGACTAAATGCCAAAGGCGCATGGAATACTGTTAACTTCCCACCAAAGGTGGTCCACATTTTTCTACTTGCATTTTTTACATGCTTTCGAACTGCTAGGTTGGCAGAAGCCGGGACAAGTAATGGGCACATCAATAATAATTGACTGGGTTCACAGAAGACTTATGAGAAGGGCTTGCTTACAATCATCTGACTGAAAGAAGGGCAGAATTTTGCGCAGCGTTTTGAAATCCTGTTTTTTTATAATTATAGATTTCTTACCAATTTGACTAGGTCTTACCATTAGGATATTTTCTGTCTTTTTTTAAAGACAAATAAAAATGGTTTCCATCACTTTGGAAACAACTTTGATATATAGTTTAAAACAGAAAGCAATTTTGCAAATATTAGCATTGAAAATTATTCATAAAAATATTTATTCCTTATTCTGAATATTGACAATATATTATTGTGCATTCTTTGAATTATATATCTAAATATTGCAGCAAGATATTACAACAAGTTCTTGTTAACTCTGTGTTCACATATATGATTCTTTTAAAACACACTTTGGAAAAGGATATGGATAGTTTATAGAAAGATGTGGTAAAATATGTTACACATTTTACAGAAAAGAAAAAATGGAGTAGAGCTTCCGTCTTCCAAGGAATACTATATATAAAGTTATTGTGATAATTCAGTAATTTGAAAATAAGTCCTGCTTAATATTTATATCCTAGCTAATTCATGATTGTCTAAGCCATATTGCCCTTGAGTTCCTCATCATTCAAAATTATAAATAGCACTGAAGAGATTGGTTAATTAACATACGATATTTATGACACAACTGAGATTTTACCGTTCTTTCTTCTTCTCTAAACTACTTGTTAAAAAGCAAAGCTTATATTATTTCAATTTTCTACCTATCCATCCTTAGACCTCTACCTATCCATCCTTAGACCTCTTCTACAAAGAACTGCACTGGCTACCTATGGCCTTTCGAGTGCACTTTAAGGTGTTGGTTACGACCTTTAAAGCGCTCCATGGCTTAGGGCCTGGGTACTTACGGGACCGCCTGCTGTTACCACATGCCTCCCACCGACCCGTACGCTCTCACAGAGAGGGACTTCTCAGGGTGCCGTCCGCCAAACAATGCCGGCTAGCGGCCCCCAGGGGAAGGGCCTTCTCTGTGGGGGCTCCCACACTCTGGAACGAGCTTCCCCCGAGCTTACGCCAAATACCTGACCTTCGGACATTCCGTCGCGAACTGAAGACACACCTTTTTATTCGCGCGGGGCTGGCTTGAATTTGAATTTTAATTTTTAAAATTTGTAAATTTTATTAATTTTAAACGGGATTTTTAGTTCATGGCATATTTTAACTTTTTAGGCTAATTTTAAAATAAGTTTTTTAAATTGCATTTTAATTTGTACATTGTATGTTTTATCTTGCCTGTACACCGCCCTGAGTCCTTCGGGAGAAGGGCGCTATAAAAATCAAATAAATAAATAAATAAATTTCAAAATGTAAGTATTAATTAAATGCATTACCTTTACTGAGGTATAAATTCTATTGATATGCTCCAGTAGAACCTTCAAGAAGTTAGTGAATGATGATGCAAAATGTTGGCCCATTGATTAAAGCAGTCAAAAGCTCCAAATGTTATACCAGTGATTCAGGCGATAATAATATATATGTAACACATGTTTGTTTACAAAGTTATCCCCCCCTTGATTTTTACCCAAGAAGCTTCACTTAATTAGAAAAGATTTAGTCATCCAAATCTAAGCTCATACTTTTAGCTATATTTTCTTTCTTTTTTGTCTAATGGAAACGATCCTTCATGAAACATCTTGGAATTGGCATATTTATACTCCCATGTTAAGGGGGAACTCCTATGTTGTTACAGTTTGAAGTATTTTGGAAAATATGAAATTCCTTATATTATATACAATATTAGTTAGTAGGGAGGTATAGCAAGCAATACCACGAGTTCATTTTTATTACTCTTTTTTTAAAAAAATATAGAACTAAGGTATAATCATCATAGAATTCATTATACGTGTTCATAAGATGTGATCTTGCAGTGTTCTTGTAGTACAACTGCTCTATATTTCAATATTTCATTGCCAAAGTCTCACTGGTTTCTGCAGATGTTCTTATTCTTAATTATGTATCAATGATTTTTAAATGAGCATGAGAACAATAGAAATGGATATTTTATGTGTTTATCACCATAAACAAATAATATACAAAGCTGGAAGAATACCTGTTGTTTGTTAACCATTTCATGGTCTAAAGAACCTAACTCGGTGACTCTTTGTAAGCTATACAGAAGCACTGAGGAATTAGACCACATCCCCCAAACAGAGCTTCAGAAAAAAAACCTCCAAATAGAGCTTCAAAAAAGAAGCTCCCAAACAGAGCTTCAGAGGCTTTTTCTGAAGTTCCGTTGGAGGCTTTCAGAGGCAGAAAACGTGTTTTCTGAAAAGGAGTTTCAGAGGCAGGAAAAAGCAAAAAGCAAGGTACAGAGCTCACAACCAAGGAACCTGTTGCTAAAATTCACCTCTGGGAACATCTGATTGGGGGTATTCCAGGAGGCCGATCCTCCTGCCAATCAGCTTTTTGCTTATTTCCCCCCCAAAAAACTAAGGTGTGTCTTATATTCCAAAAAATATGGGTATATAAAAAATTGGCCTGCAGGTAGAAGTTTATAATATCCTACTGTTATATTGTTTAATAAATTGACTTAAAATTAATAATTCAGTTGTGAAACAGAGATACAAGTACAGTAGTTCTGATTAGTAAATAATATATATGTTTTTTGTATGTTTTTCTACTTGGATACAAAATATTAATGATACAAAATTTTAGGTATAAACTTTATGTCTCTCTGTGTGTTTATCTCCCTACCCATCTTCATTTTGAAAAAGAAAAAAAAACGTAAACATTGTGAAAGTAGAAAAAACATTTTATTTTTTACTGATCAATGTTGGGGACTACCTGTACATTTGCAAGAGGAAATGTCAATCATTTAGATTGGCTGTGAAGCACTATTAAATTACCGTATTTTTTGGAGTATAAGACACACTTTTCCTCCAAAAAAATTGGGTGGAAATGTCTGTGCACCTTATACAGCGAATGTTACCGAAGACCTGCCCACCTGCCAGCCCCCATCCTTCGGACTCTGCCTCCCAGCAATTTTCCTCCTTGCAGCAAACAGTAAACAGATTCAGCACAGCCAGATTTAGCACGAGCAACTGATTTGTGGGGGGATCTCCCTCCCAGAATACCTCCTATCAGCTGTTTCAAGCTGCGGGGATCACCACCGCCCATCACCGGCGTTACCATCCATCACAGCTGCAACCTATCTCCGCCTCCACACATCCCATTTTCGGCTTCCGTGCAACCCATTTTTAGCCTCTGAGTGCCCCATTTTTGGCCTCCATGAATCCCATATTCAGCCTGTTCCAGGCGGTGGTGATAGGCAGCAGCAGTGGCGATCCCTGCCACCTGGAACAGGCTGAAAATCGGGCGTGCAGAGGCTGAAAATTGGGCATGCACAGGCTGAAAATGGGGCACGCGGAGGCTGAAAATGGGATGTGCAGAGGCTGAAAATGGGGCGCTATCACAAGCAGCTGATTGGTGGAGGTCAATCCAACCACCAATCAGCTGCTTGTGCTAAATCAGGCTGTGCTGAAGCTGACCATGCTGTTCGCTATTTGCTGCAAGGAGACAAATTGCTGGGAGGCAGAGACAGATTTTTTTTCTTGTTTCCCTCCCCAAAAGCTAGGTGAGTCTTATTAAAAATGTTAGTTTAATGACACTATTTGTATATTACCCTCTTTTGCTACTTGTCCTAATACTGGGCTTATGTTAAAAGCTCAAGAAAAGTATTTTAGTTTATCCTTTTGCATCTATGATTTACATATCATTTGTTTCTTATTTACTTTAATAGTAGGGTTCAACTGTTTTTAATTCTCTATGTACCTTATTTCTTTGAGGTCTATTTTTTTTAGCAAATTAAGAATGGCACATCAGATAACTTCACTCATTTTCACGTTACAAAAGTTATGATAAATTGTTCCTACCAAAGTATGTATGTGTATTATGTATATGTATGCATGTTTTGTGTGTGTGTACATATGTATAGATATATATTTTAAAGACTTCTTAAAGTAAATGTATTTGCTCAAAAAAAAAAGTAATTTCAGTCTGCAGTAAGATATCTATCGCAACAGTTCTGCAGTTGTAAATCCAAATAAACAAGCAATGCATCTTCTCATCTACTGTATAATACAGTTTATATGGAATTGTTGACAAATGGGGATTACTATCAGCCAGCAAGGGAAAAAAATACATTATGTACTGTTGGGCATATTCATGAAAATCAGGGACGTAGAATAGCAGATAAATTTTCTAGCTCTGGCAGAATGGCTTGCTTTCAGACATAATACTTCTCAGTGTCAGTAGAATGGCCTTTAGTTACCATCACAGTTCAATAATAAACAACAGATTGTACAAGACCTGCATAGTATAACAAATACATTTTAGCTTTCGGATTTGCCCTTATAAAGTAATTAAATATCAAAATGCTAAATGGAGAAATAATAGTTTTTCACACAGTTAATTGTATGCAACATCTGCAAAAACTCTGTGGAAAAAAGGCACAAAATACAATTATGTGTTCTCAGCAAAGAATTATAACCATGTTTGGTAACTTACCTTTATGTGTAGAGTATTTTTATGGTTTTTTTTTAAATGCCAGTTTTGCCTTATATGACTTTCAGTTTTAATAAAATATAAAAAGTTAATTGGCAATTACTAGAAAAGTAGATACATATTTTATTAAGATAATAGATATCTTAATAAATATTGGGCAATTTGGTCTACTGGTTAAGGCACAAGATAGAATATTGGGCAATTCAATATTTTATGTATTTCAATTCACCTCTATGACTTCTGATACTCAGTGTAATTATTTACTATTATCTAAAGCAGTTTTATCTTAAATTAAAATTGTAATGGAATTTTGTATGAATATGCTTGTAGAAGTAGAAAACATTTAAAATTCAGCCTAGGCACAACACTCACAAATAAAATATAATCAAGACCCATTAAAACTCACCTCTGTGGTTAAGCAATATATTTCAGTCACTGACATTAACATTCATAGAAATATTCCTGAATTTAATCCTCATGTATTCAAGATTCACTCTATTCTTGTCAGGGTTAATAATTTTCAATATAAAACACAAATGCCCCTTAATAGTTTGACAGTCACCATATATCTATCCAAATGAAATGTACTACTTCTAAAGGATTCTCCTGCCAGAATCTGGAGAATATGCAGAGAACAGAGATTACAAACAAATGAAGCAGGTTTATATTGAATTAGACCCAACTATATCTTTTTCTAATTGGTTTGAGATCTCCAGGGCCTAACCTTTACTTTTTTAGTGAACATGGAACATTTTGTCCCTTTGCAATGGGGTCTAATCAGTAGTGGGTTTCAAATCCCGTCACTACTGGTTCGCTCATGGATGCAGTGTGCTCATGCACACAATGCTTCTGCGCATGCGCGAAGAAATCCGGGCGGATGGGCAGAGCGTCCTTCCGCCATCACCGGTTCGCCCGATCCTGGACGAACCGGTAACAACGCACCAGTCTAATCAAAAATGTTTCTCTATAATTCCTATTGAGATCATAATGCTCATTCAATATTTGTATTGCTGCTGTTGCTGTTATTATTATTTTCCTTCAATGTGGCTGCACAGGGAGTAAATGGTGTCAGATACTCAGCACATGTAATACCACTGCTGTGAGAGTTGTGTTTGTTCCCTTTGTGCTGGTTGTCACCATTAAAGCCCTTCATGGTTTGGGACCAGGTTACCATCTTATCCATCTGGTTTTTATCTATAATAATAATAACAGAGTTGGAAGGGACCTTGGAGGTCTTCTAGTCCAACCCCCTGACCAGGCAGGAAACCCTACACCATTTCAGACAAATGGCTATCCAACATTTTCTTAAAAATTTCCACTGTTGGAGCATTTACAACTTCTGCAGGAAAGTTGTTCCACTGATTAATTGTTCTAACTGTCAGGAAATTTCTCCTTAGTTCTAAGTTGCTTCTCTCCTTGATTAGTTTCCACCCATTGCTTCTTGTTCTACCCTCAGGTGCATTGGAGAATAGTTTGACTCCCTCTTCTTTGTGGCAACCCCTGAGATATTGGAACACTGCTATCATGTCTCTCCTAGTCCTTCTTTTCATTAAACTAGGCATACCGAGTTCCTGCAACCGTTCTTCATATGTTTTAGCCTCCAGTCCCCTAATCATCTTTGTTGCTCTTCTCTGCACTCTTTCTAGAGTCTCAACATCCATTGTGGGGACCAAAACTGAATGCAATATTCCAAGTGTGGCCTTACCAAGGCATTATAAAGTAGTATTAACACTTCACGTGATCTTGATTCTATCCCTCTGTTTATGCAGCCTAGAACTGTGTTGGCTTTTTTGGCAGCTGCTGCACACTGCTGGCTCATATCTAAATGGTTGTCCACTAGGACTCCAAGATCCCTCTCACAGTTACTACTATTGAGCAAGGTACCACATATCCAGTACCTGTGCATTTTGTTTTTTTGGCCTAAATGTAGAACCTTACTTTTTTCACTGTTGAATTTCATTTTGTTAGATAGCGCCCAACGTTCTAGTCTGTCAAGATCTTTCTGTATTTGAGCCTATCTTCTGGAGTGTTGGCTATTCCTGCCAGCTTGGTGTCATCTACAAAAGTTCCCCATCTATCTCCTCATCCAAGTCATTGATGAAGATGTTGAAGAGTACTGGGCCTAAAACAGAGCCTTGGGGTAATCTATCCAGTTCTGCTTGGCAAGTGGGGTAAGGAATGTCAGCTGGGTACTAAGAGGGGTGCTTTCTGTACTATAGGTCCTGCCCTCAGCAACATTCTCCCCTCAGCATCATCTGACCCTGTTGGCCTTTCATAAGGTTTTGAAGCTTTGGCCTGGGGCTCTGAGAGTGCGAAGGGTCCTGTTCCCTGGCTATCTATGACCATTTTTTCTTGGCAGCCATATATTTTAAATTTGTATTTTATTATAATTGTTTTCAACTGTTTTATGAATATTTGCCACCCATAATCTCTTGCTTGAGATGGGCGTATATAGAAACTGAGTAAATAAATAAGAAGTTGAAAATTTCTTACATTCATCCTATCAGGGCTCTTAGATAGATTATTTTTTATCTTTCATGTTATCCTAAATTAACTGATAAACCTCATGGCTAAAAAGATATTTGAACCTAGAGTTCAGATATGCATATGGATTACCACAGCTTTGTAGCTCACTCATTAGGAAGGAAGCAAAACATACCATAAAATATTTCAACCAAATAAATCAATCTAAAAGTGCCATATCAATCCAATTATTACTAATAAATCATAGCACAAGCTGCTGGCATTTTTTTTCCATAAAAACATTAAAAAAAGACCAAAAAAAAGTCATCATTCTTTGTTGCATTACCAAACCTATGGTACCTGAAGTTCAAATTATAGTCTTTAAAGCTCTAATCCACATATAATAATAATTTAGTAACTATACTATTAAATTTTTTAAAATAATAGGTTTGTTTGTTTGTTTGTTTAATTTATTTATTTATTTCTCACCTTTCTAGACCACTCATCTCCCTCATTTTTAAAAAAATAAAAAGTATTTCACAGGTTTTACTGGTTATTTTATTTGGTTGAAAGGAAAGTCGATTCTTTTCACTCTTTTAAAATTTTAGCACTCAACAACCACTTTACATGTGTTAAAAGTTTACCAATACATTTTCAAACTACAAATAGCACTTTCCTGGGTTCAGATTGTCATAAATTTCCATTTTACTATTGACTCTTAGTAGGATGAATATTTGCAAGGAGAATGAAATAAAAATTAAGAGGGGCTCGACTTGATAAGCAGATGTTGCTTACTTCACTGGTCTAGCTACATACATTAAACATTGATACAGTGCTGTGGTAGGGTTTGTCATTTACCTGTCATTTCATCCTTACCTCAACATAAAGCAAGTACGTTTTGCAGACAGATAAGAACTTACTGTGCCAATGCTTATTGTAAGTGCAAAGAGATTTACAGCCTGAACTAGCAGGTAAATAAACAGCTTGTGCAATGGAGTGGAATTAAATATCCAGCCACAGACAGAAAGCCAATGCTTTACAAATGAGAATGCTTGGGCTCAGTTGCCAACAGCATCTACATGAAACTTCTTAAATACTATTACTCACTGGCCTCTCCAAATGCAGTTCTCACCACCTTAAGTGGTTCCTTCTAGTTTTGCCTCTGTATTAGGCATGATGAATGCATTGCAGAAACTCTACGGAAAAGTTTAAGCTACAGAGAAGCCACAGAAACCTTGACTGATTCATATAAAATTAACCATGTTTTTCTGAATCTTAAATACTACTCACCTACATAAGCTTCCTCTTCAACTGGCAAACGCAGCGACATGCAAAGGTAAGTATCAGACTATATGGAAGGACAGAAAAAGTAGAATATATAAAAAGTTAGAGCTTTTTTTCTCCTTCAAAAGTTAAAAGTACAAGAGGAAATGATCGTAACGTTAACTGTTTTGAAGTATAGTCAGAATTCTTTTCTAAATAAAAAAATCTAGCTGAGAAAATGATAAAACACACCTTTCTTTTATTCCCTACCTGATAGTACCTTTGGTTACTTTTTACCTGACCAGGGATCATACATGTTTATATGAAATCCAACTATATTAATCAGTGAGAGATAGAATTGATACTTTATGGCACTATCATTTTCATTATGGTCAACCACATTATTAAGGCAGTTTAAAAGCAGGTTACAAGCAGGCATCACATATACAATAATATTCAGCTGTTTAAGTGAATGTTAAACATCCAGGTGAATAGATGTTAGATTACACCTGCAGCAGTCAGCACTGTAGTTCTGCAAGGAGACTAAGCAAGCAGATATCCTTCTATCATAGTAAGGAAAGGCAGGTATATTGTGAGAGGCTGTAAAGCATATACTGGCATATAAGCAATTAATCCATTTAAAAAAACCTTTTCCATACAAATATTTAGAAATAAATATTTATTTTACCAAGTCAAAATCATCTGTATTATAAACTAAATATAATTTGAAACCTTTTCTAAGATCTATAGTTCATATATATCCAAGTCAATAGTGCTTCAACCAAAATACATCTTCTTAACCTATCATTTTGTACTTATCTCCTTTTTTTACAGTAATAATGATGTCAAACTGTATATCCTAGATACAGAGAATATATAAACTGGAAACCCCTAATGGTGTCAGGAACCGTGAAAAATCAATAGAATACTTTCTTTTTAAGTAAGTGCTGGGAAAATTATTCAAACCAGACATGGTTTAGCAACAATCTCTGTACACTAGAACATGACAATCCTGAACTGATTATTTCAATTGTCCCAGAAGATACAGCCAGCAGTAATACATTACTGTATTAGTTTTCTATAATACAATCAACTTTTACTTCTAAACAAAGAAAATATTCAAGGAAAATAATTGATGAATAATAACAATGGCAGCAGCAAATTATTTCACAACTTTAACAGATTGTTTGTTAAATATGCAACTACCATATATTCTGTAAGAGTTCTGTTAATGCCAAAATAAATGGCAGTTTATAAATCATGCTTCATAAAGTCTTATGATCCCTTGCATTAAATATCTTTTAATAAATATTTTCCTTAGCAAAATGAAATATATTGTTATAATTTAATTTCATAATTTTATATTCTCTATTGAACATTTTAAAAATTATCTGAATCTTCAGATATTAAATTCCAATTTCCAAGTTGCTAAACCAAGTTCATTATTTATTTTATATAATATACATTTCCTTGGTTAAAATAAACTTTTCCTGAGTTTGCTTACTTAAAAAACTAAAAATCTAAAAATGTCAATAATATGCAAAAGTACATAATTCCTCTATTACTCTTCCTACGCATACTTTCAGATATAAAAATACATGGACTGATCATATAATTGCAATTCTTCATTATATTCTATTTCAGAAAGGTAACTCCAAGTAACTTCTATGTTGTTTTCTGGTTTCCCAAAGTGCATAAATAAACAATTTACTCCAGTATAATTCTCCCTAATTCATCAATTCGAAGTAAATAATTTACAGGAAGAGAGAGAACTTTAATGATTATACAAAGGCTCATTGCTCTTTATCTTTCAAACTGTCAGGGGCTGACAGTCATGCATGCTAATGGATACACTCCTATTAATACAAAAATAAATGAGCAATGAAAATGTCAATTGCTCTGCAATCTACTGTCATTATTTCATATCTTAGTCTACAAGCAAACATTAATGGCTTGGGAGTGGTTGCAAATAACATACAAGTTGAATTGCCTAATTTCTTTAAGACACAATCACCTAAATAATTAAAAATGAATAATGAAAATGGAAATTTCTTTTTCCTTATATTTTTCCCCCTGCATTCAGCATAAAAAGTTGTTTTTAGCATCTGAAGATTGTTTTTAACTTCAAAAGATTAAATCATAGGTAATTCAAAAATGCTAATCTTATAGTTACTTTAACATATTTTTATATGGTTGCCACAAAGGCAGGCAGTCTGGGTAGAAAGCTCCTCAAAAGGTCTAAGAAAAAATAAATTATTGAAAATTCAAGACAAAGAGGCATACTATTGGTACCCCAAATTATATAGTTATATAGTTATGAATGCTGTATTCCCCCTATAAATGATTGTTACAATTACCTTTGTTCTACATGATGCTATAGATCTGGGAAAGAGGATTTATTTGGGCCTTATCACATCACCATCATCATCATCATCAACAATTTAGCTTATATAAGCAGCATGTTTATTACCAACTTATGTTTTCTGTGTATCATGAAAACTACATCATGGTCATGTACAATTTAAATTCAAACATTCAATTTCATATATTATCTCCAAATAAATCAGTTTCAAAAGGATTCATTTTCCATTTATATACTGTATATGCCTTAAAATTATATTAACTCTATACCCTAGATCACATCACAGGATAAAGCTGAAATGTAAAATGCAAATCAAATGCTCTGAACTGACAGCAAAGAACTGTAATACAATTATAAGGTTGAGGCAAAAAAATACTTTCCTAGAGGTAAATCTACATTTTCCTTATTCTTTAAGGTGTCACAATGGAAGAGACTTGTTCTAATTAATTAGAACCCTTTAATTATCCTTTCATTAATGCACCAGCATACTTATCAATCTGAATTTTGTCAGCATTGCATAGAATATTGTAATAGATGCTGCATTTTTCAGTGTGGTATATTACTTCTGTCAAACTGCAAAAATTAAACAAAAAGTCTACCTAGAAGGCTAAATATGATAAAAGTCAGATTAAATCATTAAAGGTTCATTTACAGAAATACCTTAAAAAGGTGTCCACGGAATCTGATGAAATGATAAAATCAAAATAATGATGCAAGCTCCATCCCTTGTAGAGATGTAGATAGTTTTGAACATCTAAATATTGCAGTTTTACAATATCAAGAATATCAACGCACTGCAAAGGCTTCCACATTCTATAGTCTTCATGCAAGAAAAGAATAGTAACTTTTGGGACACCACAATCAGGATCTTTCTCTTGCTTTAAGTGACAGGATGAGAAAGAAATTTAGTAAATTTGTTGAACTTGCTTCTCCTTCTATATCACTGTGGCTAAGAAAAAGCAGAAAGCATTCAACAACTATATATTCATCTGAAGTTCATACTTTGAATTAAACTCCAATCTATAATTAGCCCCCAGTCTAATATGCTGGGGGCAACATGTAAATCACAATGCCATAGACTCCCACTTAATATATATCAAGGTGATCCACTGGAGAGATAAGAACAAATGACTGACTTCCCATTTTCAAAGGCAGCGGGAAATCAACCATCCAGCAGCGGGAATCAGCCATCCATAGTGGATACTGGGAAGAATTAAAAAGGTTTGTTTTTGTTTCAAAGAAAAACTTTTTTCTTCCAGTAACCCTCCTTAATGATCATTTTTCCTGAAACCATTAGTATCAGAAAACCATTGCTCTGGAGCAGACTTGCTAGGTGATCAAGGAATTAAACCTCCCAATTTCCTTTCATGCCAGCAGGGCTTTTTATAATCAATGTTTCTTACAGACAAAAAAAATTGAAAAAGCTTTATTGGTTTTCTCTTTCTTTCTCTCTCCAGGTGGTACTACTCAAGATTGCTTAGGAATATATTTGTAGGGCAAACATAGCAAATTAAGAGTGAATGCAGGCTTGCAGAATGCTAAAAGCTGGGGGCAGGCATGGGGCAGAACGTGAGCGTTTGAGGTACGATCACATAAAACTAAATGACAGTAAGAACAAGAAGTCAAATGAGTGAAAGATAACTTTCCAATGACTTTTTTTTTACTAAGAAAATGTCAAAACATAATTATGGTGAGCATGAATCTACTAAATTACGTCACTGCTTTGAAGATCCTTTAATGCTGAAAACCTTTACAGGTTAGCCTCTATTTACAACTGAGAATCTCCCCCCATTTCCATTGATAAGCAAAACAGTGGTTAAGTGAGTTTTGCTCCTTTTATGACCTTTCTTTCTTGTTAGTAAAATGGCTGTTAAGTGAATCATTGCTTCCCTATTGATTTTGCTTGTCAGAAGCTCGCAAAAAGGTGATCACATGTATCCAGGACACTGCAACTGTCATAAATCCATGCCAGTTGCCAAGCCTCTGAATTTTGATCATGTAACCATGGGGATACTACAAGTCATCAGTGTGAAAAGTGGTCATAAGAAACTTTTTCCAGTGCTGTTGTAACTTGGAATGGTCACTAAACGAATAGTTGTAAGTCCAAGACTACCTGTACTTCACTAGCTATTTGTCCTAAAAAATAAAAATGAACTAGCTGAGAGAGGCAATTCTTTAAAAAATTCTTAATTAGTCTCCCCTTTCAAATGTATCCACTCAAAAAATAAGATATGCAACAGGAAAGGGGAAAACATACCGTATGTTCACTCATTTCTTGGAAATAAACATGATTAAAAATAACTTCTATTACTAATACTTATTTTGCTGCATAGTGCCATCTACCACAACATGTATTTATCATAATCCCTTACTTTATTAAATGAGATTAGGGTAAGTAACCTAGCAAAGGATGACATTCCCAGAAAAGTGCAATCTGTTTTAGGGCGACTAAGATGGCCACAACCAGTCTTCCAATCACTGCCTCCTGTAAATCTTTCTACTCCTGACAGGACGTGCCCTAATGATTCACAAGACTGCAGGATGTTAAAACATTAGCTCTAAAAAAAAATCATACATTGAGACCTCAGCTTTATTAAAATGAGACTTGTTATGTAATTCACATTTCAACTGGGCAACACATTCATTTAATACACCTGCAAATTCTCTTATGTTTAGATTTCTGGGAGGGAAAAAACCGCCTACAGTAAGGACCATTTTAGCTGAGTATTTGCTTTACATCTTTTTATAGCCACTAGGTTGAAACAGCTGGTTCTAATCATAGTTTCCAGGAAATGATTCCCAACAACTAGATCACTTGCTTTTCTTCTGTTTCTGAATGAGCTAACTGCAATGACTCATGTCTTCTATTGCTGAATGTTTTTTGCCATGAATCTAAAGGTCCCTGGGGAGGGGGAAAAGAGGAAAATCGGAGGAAAGAATTTCTTTTAAGAGAGTTAAACAAGCACTTCTACAATATGGTCCCATGTTACTGCCTGTAATGCAGAATTTATCTTTAGAACACACTTCTTACAGGTGTGTTATTTGAAAGTTCTCTACACTATAAAGCTCATTGTCCATGACATGGGAGGAAGAGCGAGCTAACCAAGACAACTAATAGTTCTTTAACGTACGAGTTTTCTAAGCACAGAATTATCTTCACAAACAATTTATTTTATATATAATTAAGTCATGAAAGACATGTAGGTGGTTAATGATTTATTTATTTATTTGTCAAACACAACAATATATATAAGTATAAGCATGAAATAACCATACGAATTGGATACAACCAAAGGGAACATTAGGACAGGAATGGTACGCACGCTGGTGCTCTTATGCACGCCCCTTACAGACCTCTTAGGAATGGGGTGAGGTCAACAGTAGATAGTTAAAGCTTTGGGGATTTGGGGAAGAGATCTTTAAGTCAGTCTTAACTGAATGGTGTACTGGTTCCAGTGTTTTAGTTTATTTGCCTTATGAGTATTTAGGAGAGGAAAATCACTGGTAATTGGCTCAGTAACAGGAGGAACCAGTTTATACAGCCTGATCTAATAATGGAATTATTAGATTTTTACAAAGGCTATAATGTAAAAATATACTGCAAGTAAGTTTCCCAGATGTGAATCCTAAATCTCAAAATCCAATGATACATGCAATATTCCAGTTATTTCATTGCGATCTCACATGCTGCTACATATTAGCTGCCAGTTTTGATCATCAGTGGTCATCTAGTTCAGAATGACAGAGGACTAGATACATCCTTGCACTTCCAGCATGTGTATTATATAGCTAAAGCTTATAGCTTCAGCCATCTGTTAGATTCAAGTCCTGAAGTCAGAAAAGCTATTTTTATTCTACTTATTGCTTGAAGAAATCTTTGAAACACAACCATAAAATCTAGTAATATATTGTCAATCCACTGGGTAGATCAGACCAGGAAATCAACTCCACAGGAAAGCTACAGTTACTGAGATTGATTAGCCTGCAATACTTGCAAAAATCTTGTTCCTCCTCCTCCTCCTCCTCCTCCTCCTCCTCCTCCGTTATTTAAAAGATGTATATAGTCTCCCATCTTAAAATCAACTTTGGTCAGCTCCCAATCAAAGTATAAAACAAAATTACAATAAAACTGTAAAACTAAACGCATTAAGATCAACAAAAATCTGATGCCAAGTCATATAGTCACTTATCCTAGTATGAGGGGGAAAAGCTGCTGTAGAAAAGGCATGCTTAGTAGTTCAAGTGAATTATAGTGGTCTCTCAGATGCTTTGGAATATGACTTTCTCTTAAGTTTCAAAAAATATTCCAGCCCTTTTTGCTAGGCAATAGACCTTGCATGTCTCCATCATGATCATCTTCCTTACTTTCTCCATAAACACACAATTTTGTGAAATGTATTCATTAGCACAAGCATATTTTTTTACTGTAGATTCTTCCACACAAAAATAGCAAATTAAAAAAACACAGCACTAGTTTATGAAATCACATTGTTCAAAATGAATTGGTGATGAACTTCTTGTTTCATAATTTTAAGATTTGCTTTGTATACCTTAACTCTAGAATTTGAATTCTGTCTTCAAAAGCATACCATGGAAGACTTTGACCTACCTCAAGTAGGACTCATGTACCCCTGATGAATTTACAAATTAATTGGAACTGGCAGAATAAGGAGTTACAGACAGAGCTAAGTTGACTCCCTGTATCCTTAGAAGTTTATTTACATGTTCTAAAGTACATGTTCTAAATATTTTAAAAAGGGGTTATTCTAAATATAACTGCCAAGCAGATATTAAATCAACTGGTAGTAAAAACTACCTGGTGCAACAGACAACTTCTATTTTGTTTTTTGCACACATGCTGTGTGAATTTAGAGCTTATGTTGGGTGCACTTCATAGTTACAACAGCCCCCACCCATGCCCACACAATCGCCCGATCCCCATTTGCCTACTTGCTGCTTCTTTCAGGCTCACTAAGCCTTGCTTCGGCTGCTGCAATCAATTGTATCAGCTAGCGACTGAATCTGCCTGCCTGCAATCCATCTCGTCGGTGAGCAACAAAATCTCACCGGGTAGGGGTGGGGGCTTTAAAAAATAGTTAATTGGGTTTTTTTTAAGGAGTGTTTTTTTAAAAAAGTTAAGGAAGTTTTAAATTTAGCTGCTTTTATCTAAAAATATAAATAAAATAATAAAATAAAATAAAATATTTGTGTAGCTTTTTGAGATTTGGTGTGTTTCTGTAGTGTTTCACTCTAACTACACAAACACACAAAATCCCACAAAGCTGTATGTGGCATTTTGTGTGTGTGTATGTGTGAGTCAGTTGTGTTGTGTCGTGTGTGTGTAAAGGGTGAAAGTTGGTTTTTGAGCTTTTTGTGGTTGTGTGAGGTTCCTGTTTGTTGCAGGGGCCATTCTGGGTGAAGTGCAGCTCTTTTACATTGTGTGTGAGTCAGTTGTGTTGTGTTGTGTTGTGTGTGTGTGTGTGTATAATGTGAAAGTTGGTTTTGTGTACTTTGTTTATTATTTTTATTATTTATTATTGGCCACGCCCACCCGGTCACCTGACCACCAAGCCACACCCACCAATTAAGCCACGCCCACAGAACTGTTAGAGAAAATTTTTAGATTTCACTCCTGATATGTGGTGACTTAATAAAATATGAGCCTGGGGGAAAAAGGCTAAAGATTGCTCAGTTTTGATATTCTTTGGAATAAGAGAGAGGAAAAGAGAAAAGTTGTCAAGATTGGTATCAGTCCTTTGGGATAGGCCAGATCAGAAAACAACCCCAAAATATACTAGCATTTTATTGATAAAGGAATTATAAAGAATATTGAAAGGTTTGCTTTAATTTCTTTCTCACACTTTTTTGTTTTCCTGAGATATGCTCATGTTTTACTATCAGTCATCACATCTTTTTGGTGCTCTACACTTCGTCCAAATTCATATTACTATTGTGACACCACACAGATACAAAAAAAAGGTCACTTATTTCAGGAAATACTATTAGAAGATATAAACATCTAAGGGACCAATTATGTAGGCTTTTCTAAACATGGCTGTTTATCACAGAAGACAACTTCTGAACTGGCCAGTGAGACCTACAACATTGTATGTCTCCTGTTTGTGTTCCATTCACTTTCCTAAAATAGTTTACATGTATGTTGACACTTAATTCTCCCTTGTTGTTCGCCCTCTGAGGAAGGCAGGTCATGAAATAGATACCACAGGGTTTCCAGGATTCCTATTTTATTGTGTAGAATACAACGGAATATTAAAAGCCTAAGATTTTTCTGTCCTGTTTTATAGTAAGCAAAGTCAAGATAGGCTTATCTTGAGTTTCTTTGTCCTGTTTCCTTCTATCTCTTTATTATATTTTAAGATGCTCAGAATCATTGTATTAGTAAGATGGGTAGCATAGAAATCCAATCAATCAATCAATCAATTAATCTCTAGCCTGATTAATCCCTTGTCCAAGTTCTCCACAATGGCTTTTTAACAGCTTTCTCTAAATCAGCTCCAAATTCCTTAACATTTGTTTATATGAAATACTTTTGCACTATATTTTCTTGTTTAAAGTCCTACCTACTCTTAACTATCATCTTTTACTACCAATTCAGTGTCCCTACACTCCCAATACTGTTCCATTATAGCCAGCCTCTAGAACGGCCTCTCATATTTTTAACAGTCCCCCATATCCCTTATATGGGTGGTTTTTTTTAAAAGTTTAAATAATATTTACTATTAATATTCCCTTTAAAGAAGCATAAAACACATTTTTGTATCTCTATGCCCAATATTGTTGTTTGATATGTGAAGGTTAGTTATGCGGGCATGCTCAATTACACAGCTGATGGGAAACATAGTGTAACAATTGCCTCGAGCAAATATATCTTGCCTAGAACTACTGTACAAAATGTTCGAAGTTTGTTATAAAGGGGTTTTACAATATAAATGTACAATTGCTGAGAAGCCACTAAAAACAAATCTAATATTATCATTTCTCTATTTTCAGTGACCCTAGAAAACAAACCCTGGAAGCAGCAACAGCAACTATGATAGGAATCAGTTCCCTATGAAATCTGTCTTGAAGTCATTGCAAATGAGAAGTACGAAATCATGCAACTCAACCCTTAAAGATTTTATTTTCTGTAGATAAAGAAGGTATAAATTAGTATTGTCCATATATTTTTACCTCTTTAGGAGTCACTCCAGGCATACGAATGTCCAGTGCAAATTCTGATAAACCTAGTGGAACCAGCTGCCTGGTGCTACCAAGACATTCATTGGAATTAGATCTAGTAGCATCCTTATACCTAAAAATTAATAGGAAATTTGAACGTTATAATGACATTTGCTATTTAAATGTATTTTTATTGGCTTATAAGATTTATCAAGGTGTTCTATTAACTCCCATTACTGTTTTCAAACTTCAAAAGTATCCCTTTTATAGCAAAATGAATTAGCCACCAGTTCACAGATGAAAAGGAGAGAGATATAATTTGAGAGGAGAGATTACCAATCTGTTAGCTAATCAAGTTAACATAATAAATAAATTTTATGTTGCAATAATACATTAGCCAATTACAATACATTTATAAATAATGCATTACCATGCCAACTTAAAACTAACATCTGTATATTGCATTAGTGTAAAGTTTAAAAAGTCTAAGAAAAAGGTCTTGAGTTTCAAGTCACAAAATATATTAGTAAACTACTGTTTAATTTCTTGTATTTCTAGCTTTTGTCCAATCAATTTAATCAGAATTTTATATGGAATAGTCTAGAGACAGTACATGAAAAATAAGTTTTCAAATCAATAATAACAGGTCCTTAATATGATGCAAAATATATACAGACCATACATATAAACGTACATTGCACGTATAACCATGTCTTGCAAGGCAGAAAAAAAGGCTAATTTTGCTTTTAAGAATTCATCCTGAAATTTCACCAGATATTTCACCTTAATCTTACAAAAGATTAAGCTAACAAGCTGTAGGTGGTCTGAAACCTTTAAAAGAGCTATTCAAACCCAAAAGGAAGAAGAGTCACCACACGTTTCCATAAATAAATTACTCAACTACAGTTCAATTAATGCTATTATAATAATGTACCAAGGAAAAGCAGTGAACTTTTCAATGAATATTTAAAACATCCAGTGACTAGCATAAGCAACTAAATCCTTCCAATTGACTTTATTGTTGTTTACCATTAGAGGCTATTGTTTAAAACATGTAACACATTTATCAAAATTGATTCTGAAGTGAAGCTGCAAATACTGATAAATAACACAAAATGTGCCTAAATCACTCACCTCTTAAAGACAGAAAGAGGACTTCTGAAAGCCCAACAGCTGTTTTGAAAAATAAGGAACAATATTAGCAAGTTGTTAACAAGGCCAGCCATGTCCACCCTGCTGTTCATGACCCTATTATGGCAGCAGGGAAAGGGCAGCGCAGCTTTATCGGCTGTGATCCTGACAATTAGGCAGTGGCACAACTATCCATTTTCTTCTTCATTATGATGTTCTCTGCAGGCAACCTACAGCATTTGACAGACCATCTGTCTCAGAAGGTGATATTCTTTAAATCAGAAAAATGTGCCAATAGTGTCCTGTCTTCATTCGAAGTGGCAGAAATTGGGGGGGGAAATGTAGGTGGCAGTAAAGAGATATTTCCTTTGGAGTACTTTTGCCTAATGAAAAGAAGGCAGGGATCGCTGCTCCAGAGTTTTCTTAAATCTGTTGTCAAATCTCCAGACTCGTTGTCAGTCCATTCCAGTGAAAAAAGGCTCCTACTGGCACCACAGAAAACCTAGGCCACTCATGATTCAAAACCTGTAAAAATAGAAGCAACGGATGACTAACATGTTATGTATTTAGTTCTTAGGAAATTGCTATTAAAGCTTTTTCAGACGTTAGATATTTTACAAGTTTCATCTCAACTCACAAAAATTTTTACAAGCTTTGTTGACCTACTTCTGCATCTTTAAACATTACATAGCAATTTTCACAAGTCTGAGGTGTGAATATGTCTATCTGTGTATGGTTATATCTATAAGTATATACAAATATTTTTTTGAGAAAACTGTAGGCAAACATAGAAATATTAGTCTATCAAATTCCCCCAAGCATTCAAGTGATAGGATTTATAAAATTAAAGTGCATTCACTTCTAGCTCTCTTCTTCAGAGAAATATGTATGCTGAATTCAAAATGAAACATACTGTCCCAAACTTTTTCTATTTTTGTACAGTTTAGAGCATGGAGATGCTTAGCATCCTACATGTAATATTAAAAAAAAAAGAATTTAAGAAAAAAATATGTGAGGTGTCTATTCCTCCAATCTAGAAGCTAAAAAGCAGGCAGCATATAGCTATAATGTCTTACAGATTTTTAAGCTATAATTGCGCAAATGCTTTCAGCAAATTAAGCTGCAGGAGCTGAGCATCTCTAGTTTCTAAATATCCATTATTTTCTTTATATTTCCCTTGGCCCATTTCATTTCAATTTATGATACAGTATATTCATACTTTGCTGTTATTTCCACTACAGCAATTACTTGACACTCAAAAAAGCTAACATACATTATTCCTAGAAAAACAGAAATATTCAAAATAGCTAGTATTTAATGCCATCTCAATTTTATATAAAATATTTTATTATCTGTCCAATTAGAATTATAAACATGATCTTGAAATGTGTTTTCCATGTTCATAGTTATATCTGCTTATGATTATATACTCAATCTTAACTAACAAATAGCATATTAAAAACACAAACATAATGTGCAAAATATTTCTAAAATACCCCACACCAAGGTTAAGTTTCCATAACAGTGTTTTTATTATTTATAAAATGCCTGAATTATATTAAGCAATCAGTTGAACAAGTAACAACAAATATTTTTCAGAAAAACTCTCTGTGAGAAATGAAATAGAAAAGAATGAAAGGAAACGAGAAAATAAGGAATATAATCACAAAATTACATGTTGCTTTTGGTTAATTAGATCTGTGCTTTGGCTTTGTTTTGTGCTAAGACATGCTTCTGACAGAAACATCAAATAAAAGAAGAAACAGGAATAACGTCAAGCAGAAAGTCTAGACAACTATTTTGATTTTTTAGAAGTCAACACTGCACATTAAGCGCTGAGTAAGCACCAACAGGAAAGACATCTGAAATAGAGCCCCAGGGCTCTGCCAGTCCTTTGAAAAAGGTGCTTCTTAATGCATTGAAGAGTGTACCAAGCATCTCTTTCTGAATCATTCAACTGCACTGGAAGCTGCTCTAGGCCAGTGATGGCTAACCTTTTTGCCGTCGCACGCCAGGAGAGGGGGTGGGGGGTTACACAAATGCTTTCCCACACCCATAATTCTATGAGCCCCGCCCCTGTGCATATGACCCCCATTCCTGGCACATGATGGCCTGGTAGGCCCGTTTTTCTCTCTCATCTGGCTCCAGAGCCTCTCTAGGAGTTTGGGGAGGGCGAAAACAGCCTTCCCCATCCCCCAGAGGCCCTCTGAAGGCTAGAAATGGCCCATTTGCCAACTTCCGGTGGGCCCAGAAGGCCTGAAAATCAGCTGGGCAGTGCGCACATGCATGGCAGAGCTGAGCTCATGTGCCCACTGATATGGCTACGCATGCCACAGGTGGCACGCGTGCCATAGGTTCACCATCACAGCTCTAGGTTGTTTCTGTATACACGTGCATGGCTAGCCATTTTGTTTTGCATCTTTCGCAGCAAAACAAAGTGACGTCCTTTTTAATATACCTGTGGAGACAATATCTTAGCATCAGGAATTTTAAAAAATTACCCCTAAATGAATTTTATCAGGTTTTCTTCCATCTTTTGTTTCTGGCTACTGTTTTCAGATATTCTTCTGCAACGGTTTGTTCATATTTGGAAGTATATATAGTTAGTCCACATCCTTTCCATTTATATTCATTAGAAAGTTAGTTCCAATAAATTCTACATCAACTTACCATTTTAATAGTAGGCATTTTGTTTAAGAAAGTTTCCTAAATATATGACTTTCTGTATGTCACTTTTGAGTCACAAATTGCACTGGGAACCACAAAGCTGAACTTTGTTCCAAACTGCATTTTAATTTGAGAATTTAACTTGAGAAGAGTGCATTGGAGTCCCTCTTTGAAGGAGATGAATGGTATAGAAATGTGAGAATGAATGAATGAATGTAGTCAATGAATGAATGAATGAGTGAATGAGTGAATGAAGTTTGTTAGAAATTGTCTTCCCTAGGCCTATTTATATACTCTACCTTGAGTATACATTTTTCAATCACTCCAAAATATACAAAATGTTCACTTATGGAGATGAAACTAACACTGACTTTTAAAAGCATATTTCCTGCTTATTGGTGCATTGTAAACCTGTAACCTTTAATTTCTCTTGAGAGAATTCCAGTGTGCGCAAAGAGCCTTTGAATGGTTATGCAGTGTAATAGACTGCTCATATAGTAAAAGTAATAAAATTATACTGCTAACCATACATATTCAAGAACTGATCAATCTAACAAAAAGCACAATACTGATTAACAAGGCAGCAAGATTCTCATGACATATTTGAGTTTTAGCAGACCACAATGAAATCACTCAGGTATGACATACACGTCAAAAAGTAATGGAGTTATGTTTTGCTTTTCAATATATTGCTAAAGAAACTGGCAAAGTGGCTCTATGAAAGTAATACATTTTCGTTAGTTGATAATATCCTTAAAGAACTAAGTAGTTAATGCTATATAAAATATAACTTAATACTTAAATCATCAACATATGAAATGTTTAGTGCCATTAGCATTTAATACTCTGAAGGCCCAAATATATCTTAGCATTAACAAAACACTATTGCCAGAAATAATTTGTAACAAATAGTTTGACTGTTAAGTTTCTGCAGAGAATGATGGGAAGGAGTCTAATATATTCTAAAAAATGTATTACTCTTCTCAGACTGATATTATTAATATGCATACCTACCCTGCATGTGTAACCCTTCAATTTTATAAAATTTTGAAAATAAAATTTAAACAAAAAAATAATTTACACAAAGAATGTGCATATTTCTGAAGAGTCCAAATGTTGCCTTTCAAAATTCTAAAAATAAGCAGGAAGTATGTAATGACATCTGACATTCTTTTCTCCTTACTTAATAGAGAATTCTCGACAGAGAATTGTTCCCTCTCATAAAATCCAGTACATATGGAATTGTAAAAATGTCCAGTGTATCATCAGCAAAAAGATTTTCCCAATCTATTTCTGTTTCTATTGTTCTTCCTGTGAGTTGAGAGTACAACCCTTAGTAGGAATTCCTAGCCAGTGTGGAGTTATATTCTGAGGATGTTTATTGGAAAATAGGTTACAAAAAGTTAAAATAGGCTTTTAACTTCCATAGTATGATATTCTGGAAGCACAAAGCAAGACACAACCATGAAAGCTTAGCACCACATGTACTTTCTAGGTATTCATTTGCAACTTACTATTCATTATTCATACATTTTCTTAGAAAATGTCACAGTCAGATTCCATAGTAGTACAAAGATTATGCAGATGAAATCTTGTATCACACAATATGTTTCCACTAGCACAGTGAAACATTCTTCTCCTATGTAGGTGCTCCTATGTAACATACTAAAATCTCGCATGGGTAGGTCTTATTGAGGATCTGGGGGTCTAGATGCATGCTTTTATATTATGAGGTAAATATGTTTCCTCTGATGAAGCATAATGGTAGAATTTCCTCTCAACAAACCAGAAGTGTTATAACTAACACTGGTGGCGGGGTTATAACTAACACCGGGGCCTCTGGTGGCGCAGCAGGCTAATGCAGCCTATTATTAACATCAACTGCTTGCAATATTGCAGGTTCAGGTCCCACCAGGCCCAAGGTTGACTCAGCCTTCCATCCTTTATAAGGTAGGTAAAATGAGGACCCAGATTGTTGGGGGGCAATAAGTTGACTTTGTATACAATATACAAATGGATGAAGACTATTGCTTAACACAGTGTAAGCCGCCCTGAGTCTTCGGAGAAGGGCGGGATATAAATGCAAAAAAAAAAAAAAACTAGGAATATAACAGGTGTACAAAACAGAGATTGTTACACAATTACAACTCAGACAATAGCCTTGATTATGAACTTTCTAGTGGTTGCAATATAGGTAGTCCTTGACTTACGACCACAATTGAGCCTAAAATTTCTGTTGCTAAGACATTTGTTAAGTGAATTTTGTCCCATTTTATGACTTTTCTTGCCACATTTGTTAAGTGAATCACTGCAGTTGTTAAGTTAGCAACTTGGTTGTTAAGTAAATCTGGCTTTCCCATTGGCTTTACTCTGTCAGAAGGTAGCAAAAGTGATGACCCAGGACACTACAAAGGTTGTAAATATGAGTCAGTTGCCAAGTGTCTGAATTTTGATCACATGACCATGGGGATACTGTAATGGTCGTAAGTGTGAAAAATGGTGATAAGTCACTTTTTTCAGTGATGTTGTAACTTTGAATGGTCACTAAATGAACTGTTGTGAATCAGGGGATTACCTGTACTGGTTTCCCTCCATTTCCTGCAAGAAAAAGGCACGTGCTATAAGGGATGAGTTCTGTTTGAAGCAATACCATCTGGAAATTTTATTATGAGAAAAGTTCCAGTTCTGCATAGAAATGCTAGTTCATTTTAAATGTAGCTCTGTAAGTCTAATTTTAATATTACACAAAAGGCTTTTGCACTATAGAAACTGATTGTTTAGAAAACTGCATTGTGAGAAAATGAGGTCTTCATACTATAAAAAAGAGAGAAGCACTAATCAAATCAAGATATGTTCCATGAACTTTTTATCTCAAATAATGCAGTGAATGAAGAATTTTAAATGGAAAGTTTCTTTTTCCAATCTTCCATAGCACAAAGCAATTACGCTGTTGAAAAATCTGAAATATAGCACTCTACTGGCCTAACACACGAGATAAATACCTATGAATGTATCTGTTTGATTGGAAGACAAACGACTGGGAAATATCACAAATTTAGTCAGTTTACATAAGACACAGCTGAAACAATAAAATTGTTCCAAAAATACACCATGGTATATTATAAATCTCATTTGCAGCATAGCTTTTTTAAAAGCAGAAATACGTTAAGGAAGAGGATAGTACTACAACTAATTACCTGATCTGCAAAACTCCAGATAACCAGTGGATGGCAACAAAAATGTTATACAACGTAAAATGTGTGTTGACATCTTATGGTAATAAGATTTTTTCAGGCAAGATATGGTAGACCTACTAAAACAAACATTGTTCTATAACTACCAGAAGTAGAGCACATTAGTTTTCTTAATGCCAGCTCTTTGAATCTGAAAAGCTGATTATGATTAGACTAAACATAGGCTATGCAAATATCTGAAAAACAGGGTTATTTATTTATCAAATTTTTAAAAAGAAATTATGAGTGATGGAATTAATGATTTAAAAAAAAAGGATGAACTAAGCTGAAGACATTTCTGGAATAAAGGGACAGGATATTATGGATTTGTTAATATCTGTTGAAAAGAAGGCCTGAAATCATAAACTTTAGTTTCTTTAGTTATTTCTTTCTCTTTTTTGTTTTCCATTTTCTCTTTTGCACTTGATTATATTTTACTTTCTTTTCTCTTTCTTTCTTTCTTTCTTTATTAGATTTGTTTTGTACTAATGAAAAACATCTTTAATAAAAACAATTACAATATTAGAAAGTTTTACTGTTCTAGCTTTCTATTGTCAGACTTTATTATGAGGAGATCATTCTGACTGATTTATAAAGCAATGACAACGATACATTAGGAAAAATTCAGATGTTTGGATGACTAAATAAAAAAAGTTGAATAAATAGTCTCTGGCTACTCAGGGTCAGGGGTCAGCAACCTGCGGTTCTGGAGCCGCAAGTGGCTCTTTCATCCCTCTGCTGCGACTCCCTGTCGCCAGCCAGGTCCACAATTGATAGGGCTTTTGCTTAGGATAGGTAGAGGAAAAAGGATGCCGTGCTAGAAGGAGAGACTATGGTTGGGGAATTGGACTTCCGGTTGGCTTCAGAATTGAAGGGGGGGCTTCCGATTAGGGCCTTTGTGGCTCTTTGAGTGTTTAAAGGTTGCCTGCTCTGGGTCAACAAGGAGAAGATTAAACTGTTTTCGCACAAGCTAGTAATTGTAGTACAATGGGGAACAGAAAAACTCTTTCATGCATGCCCATCAAGATAGTTGAATATGCCAAATAGCCTGAACTTAGTGTATAGATAGTCTCCAAGATAAGTCACTCTCTTCGTTTGCTTTCTTCTATGCAGAAACTAGCCCAAGATCCTTAGCATTTATGCAACCAAACATGGGTTTCTCTGAAGGTAAGTCACTTTTAATATTACATATTGCAAGGTTTAAAGAATGCCCACTAATTTATATTCAGAAAGTGATTGTATCATACGAAGTCTGAAAAAATCTAAACAGTTACTAGGTGGCAGTAGTGAATAAGAGTGCCTAACCCAGATATATAATAAATATGCTTTGACTATTGAAAGTTTATAAAACACTATCCATCAACTACGAAAAAGAGCATAATGTAACTTCCCAGAACAAGATGACACTGAATTATTGTACCTGGCTAGGGACATTGTACTCTCAATAGCTTATTCTGTGTACTTAGATAATGGTATTTAATGGTGCTTGAAAACAATGCTGAAATTTAACTCAATGCACACAGGAAAAAAAAGTCCATATAATTTCAGAAACACTTAGTTACAAATTTTATTGAAGCTACAGAACTTTTGCATTAGTATTACCTTGTGCTTTTCTGTATTTTACAGAACTTCATAATTCATATACAGGTAGTCCTCGGCTTACAACAGTTCATTTAGTGACTTTCAAAGTTACAACAGCACTGAAAAAAGTGATTTATGACTATTTTTCACTCTTATAACCATGGCAGCAATCCCATGGTCACGTAATTTATATTTGAATGCTTGGTTCATATTTATGACGATTGCAGTGTCCTGGGGTCATGTGATCACCTTTTGCGACTTTCTGACAAGCAAAGTCAGTGGGGAAGCCAGATTCACTTAACAACTTAACAACCGTGCTATTAATTTAACGACTTCAGTGATTCACCTAACAAATGTGGCAAGAAAAGTCCTAAAAACTCACACAAGAAGTTTCTCACTTAACAACATAAATTTTGAGCTCAATTATGTTCGTACGTTGAGAACTACATGTAAATGTATTTACATTCTGATAATGAGATCAAAGCTTTCCTTGACATTTGGAGCAAAAATACAACAGATTCTATTTTTAAATATTCTGTGCTGCTTCTGTAACCAAAGTAAGGCCTATTTCCTCTTCAAGACCGTGTTTCTTCTATCCATCCCACATATCAAAACTCATTTGAAAAAGGTAATCATAGTTATATTATATGGAATAGAAAGAAAATCTAAAAGTCATAAATTTGGGGGTGCTTGAAGATAGCAAGATAGAAGGAAGATTGGCTTACCTGAAGGTTCCTTCTATGTATGCTGCGTGAGAGTCCAAAGCAATGGGTTGTTAACTTCATCTGATTGGCCTGAGACTGAGTTGAATTTGTTTAAACACACCTCCTTTTCCTGTTTAGCTCCAGTTTATTAACGAAGAAGCGGTATTGGAGAAGACGAACTCAACTTGAAACCGTAAAACAGAACAATAACTTTCCAGATTCCTGTGTATAGAAAAAAAGAAGTAGATAGGGCGGGGTTGGACTCTAACGCAGCGTACATAGAAGGAACCTTCAGGTAAGCCAATGTTCCTTTTCCTGTACGCTGCTAAGAGAGTCCAAAGCAATGGGATATACCCAAGCTAAATATCCCTAGGGCAGGAAATAAAAGATTAGGAAGACTCCGCAACAGGAAGAACTCGCTGCAGGACCCTCCGTCCGAATGAGGCCTCGGCTGAGGCAAATTGGTCCATCTTGTAGTTTTTAATAAATGGCGAAGGAGAGGCCCACGTGGCTGCTCTGCAAATGTCCAAGATAGAGGCCTGGGTGGCCCAGGCAGCTGTGGTGGCCGCGCTGCGGATGGAGTGTGCAGTGATGCGGCCTGGAAGATGGTGTTTCTGCTGGTCGTAGGTCATGGAAATACAGGCCTTTATCCACCTGCCTATGGTGGATGGGGAGACTTTGGTGCCCAGAACCCTTGGTTGAAAGGAAACAAATAGGGATTCTGTCTTCCTGAAAGGAACTGTTCTGTTGAGGTAAATACGCAGGGCCCTTCGTACGTCCAGCGTGTGCCATCGACGCTCCGATGGATGCTTGGGATGAGGACAAAAATCTGGTAAGATGACCTCTTGAGACCTATGAAAGCTTGTGTTTATTTTAGGAAGGAAGACAGGGTCTAAACGGAGAATGACTCTGTTAAGAGTGAAAAATGCATAAGTCTTTTCTGGCCGAAAGGGCAGCGATCTCAGAGATCCTGCGGGCTGAGGTTATGGCTATGAGAAAGGCAACTTTAAAGGTTAAGAGCTTAAGACTGGAGGAGCTCAAGAGTTCGAAAAGGGAAGACGTAAGCATCTGAAGGACAAGGGTTAGGTCCCAGGTAGGATATCTGTGGACCGGAGGCGATCGCAGATTGTAAGCTCCCCTTAGAAAACGTCGGATACGGAGGTGTTGAGAAAGTGTGGAGGTCCCGTCACAGAATAAAACAGTGGCAAGAGCTGCAACCTGCCGGCGGATGGTGTTGGTGGCCAAACCCTTGTCCAATCCGTCCTGGAGGAATTGCAGGATATGTCTAATGGAGGCAGAAGTAGGTTCTATTCGATGTCTAAGACACCAGCGATGGAATGATGACCATGTGGCCTCGTAAATATGTGTTGTGGATGGGCGTCTAGAAGCCAGAAGGGTGGAGATGACCCCCATGGAATGCTTTTCTTTCCTTAGTATCTCCCGGTCAAGTGCCAGACAGCTAGTTGGTAACATTGAAGGTCTGGGTGGAGAATAGCTCCTCGGCATAGAGAAATCTGATCTGGTGGAATTTGCCAAGGTGGATTGACGGACAGGCTCAACAGATCTGCAAACCAACTCCGTTGAGGCCAATAAGGGGCTATGAGGAGGACTTCTGCCTTCTGTTCCAAGATTTTTCGAATGACCCTTGGCAGAAGGGGAGTCGGGGGGAAGGCATAAAGAAGGCCCCGGGGCCACTGACATCTCTCCACCCCTGCAAGCGTGAAGCCAACACCACAGCTTCTCCTGCGCTCCGCTGGGCTCCACTTACAGTTTGGTGAGGGCCAGCGATGTCCGTTCCTCAATCCGGCGATTCTACGAGGCTTGAGAGGCTCAGAATGTAAAAAAATGGCCGCCGGCGTTCGGGTGGCTCAGCTGAGTGGCGCTGGGCTCCGCGCGAAGCGCAAGCCTCTTTCCCTGCCGCTCCGACTCCCAGCAGTCAAAGAAAAACAATTGGGCACTTTAAAAACTTTTTTTGAGAATTTTTCCTAATTTATTGAAATCCTATGAGCTGATAAAAGAGTCAAAAGCAATGGAGCTAAAGGAGGTAGTCTCTCTATGGCCGACTGAGTTAATAAACTGGAGCTAAACAGGAAAAGGAGGTGTGTTTAAACAAATTCAACTCAGTCTCAGGCCAATCAGATGAAGTTAACAACCCATTGCTTTGGACTCTCTTAGCAGCGTACAGAATGCTTACATTCTCCCTAATAAGTACTTGTATAAGAGTAATGGTTTGGCACCGATGTGCCTATGGCCTGGCCATTGTGTAGGTGGGTAGAGAGATGGTCCAGGACACTGTTTTTCAGGAAATGCTGAATCCACAAATTGATAAGTGCTTGGGAATTGCTGCTGTCTGGGTGACTGGATCAGTGGATCACTATCAGAACTTGCTTTTTTGTGGTTGCTGAGTACAGAGTGAAAATATGACAGAGCAATGATATTGGGTATCTCACAGGTTTAGCTTGCATTTCAGGAGATATGTCAGGATTGAATTAGCATATTCTTCCTAGAGAGAAGCATGTTTTTCAATTTGATTATCTTGCTGTTGGCTAAAATTGTTTTGTTTTGTAATCTTTCAAGATTTTATTATTGGTTTGTTTTTGTATGTATACTAAAAAATTTGTTGACAGTATTTGGTATGTTTATTTCTTGATAATACATAGCCCAAAGAAATAACTGATTTTGTTAGATGTTGATTGTATGAATTTTTATTTGGTGGGGGAGTAACACAACCACCCACGATGTAAAAAAGATGCTGAGACTCTAGAAAGAGTGCAGAGAAGAGCAACAAAGATGATTAGGGGATTGGAGGCTAAAACATATGAAGAACGGTTGCAGAAACTCAGTATGCCTAGTTTAATGAAAAGAAGGACTAGGGGAGACATGATAGCAGTGTTCCAATATCTCAGGGGTTGCCACAAAGAAGAGGGAGTCAAACTATTCTCCAAAGCACCTGAGGGTAGAACAAGAAGCAATGGGTGGAAACTAATCAAGGAAAGAAGCAACTTAGAACTAAGGAGAAATTTCCTGACAGTTAGAACAATTAATCAGTGGAACAACTTGCCTGCAGAAGTTGTAAATGCCCCAACACTGGAAATTTTTAAGAAGATGTTGGATAACCATCTGTCTGAGATGGTGTAGGGTTTCCTGCCTGGGCAGGGGGTTGGACTAGAAGGCCTCCAAGGTCCCTTCCAACTCTGTTGTTATTATTATTATTCTTAAGTCTGAGAAATCTGGAGTTTGTTATTCGGAAACCCAGAATCCAAGAAGCACAAATTCAGTACGGATAGTGCTGTTCTCATTTATAACATTGTGTGCTTTTCCTATAAAGAAGAAAGAACGAAGGCAAGAAGGAAGAAACAAATTAATTTAGAACTTGGTCATTTCTCACATTTATGACAAAAAGAGAATCAGCAATGTTAATAGCAGGCAAGACTGCTAACAAGCCGTCAGAGTGATTTGGAGCTTTGTGCAAGTCATTTTTCTGAAAATCTAGCAGAGGGTATGCATATTGTCTTAAGTTCTAGAGGAAATATGGAATATACAAATAACAATGTATTTTGTTTCCTCTTCCAGTGGACTCTTTATGCTTTAATTTTAAAAATCATAATATAACTTTTAGACATCAGAATAGCTTATTGTCATATTAATTTTATTATCTTTAATTATTGGCTTCTGCAAAACTATGTTACCCATAATTTTATCATTCAAGCTGTGATATTTCAAAAGTATAAAGAACACATATAATACATTTCCATCTGATTCACAATATTAATAATTTGTTAAACTTGTATGCTGCCCTACATTCTGGGTGAATAAATAATACCTTTTTGTAAATGATTATTGAAACAATGTAAGAAGACTGCAATTCACATAAATAGTCTGATGAACAGTTAATAATTTATGCAAGACCTTGCCTAAACAAAAAATTTTCATACATGACCTGTTACACATGGTTTTTGCCAACAGGAACAAGGGGAAATGAGAAGCCACAGCCTACAGCAGGGATGTCAAACTGGCGGCCTGAGGGCCAGATGCATCACATGCACCCCAGCTCCACGAATGGGAAAAACACTGCGAAACATCATGTGACAGCAATGTGATGTGGCGAGTTTGACACCCATGGTCTACAGAGTATCACTGCTTTACACACACTTTGTTTATTTTTAAACACACTTTTTAAAATCTAAATGTTTCAGATCAAGAAACCTTCCCCAAATCTGATGTCTTACAGACATACAGGACTTCATTATTTCCCAATGAACTAGCATCCAGAAATAATGGAGCCACACACATTTGGAGGATACTAATTCAGAGGGGAAAAGCCTGTGCCTTCAAGTCAGTCTTGAATCCTTACATTTAGACAGACAAACACATGCAGTTTTCTTGGCATCATTTTTCAGAAGTGCTTCGCCATTATTTTCTTCTAAGGGATGAGAGAAAATGACTGACCCAAGATCATCTAGTTGACTCCACGCCAAAGGCAGAACTGGAACTCATGGTGCTTTTAACTTTTAAACTAAATTGACATTCAAGCTAGGGAAGCAAGCTATATAATACAGTATAATACATATTACAAGCCTTTGCTAGCCATTAAAGGCAATCTTAAATGAATTGAAGAACTACAAAACTATTGTATTTCTTAATCTAGAACCATCTCTTAGATCCTAATCCTCTGTATTCTTAAATGGAAATCAATCCTATTAAACTCAGTGAGACTTCTGTCTGAGTATTTATGCCTCCAATTCCATTATAAGGCAGACAAAGACGATCTCCACCTTCTAGGTTTATTACTTTGCAGTTCATGCATGTTAATAATAGTTTTATTAAACAAACTGGTTTCCTCAGCATGCTTAGTAATCAGCAAAACTGTTTTATAGCATGGTTCAGGCTGCTGGTACAATTAATATATTTTATTTCTACAGCACTGCTTTTACACAAGCATAAATATGGTATAAATGAAAAGAACAGTGGCTTACCTTGAATGTTAGTTCTATGTGCGCTGCTTAGAGAGTCCAAGCAATGGGTGTTAACTTCATCTGACTGGGCAAAGACTGAGTTGAAATTTGTTTAACCACGTCTTCTTCTTCCTTTTGAGTTCCAGTTTGTTAATGAGGGTCTGGATCTGGAGTAGATGTAAACCTGTAAGGAAACACTATCCGTCCTGGACCCCAGACCCGAAAAAGATAGGGAGGGGTTGGACTGTGCACTGCTTAGAAATTCCAAGCAATGGGATATACCCAGGCTAAATATCCCTAGGGAGGGGAATAGATGTATCCAGTGTCCCTTCAACTGGGAGGACTTTTTGCAGGACTCTTCGGCCAAAGGGTACCTCTGCCGATGCAAATTTGCCAGTTTGTAGTTGCATATAAATGGTGAAGGAGAAGTCCAGGTGATGTTGTGACCTCGGCCCAAGTAGGTAGTAGGAAACTCAGTCCGTGAAAAAACAAACAAACTTTATTCGAACAGCTGAGAATTACTTCATTTCCAGCGTAGTTCAACTAAATTCTGCCCAACACAAATTGCTCAGTCCTATCGCAAACCTTGGTCCAATTAAGCAAACTGCCAAAGGCCTTTCTTGGCAAATGTTCAGAAGTCACAAAAATAAATGCAAGATGTAGACGAAGCAGAAGACGAAGCTACCAATGTTGTTTTCCGGCAAAGCCCAAACGCCGTTACTGGTCTGTTTTAAGCCTTATGGGAGGGGCCAATCATCTCTTCGCCCTATTCCCGAGTTTCCTTTTTGCTTGAGCTGCTCTTGCCTTCTAACAGCTCTTCTCATGCGTACATTAGGAACAGATTCCTCCTTTTCCTCTGCCTCACTACTATCAGTCTCTGGAGGCTCTGGAGTCCGTACCTCACTCCCTGATGGCCCTGGCCTCACTTCAGCCTCATCGCCAGCCTCACCTCAGCCTCATCGCCAGCTCTGCAGGCTGTTGGCGGACCACAACAGGTGGCCACCCTGCAAATTTCAAGGATAGAAGCCTCCTGTCCTCTGCTTTTAGGCCTTCGGCTGTAAGTTCAGAAGTAAGTTAGAAGTGGCTAAACTGGCCATAGGAACATTGACAGATGGAAGTGGCAGGAGTTCTTCAAGCTGTTGTTCCACAGTATACATTTTTCTGTCAATGCCACTAGGAGCAGACACAGACCCGGGTTGGCTCCACTGCCTTTGTATAATGTCAACAAAGAGCTTGGGCGATGGAATGGCCTGCTGCTCTTTGACTGGTTCGGTAAAAAGAAATCTGATGGGATTGTGAGGGTCCAAAGATCCCTCAGTTTGCCCCATGAGAGCCCCCATGTTGGCTGTATTTTTAGCCTTATGTAATAAGGTTTTAAATAGGTCATGTTGGAAGAGCCCAGTGGTAGCAGGTTGATCAGAGATGACTCTCTCATCTTTGGAAAGATTGCACTCTGCCATTTCTTCCTCATCCACCAAAGATAAATTGCTATGGTGTGAAGGAGAAGGAGATTGGAACTCCTGTAAGTATTCACTATCTAGGTGCCCCTTGCAATGGGAAACCCATTGACCGGGTTCTGCCTCAATGGTGCCACAATATTTCTTTGTGTGAGGGCTACATCAGTGCCTCTGGAACTGGTCTGTGCAATTATGTTACACATTTCCTGTGATACAAAGGGTAGATGCTCCTCCTTCTGGCGGAGCTCCGCTGTGGTAGGAGTAAAGATGGCAGATGGGCAAGGACATTTGTTGCGATGGAAAGAACTCAGTGCCTGGTCATTCCCTTCCAAGGAAGGATCAATAGGCATGGCCTGAACTTCCTGTCCTTCCATTGAGATGTTGGGAGACCAGTCTGTTGGATTGGGCTGATGGACCTGAATCACAATCTCTGTCTGAAAGAGAGTAGTCAATCCCTTGTTGGATGCTAAACTGGTAGGATCAGTGCAGGCCTCAACCGTTTTCAGTGCTTTGGCAAAGTGCTTCTCTAAAGCATGTTGCCTTCTCATAGCATCCTTATCTGCAGCAGATGAGGATGATGCAGAAGCAGAGGACTTGGACCTGATGGAAAGGCCCCTTGTCCGTGGTCTCCCTCTTTCAGGAGCCGGAGCCTCCATATATTGGGAGGAAGTGGTGGTGTGGGAAGGACAACAGCTGCGATCTGCTATTTTATGATAGTAAGGGCTCAGTAATGGGGAATCGCTGTGAGGCTTGATAAACCCAAAAAACTCCCTCTAATTTCCAGGTGAGGGAAATGATCCCCAGATTTGAGGGAGGCTTGAGATTTACAACAGTGCCAAGCCGACACCACGGATTCTTAGTCGTCAATGACTCCGCAGTAGCCTCAGGGAAAGAATCACGCTTCCGACACAATGGAGCAACCGTTTAATTCCCAACCAGTGTGAAGCTGACACCACGGCTTCTCCTGTGCTCCACTTCCACCAAAATTTACAATCTGATGTTCTCCATGGCACTGTGGCAAAGATTGGAGGCTCCACGTAGCATGCCGACCATCTGGAGCTGAAAAAAACACCGCCGCTCAGAGCAGCTCAGCTGAGGAGCACCCAGCCGGGTGCGAGATAATAAACGGCTTTCACCACGGTAGAATTGCTTTGCAGTTGATTTTGATTTTCTTTTTAATATTTCTGATAGAAAAGCGGTGATTAAGGAATCGAAGCAATGGAGCTAAATCAGATAGGTCTCTCTAGGCCGACTGAGTTAACAAACTGGAGCTCAACAGGAAGAAGAAGGAGTGGTTAAACAAATTTCATCTCAGCTTCTGGCCAATCAGATGAAGTTAACACCCATTGCTTGGACTTTCTAAGTGCACAGGAGAATTCATGGTTATCATTCAGACATACAAGGACATTTTCTAAGAATTAGCAACAATAGCAACAATATGTAGCCAATAAAATCAATAAATCAGGTATCCTAGACCAATAAATTCAATTACTATGGAACAGCAAATCTGTACAAAATCCTGAACAGAAGAGTGTTAAAGACTATTAAAAGCAGTTTATTAAAATGAATCTGATACATTTGGGGTTTGAAATGCTTTGCTGTTTCTTCTGCAATCTCTTAGACCCGTGATGGCGAACCCATGGCATGCGTGCCACCTGTGGCACGTGTAGCCATATCAGTTGGCACGCGAGCTCAGCTCTGGTGCACATGTGCACGCTGGCCAGCTGATTTTCAGGCCTTCTCGGCCCACCGGAAGTTGGCAAATGGGCCATTTCTGGCCTCTGGAGAGCCTCCAGGGGATGGGGGGTGGGGAAGGCTGTTTTCACCCTCCAGACTGCTAAAGAGGCTTTGGAGCCAGGTGAGAGAGAAAAATGGGCCTACCAGGCCATCGTGTGCCAGAAGCGGGGGGAGTATGACGGGGTCGCATGCACAAGGGCGGGGCGCATAGAATTAAGTGTGTGGGCAAGCATTTGCGTCCCTCCCACCCCCTCCTGGCACGCGATGGCAAAAAGGTTAGCCATCACTGTCTTAGACTATGAATCCAACTCACAGAAAGATCAGCAGTTATTGTATTATTGTTAAATGGAAGTATTTGCATCAGTGGAAAAAGACTGTGTAGCCTTTGTCACAGCAAATGATTAAGCACTGTATCTAGTAGTTGCATTTTTCCTTCTTGATATCTTTATTGTTAATTTCAAGAATACTTTTTAGAACATTTTCAATGGGAAACAGGAGGAAAGCATGCTACATATTTGATTAACTAAACTGGACAGTGTGCAGTGTCTAGTTAAACATAGAACTCAAGCTGCTTTTTTCTACGATACCATGTTCATAATTCTCCTGGGAACTACTCAAGTCCATAGAGCCTAAACATCAAAATCTGAGAGTGGAATGCTATTTACACTACAGCCAGAGCAGTCGGAGTTCCATTTGCATTGCCGTTTGCGCTCAGCCCATTTAACACTTGAAGCGAAGAGAAAAACATTTTTCATGGTTGTAAATGAAGAATCACTAAGGGCTTTATTTTTGCATAAACTTTCATGCAGACATGAACACAGTGTCTCAAACAATTGGAAGATGGATACTTTACAGCTGAATCCCATTGTAAAGTTTTGTAGCACTTTCATTTTTTTAACCAAAATGTATGTGCCAAGTAATTTTCAATAATACCCCTTTCTAAAAGAAATTATTTATGCCAGCCAAGCCACTTAACCAAGTGCTCTAATGTTAAATAAAGTGTTTCACTGCATCTGAGTCTGCAAAATATTGTCCTGTGGTTTCCAGTATAGCATCAATGGAGTCCTATTGTATCCACAGTCATTCTTTTCTATTTACCAGAGGCAGAATCGCTGGTTTTTCTTAAAAGCTACATAACCCAGAAATGCATTGTATATTATATATTTATTGTATGTAAGTATATTTTCCATTATATCATTTTAATTTATTTTTATTTATTTTAAATACACACCACCTCACAGCTATCAAAATAAAACAACAGGCTGCCGTGTACAACAGCAGCTCTATGTTTCATCGTGGTATTTGCCACAATACCTAGAAAACCTAAAAGGTAAGCTAGCTAGAAGGTGACTGGTAACACTGCAGGGTTAAATGTGGCTGGAAGCTAGAGATTATGGGTATGAAATCCTCTGTCTGCTGTATGCTCAGTTTCTGTAGCGAAGTCTTTTACTCTCATCAGTTGCCACCTGGGAAATGAGTGTTTTAACGGTTGATTGCACTCAGGACAGATTCAGAATTCCAATGGGTCAACTTCTCTCCAAAGATTATGGACTTCAGGGTCAACTAAACAGCTAAGCATTCATACAGAAATAACATATTGGCAAGTATGCTTTATAGACATTTAAGCACAATAACATTTTAGCTCTCTCAAAGTAAAGCTACATATACATCTTCACAAGGCATGAAAGCTTTGCAGTCTTTTTCTATCATTCACTACTCATGCAGAAAGTGAATTCAAAGAACAATTTAACAAGTGGTAGGTACCATATGGTACCATGGCATTATTTGGAAAGCCAACCATTTGCATAATTTTGTGTTAAGCAGTTTACTTAACTGATGTTAAATGAGCGCAGAAAACCAGAAAATGCAGTAAAATGCACCATGCCTACTTGATAAATGATAATCTATATTTATCATTTTTGCCACATTTGTGATTTGTGACTTCCTGGCTGAAGCTTTTTCTGAACCCACCTTACTGAAAAACAAAATAAAACAACCTCCATCTCTACTTTCATTAGATAAGACTCCCAAGAGAAAATAAATCAAATTTATCTTTGTACTCTGAATAAAGCTCTGGGTGACTTTGGGCCAATCATTCTTGTGGAAACAAAATTAGGAGAGATGTTATTCATGCATGCTAAGTTCTCACAGAAAATATGGGATATAAATTCAGTAAAGAAATAAACTGTGAAAACACCCTGGACCAATTACTCTCTTGCTGTTGCCTATCAGTGGTAGAATTTCTTCCAAAGGTACTGAAAAAACAAAAACAAGACTTGGGCAACCAAGTCTTTTACATTTCCATGTCAATGGCATGTAAAAACGTTGTGGTACACTTAGAAACACCCAGCCTGGATTGTTAAAAAAAATGGAACGTGTAAGAGGCCTTCAGCTTTGCAAATTATTCTGTAACAAACTATCAGATTTTTAGAAAGCTGCAAGCATATGCAGCCAACCAAAGTTAATGTTCTTGCTATATATAATTATATCCAAACATAGAGCTTTGAATAGGCTGGGAGTACAGAATGCCCATCATCTTCCATTTGTCCTTTTAAAAAATGCCTGAAAACAACTTAGTAAAAGAGTAAAACAAAAATGCACTACATACGTTCTCCTCAAGATCCGTCTCTATAGGTAACTACTAAAATATTGAACAGTCTTTAGCTTCAGGGAAGAATGAACACAAAGCTATTTACTTGAAGTGGCTCCACTGAACTATATGCTTTTTGTGTGTGGGGGGGGGGGAACCCCTCCTTAAAATGGATCTAAAACTAATGTGGTCACCACAACGAGATCAATGTACATTATTCTAAGAAATACTTAAACCAACTTGCCTGATGCAGAGTCAGCCATCCCGCCCCCCTCAGGTTGCTAGAGCCCCACAGTAAAAACTAAGAAAAGAAATAGGAAACAAAGCCACAATGTGTTATTGAAAGTGTATTGAAACAGTTGGCATCGTCTCAGAATTTGCACAGGAAAGCTTCAAGTTCATAGTGGAAAAGGGAATAAGGAACTGATATCTAACTTGCTCAATGATTGGTGAGAAATGATGTCCCAATGGGCATCTAAAAGCATTAAGCATCCAGGTGCTCACATAAAATCTTACAGTAGAAAGGAAACTGCTATTCTAATGTTATCAAACTTGTGTTGTACTATCAACATTTTCAGAAAAGAGGTTGCTTCTCTAAATTGCATAAGATGCATTAATTTTGCTCACTGCCAACAAATAGATTTAATAATAGTTTCATAAAAATAAGTTAATTCCATTCATTTTATAAAATCTATCAAGAATCACATATAAAACATAAATACACAAGCACACAACGAAGGAAGATGGGCAGTTCAGAAATGTGATAAACAAACAACTTATATAAGCAATAATAAGTAGCAAATAACACAACCAGCCAAATAGCAGCAAGGCTGAAAGATATTAAATAAAGCTAAGCTTTATACCTTAAAAGCCTATCGAACTGAAAATACATAGTGCTATCACTCTGGAGTTTTCATTTTAATGGCAGCACAAATCTCATATCTGAACTTTCAGGAACAAAAGCAAAATATTTGTTCATAAATCTCCTTGATAATCTGTTTATGCCTTCACTGTTATTTTGCACTAACTATACGTACGGTTAAAATAATATGGGATGCAGCTATATTTGTATTTTCAAAAACAGAGCAAGATACCTAGGGATGCAGTTCATTGGAAGGCTTTGTTCAGATCTTCGTTAGGGTCAGCTATCAAACTTTTATTCAAAGAAGCAGGATTGCTGCATTTAAATTTTAATCCCTGTGGGTTCTCCAGGTCACAAAATCTCTCTCAGTCAACAATATATTTAACAGGCAAGTTTTTGAGTGGGCTGAGACAAATGCTTTTTGGGTTTTAGATTCCTGAAAATCCCATCTTCTTGATCAATAGCAAAAAAAAATCTGCTTTCTTCCTGTTTTCCACAATAAAATAATGTCGATTTAAAATACAAATGGAGTACACAGGCACTGCTCTCAAACTTTTTTTTACAACAGAACATCAACCTGGCACCCTCATGTCTACTACACTGTGCATTTAATATTACATATAATATTCTTGTTGAGGTCCAGCTATAAATGCTGGAAATCAGTTAAACAATACAGTTCATTTGGCAACATGTCTTTCCAACAAAACACTTTTAAGAGTGTTTGTCTGCAGAAAGGATTGTCCTTGAGGGCTGTGCAAATCCTTCATAACACATGCTTCAAAATGTGGGGCTGTAAGAACAAAGCACTTCTTTTCAAATTGTTAAAGGAGCCAATCTTTTCTTTTAGCTGCTTTAGAAGCTGCTTCCAGCTGTCTTTTCTTACATCTTCAGGCACCCATACGGAGAAGCAACTTTCAAAGCTGCCCTATCAGTCTGTAAAAAGTTGTGATAGTTTAACCATTAAATTGCCTTTAGTTTATTTGTTAGAATAAATATGTTCATGTAATGTCTATTTAATTTTGTCATTCTTATTCCCCAAATGAAATTATCTAATTTTCCTACATTAAGTAAATTGTGAGGACAGAATTATTAACAACTTCTGCAGGAATGAAGGCTGTAATTCATTCTGGGACCAAGGAAGGAACAAAGCAAAATGTAAATCAAGAAATTAAGTAACATGAGCCCAAAAATACTTGTGTTCATCAGTGTGGTGCAACATATCGGACTGAGATATTAAAAAACATGTTATTTCCAATCCTTATCAAATGATGCAGCTAGCCCTCAACATCCTCATCTGACAACTGAAAGGCAACCATTTATGAAAGTCAATAGGATGTATGTGCATCCTATCTACTGAAAGTTAATTCTCGTGGCAGCAATTTTTTTGTGTCCACACACTGCAAAATACATAAACTTCCTGCTCTGCAATCTTCCTTAACCACAAAAATATTGGTTTATAAATAATACACAATATCTCAAGCAACTGCTATGGCATTTACAATAAGAAAGCAAGAACATAAATTAAAAAATGAAAAATAAGTTGGAAGGAATTGACCACTGTTACCACTCTTATGGAAACCAATTTATTTTATTTTATATATTTTTATATTTATACCTCACTTTAGCTTAAGACATGGAATAAGATACTTCATGATACTTCCCAAGGAGACTTGACTGATTTACTGATACTCAATAAATACGGTATGTTTTGTTTCAGCAAGATGGCTGTAATGTATGACATCCAAAAATGATCCAGGACTATGTGATTAATGCAATAACCCATTATGAAGATGAAAGATGATGGTTCCCAACATAGTGCTTATGTGTTTCAATGTGCAATTTCTTGGCATTCAAAAATCTTTTGCTCCTTTGGATTTTGGGAGGAAGAAAAGCAGCCAATTTGTGAATGGGCAAACACATCCATTCACTGTGGGAATTGCTCTCACTAGTCTCTCAAAATTCGAAATGTGCTTTCAACTAAAAAAGATAGGAAAACTTTGAACTAAACAGCAGGGTGTTTTTTTTAAAAAAAAATTACTATTACTATATTCAAAAAGGGTGCTATTTACTGTTTCTTCTTTGAAAATACAATGAAATCATGGTTTAAACAATATGGGGTTGAATGGGTAGGAGCGGGAAGGAGTCTCCATTGTAGCTGAACATCTATTAACGCTGAAAGTGGAAAAAGAAAGAAAAATAAAATTGGTGGGGATGGGTACAAAATAGTGAGAGAAAGAGATAACATTTTCTCCCTTTCTGGTTTGAATTAAATCAAATGGGAATGATGGAAGTAATACTTCTTCAAACACATCAGAAAATATTCAGAGAAATTTGGAAACTGACAATGAAGAGGTAGAGAACACGCATAATAAAAATCTTACACAATAAACTATATGTAATAAAATAATTAATATGCAGGATTATGGAATTATCATTGGCATGCCTAACATCAAAATAATGGGAAAACAATTCATCATTTATAAATATATTTATAACATTTTTACTTCAAATATGTGTTGGAAGAATTTCAGATTCAAGAATAATTTTATTCATGAACTCTCTATGAACTCTCTATGAACTCCTTTAATCATCAACATGACCTACCCATAACCGAAAAAAACTAAGTTGCAACAAAAGATAATGCAATGTTGCAAAAATCACTTAAGGTATTAAGAGATTTAGGCTGAAACTGATAAAACTGCATATCTCTCAAAAGAATAAGAAAACAGGTAAAACCTCTTCAAGATACAGAGCTTTCCTGAACACACAAATGTGGCACCTAAAGTCAGCACGCAGGTACTCACCAAAGAGAAATGATCTACTAGCAAAGTAAGAGCAGGTCATTTCCACTGGGGCTGCGTGTCCACCAAAATAAACATTTCAAAGGGCATATTCAAAAACCTCTCAAAGAACCACTTTTCCTATAAATATCACCAGTTCAAACCCCCAAATTGTAGCTACCTTAAGTGCTGTTGCTATGCTCTCAAATAAATTCTCTCTTTTTCAGATGACATGTCCAGTGTCATTCTCACACAAACCTGGATTGGAACAAGACCTCATTTTCTTCTAACAATTTGGTGACTCTTGTGGGATTCTGAGACTAACCTGACCAATGGACCCTGCCCAGGTAACAGTTCAATTAGTTGCCACCAGGCCATTTGTCTGGAAGGTGCTGCTTCACCTGAACTCTGCCCAATTTGGCGCAGGGAGTAAAGGGAGTTTTGGGCTTTGAACCAAATAGCTACCTGAACAGGAGGATAATAGGTTAGAGAATTTTTGTGTTTGTGCCCAGGAAGTGAGTGTGAGTACATCTCTCTTTGCCTCTTTCCTCCCTGTTTCATTTTCAAGCAGTGTATCCAGTGTCATTCTTATGCAACCCTAGCTTGGAACCAGACCTTATTTTCTTCTAACATCTGTTTGTTTAGATACTAAGTTGAAGCTATTTCAGAAAGGAACAATTGTAAATTTACGTCACTTTAAATGAGTTTATTTAATCTCTTATCTAGTAATATAAATCCAGGAATACAAACGTATATCTGTTCCCTGGACTTTACCATCTAGAATGCCAATGAGACAAGCAGCTAGTACTCTAAAGTATTGATTTTTAACTACTTATCATGGACTAGCTTCAATTAGAAGATTGTCACCTGTAATAAAGCAGCTGAATACTGGTACCTTAGAATGTCTAGCAATAGGTTCTTATACTAGAAAAGCCAAATATGAACCCTGTTAGCTTCATTTGCAATGCATTATGGAATGAATAACATTGAGTTTGAAGCTAACAAGGTAACTGAAAAATTACTGCCAATATTGTTTTAGACATATTGTTTAATCTAGAAAAATATTAAGTACCGTATATACTCGAGTATAAGCCGAGTTTTTCGGCACGTTTTTTGTGCTGAAAAACGCCCCCTCGGCTTATACTCGAGTCTACCCTTGCAGAGCCGACCCAGGGAGAGGGTTTTTTGCCCTCGGGCACAGCTGGGCGGCAGGGCGAGCAAATGCTGCCGGCATGCTTTGCCAGCTCGGCCGGCTCGTTTTAGGCGGCTGGCCCCCGGCTTTTCCTTCCGCCGTTTTTTGAGGGCGGCGGCGGCGGCGGTCGGCGGGGGGGGCGGAGGGGGCGTTCGACATTTTCGCCCCCCTCTCACTCGTCCTCCTCTTGCCCGCGGTGGGGGCGGAGGCGTTGTCACTCGCCTCCTCTCGGCGAAATTGAGTGCGGCGGCAGTGGGGGTGGGTGGGTGGGTGGGGAGGCCGCGTGAAGTGCCGGCTGGGGGCCAGGAGCCAATCCCGGGCTCCCCAGCCGGCACTTCACGGCGGCCTCCCCACCCACCCCACTGCCGCCGCACTCAATTTCGGCTTTCGAGAGGAGGCGAGGGTGACAAACGCCAAGGGGCGAGAAGAACTCTCTTTATTTGTTTGTCACTCTCGCCCTCGGAGGGGGCGGAGGGGGCGTTTGTCACCCTCGCCCTCCTCTCCGAAAAGCCGAAATTGAGTGCGAAGCGGCAGTGGGGGGGTGGGTGGGGGGAGGCCGCGTGAAGTGCCGGCTGGGGGCCAGGAGCCAATCCCGGGCTCCCCAGCCGGCACTTCACGGCGGCCTCCCCTGCCGCCGCACTCAATTTCGGCTTTCGAGAGGAGGGCGAGAGTGACAAACAAATAAGTTCTTCTCGCCCTTGGCGTTGTCACCTCGCCTCCTCTCGGCGAAATTGAGTGCGGCGGCAGTGGGGGTGGGGAGGCCGCCGTGAAGTGCCGGCTGCGGGGCCAGGGCCAATCCCGGGCTCCCCAGCCGGCACTTCACGGCGGCCCACCACGCCGCCTCGAGGAGGGTGACAAGCGAAGAACTCTCTTTATTTGTTGTCACTCTCGCCCTCGGAGGCGGAGGCGTTGTCACCTCGCCTCCTCTCCAGCCGAAATTGAGTGCGGCGGCAGTGGGGGTGGGTGGGTGGGGAGGCCGCCGTGAAGTGCCGGCTGGGGGCCGGGGCCAATCCCGGGCTCCCCAGCCGGCACTTCACGGCGGCCTCCCCTGCCGCCGCACTCAATTTCGGCTTTCGAGAGGAGGCGAGGTGACAAACAAATAAGTTCTTCTCGCCCTTGGCGTTGTCACCTCGCCTCCTCTCGGCGAAATTGAGTGCGGGCGGCGGTGGGGGTGGGGAGGCCGCCGTGAAGTGCGGCTGGGGGCCGGGATTGGCTCCTGGGCTCCCCAGCCGGCACTTCACGGCGGCCTCCCCTGCCGCCGCACTCAATTTCGGCTTTCGGAGAGGAGGGCGAGGTGACAAACAAATAAGTTCTTCTCGCCCTTGGCGTTGTCACTCTCGCCCTCGGAGGCGGAGGCGTTGTCACTCGCCTCCGCCCCACCACCGCCGCCATCAGCGGCGGAAGAAAACGCCGGAGGCCAGCCGCCCCAAAGCGAGCGGCCGAGCTGGCAAAGCATGCCGGCACTTCAATCCCGGGCTCCCCAGCCGGCACTTCACGGCGGCCTCCCCTGCCGCCGCACTCAATTTCGGCTTTCGAGAGGAGGGCGAGTGACAAACAAATAAGTTCTTCTCGCCCTTGGCGTTGTCACCTCGCCCTCCTCTCGAAAGCCGAAATTGAGTGCGGCGGCGGTGGGGTGGGGAGGCCGCGTGAAGTGCCGGCTGGGGGCCGGGATTGGCTCCTGGGCTCCCCAGCCGGCACTTCACGGCGGCCTCCCCTGCCGCCGCACTCAATTTCGGCTTTCGAGAGGAGGGCGAGTGACAACGCCCTCCGCCCACCGCGGGCAAGAGGAGGCAGTGAGAGGGGCGAAATGTCGCCCCTCCGCCCCTCCGCCGACCACCGCCGCCGCCATCAGCGGCGGAAGCGCCGAGGCCAGCCGCCGCCCAAAGCAGCCGGCCGAGCTGGCAAAGCATGCCGGCACTTCAATCCCGGGCTCCCCAGCCGGCACTTCACGGCCTCCCCACCCACCACCCACCCCACTGCCGCCGCACTCAATTTCGGCTTTTGGAGAGGGGCGAGTGTGTCAAGCATGAGGCGAGAAGAACTCTCTTTATTTGTTTGTCACTCTGCCCTCCTCTTACTCGTCCTCCTCTCGCCCTCGGAGGCGGAGGCGTTGTCCTGAATACATCCCAATAAAATGCAAAGGTTTCAAAGCATGTTTTGGAAAAGCAGCGAGGATGGGGGAGAATGCTGCCTTGAATGTGAAAAGCGTGGAAAACTCCAACTACAGTATAAAAAAAAAACATTTGCACTCAGTACTTTTTATTTTATTTTATTTTTTGCCAAGTTTTCCCCAGGGTTTTTTTTCCCCCTATGGAAATTGGGGAGGTGGGGGGAAAGAGGGGAAAAAGAAAAGCCTCTTGGAAAGCGGAGAAATACGGCAAGAACAAACAATTTCTCCCCGAGGGAGGAGGAGGAGGAGGAGAGATGGGGGCATTGCAAGCTAGGGTGGGAAGAAGGAGGAGGAAGAAGAAGGGAGGCAAAAGAAACCGACCCTCGCGCAGATCAGCAAATTAGCTTTCCTTCTCCAAACCAATTTTTTTTAAAAAAAAAAACCCGTTCTACCCAGAGCAAATGGCAAATAAGCAGCCCGTTTTGAGTCTGATTATTGTTTCATGGTGGTTGCCCTCTCTGATCTCCTTGTACATGACAAGGCACCTCTAACCCAGCGCTTTGTGTTTGTTATTGGTAATTCTCCTCTCCTTCTTCCATTGGAGTCCTCTCCCTTCCTTTCCGAGCAGGCGGGCGATTTACCTTCTCTGCCTCTTTTATTTTCCTGGAGGTGGAGGTGTATTCCTAAGGATGCCTTCAGTGCTGGGGAAGGAGCCGATCCATGGAGGGAGGCGGCGCTGCCGAGCCGCTGCTTACAGAGGCGAAAGAGCCAGGAGACCTTGGCATAGGTGGGCGGCTGGTGTAAGGCAGGGCAGAACCTTGACCGCAAGGATCCCGGGAGGTGGGGGACGAAGAGAGGCAGAGAAGGAGGAGGAGGAAGGAAAAGAAAGAAAGGGGAGTGAAAATAAGAGCAGTCCGAGCAATAAATAAATATTGCTGGGCTGCTTTCCAAAATCCTCAGCACGGAACTAAAAGTTGCAAGTGTTTTGTGAGTTCAAACAGTCCCTTCAGACTAACACGTTTCATTAAAAGATACAAAGTTTGGTAAACTGAAGCTCGCTCTGTCCAATGCAAAAAAATCATCATCATCATATAATAATAATAATAATAATGATAATAATAATAATAATAATAATAATGATGATGATAATGATAATAATGATAATGATAATGATAATAATAATAATAATAATGATGATGATGATAATGATAATAATGATAATGATAATAATAATAATAATAATGATGATGATGATGATGATAATGATAATAATGATAATAATAATAATGATGATGATGATGATGATGATGATAATGATAATGATAATGATAATGATAATGATAATAATAATAATAATAATAATAATAATAATAATAATAATAATAATAATAATATTCAGCCGTGCTTCGCTTTGATGGCAGCCTGACGTAAAATGGGGGGCAGGGGATACATACAGTTAGGGAAAAATAACAAAACAATGTTTTGGGCTCAATTGCAGTCTTAAATTGAGGACTACCGGTACTTGCAATTTGAACCTTATTGGACACTTCATTCCTGGAGGGTTTTTAAAGAACAGACTGGACAATCCTTTGTCTGAAACAGTATAGGATCTCTTGCTTGAGGAGTGGGGACTGGACTAGAAGATCACTGTTAGTTTGGGATATGTTCAGAGCCCACACATCTGATGACATAAAAAAATTGGCAAAGTCATCTCAAGTCACTTTGGCCGTTATTCCAGGTGGGCTTACATCTGTATTGCAGCCCCTAGATGTCAGTTTAAATAAACCTTTCAAGGACCATGTGCGAAGGATGTGGCATGAATGGATGACATCTGGTCAAGCTCGTCTGACAAAAGTTGGAAATCTGAGAAAGCCAGACATAGAACTAATAGCACAGTGGGTTCGTGATGCATGGGAAGATATTCCAGAGGACATGGTGCAACGTGCCTTCAAGAAATGTGGCATTAGTAATGCTATGGATGGCAGTGAAGACAGCGCATTGTATGAGTGACAGCAGTGATGATGACGACTGTGAACTCAGTGATGGCGACAACGTATATCGGATAACATCACAGAAGCTGAAGTAGCTGAAGCTCTGTTTGGACAAACAGATGATGAGGAGGAGAACTCCAGTTTTGAGGATTTTAGCTCTCGTTAGCTTGGTTGCTGTTACTTTTAAAGATACTGTATTTTTGATACCATATTCTTTTGGGGACCCCTTTTGCACTTTTATTGTTTTCGTTCAAATAAATATTCATGTTATTTTACTTGGCTCTATCTTTATTTTTACATTGACCAGTAGCTGCCTCATTTCCCACCCTCGGCTTATATTCGGATCGGCTTATACTCGAGTCAATAGTTTTCCCAGTTTTGTGGTAAAATTAGGTACCTCGGCTTATATTCGGATCGGCTTATACTCGAGTCAATAGTTTTCCCAGTTTTGTGGTAAAATTAGGTACCTCGGCTTATACTCGAGTCAATAGTTTTCCCAGTTTTGTGGTAAAATTAGGTACCTCGGCTTATATTCGGATCGGCTTATACTCGAGTCAATAGTTTTCCCAGTTTTGTGGTAAAATTAGGTACCTCGGCTTATACTCGAGTCAATAGTTTTCCCAGTTTTGTGGTAAAATTAGGTACCTCGGCTTATATTCGGATCGGCTTATACTCGAGTCAATAGTTTTCCCAGTTTTGTGGTAAAATTAGGTACCTCGGCTTATATTCGGATCGGCTTATACTCGAGTCAATAGTTTTCCCAGTTTTGTGGTAAAATTAGGTACCTCGGCTTATATTCGGATCGGCTTATACTCGAGTCAATAGTTTTCCCAGTTTTGTGGTAAAATTAGGTACCTCGGCTTATACTCGAGTCAATAGTTTTTCCCAGTTTTTGTGGTAAAATTAGGTACCTCGGCTTATATTCGGATCGGCTTATACTCGAGTATATACGGTAAGATTGCTCTTTTTTCTCAAGACGAAGCTTAAAAATCAAACCAAAGGCAAGCATATTAAAATGAAAATATTTGGAAAAAAACCTTGATATTTGACTGAACAATAAACATTTCCAATAAAATCAGATGAACCTTCAAATCGTTATTGCTTATCCTGATTTCTTTCCTTTATTTTTTTTTATACTATTGTCACTTCCAAGTAAACTGGAAGTACGGTATAAACTCCACTTGAGGATTGGTGGTCATATACTGTTTTTCTAATTGAAAACATAAAGATTTTTTTAATTTTAAAAATATATTTGGCCATTAACTTTAAATTTTTTAGAAAAATGTTCTATAGATATCTAATTATATTCATAATTTAAAGAACTACAGTAAGTGCTCAAATGAGATTAGCTAGCCAGATTGATAGTTGTTTTTTTTTAAATACAATTTATATCCATTTTGGAATGCCACCTAATTCTTGGCAGACCATTGTATAATATTAAAAGCAAATAAAAACAAATATTTACGTAAACTGGTAATGACACAATTACCTCATAATTCCCTCTTTTTCATTTAATTGTTGTATTATTACATGTGAATAATTAAATTGTGAATTATGTATTATTGAATATAAATGATAACTGAGTGCAGTGATGTTTATGCAATAGAAAATAAGAATTGTTAGTGCCATAATGATTAAGTGAATTGAATCTTATAGATGAGGGACGAAAGTTTACATCAATGTTAGATATGATTTCTGAAATGTTAATGAGCATAAGGTTGCTTAAGCTGTACAATTAATACTTTGTATAACACTGATAAATAGTTGCAAAATATATTGAACTGTTTTATGAGAAAGATTTCGATCTTTGGAATTAATAGCCTCTACTGTTTTGTCATTTGTTGTTATTTCTTTATAAATGTTAGAAAAGGGGAAAAAAGGGGAAAGGAGAAAAAGGAGCTGCTTGGTATTTAATTTTAACTTACCCGTTCTTTATACTCTGATCAATTTACAATGTTTATAAATATTTAGACCCCCTTTAAAACATACAGAGAACCTGTTTCATATACTGGTTAATGAATCAGACAAGAAACTGGGCTCTGCTTCTAAATATACATTTGTTGCTAATCCTTTAACAACCGTCTTCTATAGATATCTAATTATATTCATAATTTAAAGAACTACAGTAAGTGCTCAAATGAGATTAGCTAGCCAGATTGATAGTTGTTTTTTTTTAAATACAATTTATATCCATTTTGGAATGCCACCTAATTCTTGGCAGACCATTGTATAATATTAAAAGCAAATAAAAACAAATATTTACGTAAACTGGTAATGACACAATTACCTCATAATTCCCTCTTTTCATTTAATTGTTGTATTATTACATGTGAATAATTAAATTGTGAATTATGTATTATTGAATATAAATGATAACTGAGTGCAGTGATGTTTATGCAATAGAAAATAAGAATTGTTAGTGCCATAATGATTAAGTGAATTGAATCTTATAGATGAGGGACGAAAGTTTACATCAATGTTAGATATGACTTCTGAAATGTTAATGAGCATAAGGTTGCTTAAGCTGTACAATTAATACTTTGTATAACACTGATAAATAGTTGCAAAATATATTGAACTGTTTTATGAGAAAGATTTCGATCTTTGGAATTAATAGCCTCTACTGTTTTGTCATTTGTTGTTATTTCTTTATAAATGTTAGAAAAGGGGAAAAAAGGGGAAAGGAGAAAAAAGGAGCTGCTTGGTATTTAATTTTAAAAATATATTTGGCCATTAACTTTAAATTTTTAGAAAAATGTTCTATAGATATCTAATTATATTCATTTGATTTCTATAATTTCCTAATCTCAACAAGTAGCTTACATCATAGAACATCAAAACAAATTAAAAACAATTAAAACAATATAAAATAAACATTTCCAATAAAATCAGATGAACCTTCAAATCGTTATTGCTTATCCTGATTTCTTTCCTTTATTTTTTTTTATACTATTGTCACTTCCAAGTAAACTGGAAGTACGGTATAAACTCCACTTGAGGATTGGTGGTCATATACTGTTTTTCTAATTGAAAACATAGGAGAGAAGGAATTGAAGGATAAAAAAGAAAATTGAGAAGATTGAAAAACATAAAGATTTTTTAAATTTTAAAAATATATTTGGCCATTAACTTTAAATTTTTTAGAAAAATGTTCTATAGATATCTAATTATATTCATAATTTAAAGAACTACAGTAAGTGCTCAAATGAGATTAGCTAGCCAGATTGATAGTTGTTTTTTTTAAAATACAATTTATATCCATTTTGGAATGCCACCTAATTCTTGGCAGACCATTGTATAATATTAAAAGCAAATAAAAACAAATATTTACGTAAACTGGTAATGACACAATTACCTCATAATTCCCTCTTTTTCATTTAATTGTTGTATTATTACATGTGAATAATTAAATTGTGAATTATGTATTATTGAATATAGATGATAACTGAGTGCAGTGATGTTTATGCAATAGAAAATAAGAATTGTTAGTGCCATAATGATTAAGTGAATTGAATCTTATAGATGAGGGACGAAAGTTTACATCAATGTTAGATATGACTTCTGAAATGTTAATGAGCATAAGGTTGCTTAAGCTGTACAATTAATACTTTGTATAACACTGATAAATAGTTGCAAAATATATTGAACTGTTTTATGAGAAAGATTTCGATCTTTGGAATTAATAGCCTCTACTGTTTTGTCATTTGTTGTTATTTCTTTATAAATGTTAGAAAAGGGGGAAAAAAGGGGAAAGGAGAAAAAAGGAGCTGCTTGGTATTTAATTTTTAACTTACCCGTTCTTTATACTCTGATCAATTTACAATGTTTATAAATATTTAGACCCCCCTTTAAAACATACAGAGAACCTGTTTCATATACTGGTTAATGAATCAGACAAGAAACTGGGACACTATGAATTCCAGTTTACCTTTGGCACAAAGCCAGATGGGTTACCTTGAGCAAGCCTTAAGAAAGAGGCAATGACACTTATGAAAAATCTTGCCAAGAAAACTTCAGGGACTTGCCCAGGCTGTTTCCAAGAAGAGGACACAATTAAACAGAAGGGAAAAAATCATAACTACTGTATTTCTATTAGCCTTGCTGAGCAATGTATTGTACCCAGTTTGTTAAGTTGCTTTTAATGTAAAGACTGAGTTACTGTAAACTTTGCACTGTTCTTAAATAAACATCTAAAAAACATCTAAGAAACTGGGCTCTGCTTCTAAATATATTTCTAAATATACATTTGTTGCTAATCCTTTAACAACCGTCTTCTATAGATAAATATTAAGTGCTGGAAAAAAAGCTTGCTAATGTGTTCAGCTTCAACTTTTCAGACAAAAAAAGCCAGTTCTACAGAAGAGGCAGACAGAAATAGGCCTTGAAATACATCATCACAATTTTTTGTAGTTGTACTCATCTTCCACCTTGTTGGAAGATATAATTAGAGCAGCATGGTTAAAAAGACCCAGAAAGCCCCCCAGGACTCTGGATTTTATCCAAATAATTTTTTTTTAAATGTGCCCAATGAAATTACTATTTTAATAAGGTACAGTAATTATCTTCTCTTTAGAGAGAAATCAGCTTTGATTCAGACTCTACATTTTGATATGGTGGAATGCTTGCAAAGTTGTTAAGCAAGATGTATTTTACTGTTCTGAACATAAAATCCTGAGTCAATTTAGTATTGTTCCTTTCTCTATATCTTTATTCTGCCAAGTGATATATCTAGTATTGCATTTTCCTTTATTCTTTTTGTCTCTCTATGCTTACCGTTTCACAGAGCCAATTATGTGTCTCATAAAGGACACTCTAACCATGGAAATCTATTTGACCATGTTTAAGAGAGTGGCCACAATTCATATTGGTGACATCCTTTAACACTGCAATATTTTATGTGCAAATGTTGACATCTCTAGTTTTGTCTGACTCAAGTATGCATCTGTCTGAGAAGACCAAGGTCAGATGGAAGTCTAATATTAAATAATGCAATAATCATACTTCCAAGATCACTTTTTAAAGCCAAAATGAAATTAATACTTCCTGTGTATTTGGCAACACTATCCTCAATGTCTCTCTCAGTCAAATACTTGGAGTGATGGATTCCTTCTACATTTAATTCCATTTAGACTAGCTACCATTGCTTCACATTTTTATAAATTGATAGAAAGTTTCCCATCTCTTAGAATATGTGTCTTATTAAACTGACACATATATTTGTGAGCCTTAAGTGCTATTTGTTTCAAAACATACAGATAAATCAAAGCAAATTTTAAATAGAAGCAACAATGGAAGAGGCTGTCATCTTATTCTGCAAACTGTCTACCATTATGATTTTATTAAATTAAATATTTCATCTGAGACAACATAATACATATTTCTACGGCTTATACGCATTGAGCGCAAATAAAAGTATTTGGACAGAGCTGAACATATGCAGCAACTAAAACAATGCTTATAAAAACCAGTTAAGCAATTTAATTCTCAACAGAAAAAATATAGTATGTTATATGAAAAATAATGCAAAGTGGGATGTGCAAGAATGTAACAGATGTGCTTTGAAACATGCATTGACACAAACAAAACATCCCTCTTTAAATAATTAAAGCAACTGCATTTTTGGCAAGACTAGCATAATTGCTTTGATGCCCTTCTTTGCAAAAGACACAGCTGCTTTAACCACTTAAAACGAAGTACTTTGTTTACATCCCTGTGTATTGCAAAGTACTTATTTTCAATGCTTCACTATTTTTCTTTATATCTGAAAGGTGACAGAAATATATATAGTTATATATCATATTAATTATATTAAGAATTAAACCATACTTATTTGACACAATATTTGTTATAAATATAAGGAAGAACAAATATAAAAAAATGAATTACCAAAATTCATAAAGGTTAACATGATGTGGAGTTCACAGCAAAAATTTCTTCGACTACACTGCGAGCAGGCTTTGCAACTAAAATGACAGATGTGCAGATCAAGAAATTGAACAGTGTCTCAGCTGTCAGCACTGCTCCTCCTCCAAATCTTCCATAGATCTATCTGCCTTTTAAACATTAAAAACGCCAGATGAGATGTTTTGCAATTCGTAATATTTAGTCTTTTTAAAAAATGAAAGTCAAGGGTGCTTGCTTTTGATTTTGTCTTTTACAAAAGAAAAGATAATGGCTGCATATTAGCAAAAGAGAACGAGAAAGCGAGGGAAAGAGAGAACAAATGTTATGTCCAATAATTATTTAAATACACAGTTATAGAATTAGGCCCAATTCTTCTCCTAAACTTCACTGTGAAGTGAATACATACATTTCAATGAAACAGGAGGCTTTTACAAATATATAAGTACAGTATGTTCAACCAAAAATGGATCCAGAAAATACTAGGTAAAATAATTCTGATAGATTGTGATGTTCTACATGCCTGGGGAAAAAAAGGTCACTCAAGTTCTTTAAAAATTCATGTATGCTGCATAGTATTAGAGCTAGAAAAACAATAAGTATGTCATCATACTTTCATCACATTTTAGAAATAGGGAGGGGACAGAATATAATTTTCATGTAACACGTACATAATAACATTGTGGTACTTTTTCTTCTAAGAAAAACCCTGTTTCCAACAAAATTTATTTTTTTCAACTGGAGGCCAAACAAGTAAACCACATGCAGATAAATTTTGCTGCATTCAATTACAGTCAAAGGCTCTTTCAGGGATTTAGCCTGCATGATCAGTGAACAAAGAAAACAAACAGGGGGAAGTATTCTCCCCATGTATTTTCATCCAATATCTGGATCATACAAAGGTAAGCATGGAGTTTACCTAAATGGGATACCAGATTCTCAAACACATCGGCTGGATCCTTCACGAATACCTTGAACACATTGGTCAGGCAGCATTTATGTGGTATGTTAACATGCCAGAAAGGCTAAACAAAGCTCATCTCACTATATTGTATAGAAGAATCTCAACTTATTTTGCTAGTATGATTATATTCATTTGATTTCTATAATTTCCTAATCTCAACAAGTAGCTTACATCATAAAACAGTAAAAACAAATTAAAAACAATTAAAACAATATAAAATAAACATATATGGTTGCCAAATAGAACCTTTGCCATGAATGTTAATACAGCCAAGAAATGGGGTCCTTAACATATTTGGCATCCCAAGTTCGGGCACGCAACCAAGTCTTCATGGTCTTCATGAAAGACCAAAAGGATCACGGTTATTCTAATCTTTAAAAGGAAAATATTCCAGAGGGCAGAGACTATGGAAGAGAAGGCACAACTCCTGGTTTGTGCCACCAACATTCCTTCACAAACAGGACCCATAACATGCCCAACCTGTGGGATAAAACTGAACGAGTAGAAATAACTGGAAGATGATGGTTCCCTATGTAACCTATCCCCAAGCCATAAAGGGCTTTAAAGGTCATGCCAGAACCTTGAATTGCACCCGAAAGAACACTGGCAGCCAATGCAATTCACTCAGTAGTGGTTTTATATCAGGGGTGAAATCCAGCAGGTTCAGACAAGTTCTGGAGAACCGGTAGTGGAAATTTTGAGCAATTTGGAGAACCGGCAAATACCACCTCTGGCTGGCCCCAGTGAGATGGGAAAGGGGATTTTGCAGTATCCTTCCCCCAGTGTGGGGTGGGAATGGAGATTTTGCAGTATCCTTCCCCTGCTACGCCACCAAGCCACGACCACCAAGTCACACCAAGCCACACCCACAGAATCGGTAGTAAAAAAAATTGGATTTCACCACTGTTTTGTATGTTGAATATCCAAATCCCTTACTATACATGCAGCTGCATTTTGCACCAGTTGAAGCTTCTGTCTACTCTTCAAGGGCAGCCCATATGGAGCATGTTGAAGTAATCCATATGAGATTTATTTATTTATTTATTTATTTATTCAATTTGTATACCGCCCTTCTCCCGAAGGACTCAGGGCGGTTCACAGCCAATAAAATTACATATAATACTTAAGATTAAGAACAGTATAAAAAACTTATTCAATATATGGCATAAAAACTAAAATAAGAATAAAAACCCCATTTAAAACTACATTTAAGCTAGCCCTGCGCGATAAAACAAAAGCGTCTTCAGCTCGCGGCGAAAGGTCCGGAGGTCAGGGAGTTGACGAAGCCTCGGAGGCCGCTCATTCCAGAGGGCTGGAGCCCCCACAGAGAAGGCCCTCCCCCTGGGGGTCACCAGCCGATATTGTTTGGCCGACGGCACCCTGAGGAGGCCCTCCCTGTGGGAGCGTACAGGTCGATGGGAGGCTACTGGCGGCAGTAGGCGGTCCCGTAAATAACCCGGTCCTATGCCATGGAGCACTTTAAAGATAGTAACCAGCACCTTGAATTGCACCCGAAAAACCACCAGGAGCCAGTGCAGACCGCGCAGGAGAGGTGTCACATGGGAGCCTCGAGGTGCCCCCTCTATCACCCACGCCGCCGCATTCTTGACCAGTTGGAGTTTCCGGGTGCCCTTCAAGGGGAGCCCCATGTAGAGAGCATTGCAGTAGTCCAGGCGGGATGTGACGAGGGCATGAGTGACTGTGCAGAGGGAAACCTGGTCTAGAAAGGGACGCAACTGGCGTATCAGGCGAACCTGATAAAAAGCTCCCCTGGCGACGGCGGTCATATGTGCATCCAGGAGGACGCCTAGATTGCAGACCCTCTCCGTCGGGGCCAATGACTTGCCCCCAACAGTCAGCGATGGAATCAGCTGGCTGTACCAGGATGCTGGCATCCACAGCCACTCGGTCTTGGAAGAGTTGAGTTGGAGCCTGTTTCTCCCCATCCAGACCCGTACGGCCTCCAGACACCAGGACATCACTTCGATGGCCTTGTTGGGGTGGTTAGGGGTGGAAATATACAGCTGAGTGTCATCAGCGTATAGATGACATCTCACCCCAAAACCATGGATGATCTCACCCAGCGGCTTCATACAGATGTTGAACAGAAGGGGCGAGAGAACCGACCCCTGTGGTACCCCACACAAGAGGCGTCTCAGGGCCGATCTCTGTCCTCTGATGTTACAAGGCCATGTGTGAATACAAGCTTACAAATTATACACCTTATAAATTATGATTTGATAGCAATACCTGAAGGAGCTTGAGGACGAGATGCAGCCTGGAGACTCAGAGTCTTGATCTCTGATTTATGCAACAGAAAATTGAAATGATAAAGCATTATGCTTTCAATGCCAAAGATGCCATAGCATTGTATAAAGATGTGACAAATGAAAGAAGCAGTATTTATTTCCTCGATGCCTAAATAATATGGTTGACATTATTCTAATCAGCCAATTAACCGGCTCTAACAATTGTTCTAAGGTTGGAGTTCACAGAGTACATAGGGGTTCATTGATGTTTTTTTTTTGTTGTTTTTTTTTTTGTTTACATTTATACCCCGCCCTTCTCCGAAGACTCAGGGCGGCTTACAATGTATAGGGCAATAGTCTCATTCTATTTGTATATATTTACAAAGTCAACTTATTGCCCCCCCAACAATCTGGGTCCTCATTTTACCTACCTTATAAAGGATGGAAGGCTGAGTCAACCTTGGGCCGCGCTCGAACCTGCAGTAATTGCAGGCTTTGTGTTCTTAATAACAGGCCTTACCAGGCAGAGCTAAACCGGAATGTTGTATTCCTAAGTATTGTATTATGATAAGAGAGAGCCAGTTTGGTGTAGAGGTTAAGGCACCAGGCAAGAAACCAGGAATCGGTGAGTTCAAGTCCAGCCTTAGTCATAAAATCCAGTTGGGTGCCTTTGGACTAGTCATTCTCTCTCAACCCAACCCACCTCACAGGGCTGCTGTTGTGGGGAAAATAGGTGGAGGAAGGTGTACTAGGTATATTCGCCATCTTGAGTTATTCGTAAAAAATAATACAAATAAATAAATGATAAATATAAGATTTTTCTATCTAGAGGCCTGCCTTTACAGGTAGTCCTTGACATACAAAAGTTCACAGTGACCGTTCAAAGTTACAACAGCACTGGAAAAAGTGACTTATGACCATGTTTCACACTTACAACCACTGCAACATCCCCATGATCATATGATCAAAATTCAGATTCTTGAGCCCTGCTTCATATGTATGACTGTTGTCCCAGGGTCATGTGATCCCCTTTTGCAACCTTCTGACAAGTAAAGTCAACGGGGAAGCCAGATTCACTTAGCAACCATGTTACTAACTTAAGAATCACAATGATTCACTTAATAGCAGTGGCAAGAAAGGTCGTAAAACAGGGCAAAACTCACGTAACAAATGTTTCCCGTAGCAACATAAATTTTGGGCTCTATTGTGGTTGTAAGTTGAGGACTATGTACTAAACTGACTCATTTTCATATTTCACTCTAAACACCTGTAATACAACACATTCAGCAGTACTGTAAGAGCCAGAATTGTTGATATATAATATTTTAAAAAAATAGTGTGTGTGTGTGTGTGTGTGTGTGTGTATTGTGAACTGCACTGAGATATGAAACAGCAACATGTACATTTTAATAAGTAAAGTGCAAAATATTTGGGCACAGCATCCCTTTTAAATGATTACAATTCTGTATATACATTCAATGTTTAAAGTTTTTGAAGATAAAAATTAATTCCTTCTTTCTAGGATAATCTTATAAAGGTCTGTTTCCACAAGAGTTAAAAATCAGCAGGCGAGTAAGCAAAGAATTTCAATTGATTTCAAAGACTAAGCCTCTACTTCTAAGTAATAAATCTATAGAAAATAAGACAGATGCTGTGAAGGATTTTTTTTTTAATGAGCCAGTAGAAGTTTTAATCTATGTTTGTACTAACAAGCTCTAAAATAAAAAACAACCCTAGCTCATTTATGCATGTCACTTCAAAGCATGAAACACCTTAAAGTGAAGGTACAGCTGAAGTATTTAATCTAGCAAGCTAACCCCATTTCTGAATTTTCTAATACCATATAACATGATTTTTTTAAAAAATATTGAGGTATCAGAAATTTTAAATATAAAATGTCTGCAATCTATGCTTTACAATTTATTTATTCTAAAGAAACTTGGATAGTTTTATAACCATGATGAAATACAAGTTTCTGAAGTATTTTGACAACTTACTGTTTCCCAGTCTGGTATCTACCAAGCTTTTAGGTTAAAATTCACATCATTCTCAGCCACATTTTTTATTTATTTTATTTATTGTTTATATTTATATACCGCCCTATCTCCCAAAGGACTCAGGGCGGTTTACAGGCATTTAAAAACAAGAAATACAATAAATACAATTCTAAAAACAATTAAAAAACTTATTCAAAAGCCTTAATTAAAAATATAAAAATTAAAACCCAAGATAAAACCCATAAACTAAAAACTAACTCAGTCCTGCGCAATTAAATAGATATGTTTTAAGCTCGCGGCGGAAGGTCCAAGGTCCGGAAGCTGACGAAGTCCTGGGGCAGTTCATTCCAGAGGTGGGAGCCCCACAGAGAAGGCCCTTCCTGGGCGTCGCCAGACGACATTGCCTCGCTGACGGCACCCTGAGGAGTCCCTCTGTGAGAGCGCACGGGTCGGTGAGAGGTATTCGGTAGCAGCAGGCGGTCCCGTAGATAACCCGCCCTATGCCATGGAGCGCTTTAAAGGTGGTCACCAAACCTTGAAGCGCACCCGAAGGCCACAGGCAGCCAGTGCAGTCTGCGCAGGATGGGTGTTACGGGAGCCACGAGGGCTCCTCTATCACCCGCGCAGCCGCATTCTGACTAACTGCAGCCTCGGATGCCCTTCAAGGAGCCCCATGTGAGAGCATTGCAGTAATCCAGGCGAGGCGTCACGAGTGCGTGGGTGACTGTGCACAGGGCATCCCGGTCCAGAAAGGCGCAACTGGCGCACCAGGCGAACCTGGTAAACGCTCTCCTGGACGGCGTCAAATGATCTTCCAAAGACAGCCGCTCATCCAGGAGGACGCCTAAGTTGCGCACCCCTCCATCGGGGCCAATGACTCGCCACCGATGGTCAGCCGGATTTAGCTGACTGTACCGGGATGCCGCATCCACAGCCACTCTGTCTTGGAGGATTGAGCTTGAGCCTGTTTCTCCCCATCCAGACCCGTACAGCCTCCAGACACCGGGACAGCACTTGATAACCGTTGGGGTGGTCCGGCGTGGAAAGGTACAGCTGGGTGTCATCCGCATACAGCTGATACCTCACGCCGAAACCACTGATGATCTCACCCAGCGGCTTCATGTAGATGTTAAACAGAAGGGGCGAGAGGATCGACCCCTGCGGCACCCACAAGTGAGGCGCCTCGGGGTCGACCTCTGCCCCCCTGTCAACACCGACTGCGACCGGTCGGAGAGATAGGAGGAGAACCACCGATAAACGGTGCCTCCCACTCCCAATCCCTCCAGCCGGCGCAGCAGGATACCATGGTCGATGGTATCGAAAGCCGCTGAGAGGGACTTCCGGTTTGGCACCGTAGGTGATGGCGGTGATCTTTACGATCACCAACCTCTGGATTATGTGGAATCGCTAGGACAGCTTAAATCTGCTGCCCAGCGGTTCGGAAAACCCCCTCTTCGGGAGAAGGAGAAGGGGTGAGCTGAGGGCAGAGGTTGAATTTCCCTAAAGCCCCTGAGAAAAAAGGGGTTTGAAGGGTTAAGTTCCCTCCAGTAACCCGAAGTGCTCCAGATCCGAGGATTCTTCTGCTTTGGCGGAACCAATCACCACGACCAAACGCCGAGATTTATTTTGGACAATAAAGGATTATACCGGACAGAACGAAAGTGGGAGAACTTTAAGCAAGTAGCCAAGCCGATTCCCGATACTTTATAACAAGCTTGAAAACAGCAAGAAAATGGAGGCGAATTGTTAACAAGTTAATGAGTGGAAAGCGAAAGTGATACTTTCAGCGTGTGCCTCTGCAGTTGGTAATTTGCATGTTACTTGCTGCTTTAACTCTTTGCTGCCTGCTGATAGAATCTAGGAGATTTTTAAATACTGCTTTAAAAGACTGTGTTTCTCAGAGTTAAGAAGATTTAAAGTGAATATTAAGTTGGAAATAAATAAATAAATAATTTTATAGAAGATGGCAGCCAAACAATTAAAGTCTACTGTAACAAAGAGCTCTGGAACTTTATCAGCTGGTGCCTCTCCAGCTCATACAGCAGAGACTAGAACATTGAATTTAGAGGCGTTACAAGAGAACTTAAAAGGCTTTATAGAAGAAAAATTTAAAGTTATAACTGATGAGATGTCTGAAATGAAAGAGCAGATATCAGAAATTCAAGTGGGAAATAAAGAAGTTAAAGAAGGATTTGTAATGGCAGTACAAAGTTTGGCAACGAATGTGATTTTATTAGAAGAGGAGGTTGAAGTAATTAAGCAACATAATTTAAAATTAGAAAATAAAATGGATGAATTTCAAAGTAAAATGGAAAAGACAGAGGATGAAATAGTTTTGATACAATACAGAAATATGGAATTTGCTCTTAGAATCCGAGGTTTGAAAGAAAATAAGGAAGAGAATTTAAGGAAATTTTTCTGAAGTATTTGCTGAGATATTAGCAGCTCGTCCAGCAGATGTGGCTTATCAAATTGATAAAATATATCGTGTGAATTCTTGGATAGCAAGGCAAAAAAGTTGCCAAGGGATGTTGTTATTTATTTTACAAACAGAACAGTGAGAAATCAGATTTTGCAAGCTTTATATAAGGGGGAGAAGATTCAGATTGCTGGTCAAGATATCTTGATATTAAAGGAAATTCCACCAAAAATGTTAAGGGCTAGGAAGGAATTTGCCTTCCTGGTGAATGAACTTAAAAAACATCAGATTGAATATAGATGGGATATTCCAACTGGTATAATAGTATATTATGCAGGAAAGTACATCGTTTCAATACAGTTGGAAAAGCAAGAGAATTTTATGTTGAGGTATTAAAAGTTGGAAGTCTTCCCCATTGGAAGCTAGAAGAAGGAGGCTGAAGTGAAGGAAGAGAAGTGAAGCAGGTACAAGAACAGATTGTGATGGAAGAAGATTTATTACAAGTGTTGGAAATACCTACGACGGGTTTAGATTCAAAAGAACAAAGGCTGACTAGAGCTGCTGCTAAACGCAAGGAACAAGAGATGAAGGCACAACAACAACTGGCAACTACTACAATGGAAACAGTGGGAGGAGCAAGGCCTAAAGTAAAATGTGATCTGCGGCTGGTGTTCCAAAATCCTTTGGCCGATAATGGCAATTAAACTATTATCTTGGAATGTTAATGGCCTGAATTCACCGCAGAAGAGAAGGAAAGTATTTCATTATTTGAAATAATTTAAAAATGACATTACCTGTTTACAAGAAACACATATTAGATCTTGTTAAATGTTGGAGATGCGATTGTGAAGATGCTACTTATTACCATATATGGTGGACTTGTAAAAAAGTTAAAGTATTTTGGATTAAAGGCTGGTGGATCATGCAGAATATTTTGAAAAAGAAGATTAAGTTTACTCCGCAGTTCTTTCTACTAGGAATAATTATGGACTATACAGCTATAGAGACTAAATTGATTTTGAACTTAATAACAGTCGCAAGACTTTTGATTGCTCAGTATTGGAAGAAAGAAGAATTACCTACAATCGAAGAATGGACAAAACAAAACAACAAATGGACACTCAAAGTATCAAATCTGGCAGAGATGACAAAATCTCCGCTTACTTGAAAGACTATATACTAGAAAAATATATTTTAGAATGGAAAATGTGGATTGATTATATTTAAAATAAGTATCAGATAAAAAAATATCGAATAGCATATGAGTAATTTTAGGAAATATTTTGTATTGGATATATTTTTGAAGGAGAGGGGAATTGAGAGTGTGACTAAGTGTGGTGTGACTAAAGATTATAATTTAGGAATTATTTTGGATTATGATTGTTAGTTTTGATACCCTGCATTTTGTTCTGGGAAGTCGGGGTGGGGGTGGGGGTGGGGGTAAGGGGAGGGAATTGGGGGTTTGGTAGAGATGGAGTGATGGTTAATGTACAGGGATTATTGAAGAAATATAATTAATGTAGGGTCGGGTCTGCATAGTTACCATTTTAGAGCGGTGAGGAGGAGAAAGAGAGTAGGAGGTAGGAAAGAGGAGAAGAGGAAGGAAGAGGGATAGTAGAGGGAGAAGGAAGGTGGAGGGTGGAGGGAGGAGTGGATGTAGATAAGAGAAGGAGAGGAAGGTTTGGAAAGTAAAAGAAGGTAGAAGAGGGAAGAGTGTTAAAAAGGGTGGTGGTGACTGGGCAAGCCCGACTAATTGTATATAACTGTACATTGGATGAATTATTTGATATGATTGTAAAAATAAAACTTTTTATAAAAAAAAAAAAAAAAGAAAGCCGCTGAGAGGTCTAATAGGACCAGGGCAGAGGAACAACCCCTATCCCTGGCCCTCCAGAGATCATCCACCAACGCGACCAAAGCCGTCTCTGTGCTGTAACCGGGCCGGAAACCGGACTGGAACGGGTCTAGATAGACGGTTTCATCCAGGTGCAGGGGAAACTGATATGCCACCATACTCTCTACAACCTTCGCCAAGCGGGTTGGAGACTGGGCGATAATTACCTAAAACAGCGGGTCAGGAAGGCTTCTTAAGGAGGGTCTCACCACCGCCTCTTTCAAGGCGGCGGAAGACACCCTCCACCAAAGAAGCAATCGTAATCGCCTGGAGCCAGCCTCGTGTCACCTCCTGAGTGGCCAGCACCAGCCAGGAGGCACGGGTCCAGTAAACACGTGGTGGCATTCAGTCTACTCAACAACCTGTCCATGTCCTCGGAGCCACAGGGTCAAACTCATCCCAGACAATGTCACCAAGACCACCCTCGGACGCCTCACCTGAGTCACTGCAATCTTGGTCCAACCCGTCCCGAAGCTGAGCGATTTTATCGTATAGATAACCGTTAAACTCCTCAGCACGTCCTGCAGCGGGTCATCCCGCCCCCTGGTGAAGAGGGCAGGTCACCCGGAACAGGCGGCTGGGCGGTTATCTGCCGGCGCAATGAGGGAGGCGTAGCAACGCCTCGCTTCCTCAATGCCACTAGGTAAGTCCTTGTATAGGACTTCACTAGTGTCGATCAGCCTCTGAGCGGCTAGACCTCCAGGAACTCTCTAGGCGTCTTCTCCGGCGCTTCATCCCCTCAGCTCCTCGGAGAACCAGGGGCGGTTGGGACCTGCGCCGGGTCAGAGGCCGCAAAGGCACGACACGATCTAAGGCCCCGCGCGGCCCGTTCCCAGGCCGCAACAAGTTCCTCAGACGTGCCGTGAGCCAGACCCTCAGGGAATGGCCCAAGCTCCGTCCGGAACCTCTCCGGGTCCATCAGGCGCCTGGGACGGAACCAACGCATCGGCTCCGTCTCCCTGCGGTGTTGGGTGGCGGTCAGAAAGTCTAGGCGAAGGAGAGAGTGATCTGACCATGACAAAGGTTCGGTGACTATTTCCTTTAAGTCCAGATCTCTCGACCACTGACCAGAGACAAAAATCAAATCGAGTGTACCACCCCCGGTGTGGGTAGGGCCATCAACTACTTGCGTCAGGTCTAAGGCCGTCATGGAAGCCATGAACTCCCGAGCTGCTGTCGATGACGAGCCGGAAGAAGGCAAGTTAAAGTCCCCCATGACTAAAAGTCTGGGGGTTTCAACTGCCACCCCAGCAAGCACCTCCAGGAGCTCGGGCAGGGCAGCTGTCACGTAGCAAGGAGCCAGGTACGCGACCAGCAAGCCCATCTGACATCTATGGCCCCACTTCACAAGGAGGGATTCACACCCGACAATCTGAGGTACAGTGGTCTCCCTCGGCTCCAGACTCTCTCTAATCACAACCGCCACCCCCCCACCCCTACCCTGGGCTCTCGGCTGATGAAATGCACGGAAACCTGGTGGGCACATCTGCACCAGGGGCACGCCCCCTTCTGCGCCCAACCAGGTTTCCGTAATGCCTATAAAGTCCGCGGCACCCCTGAATAAGGTCGTAAATTAGGGGCCTTATTGGCCACGGACCGTGCATTACATAACATCAGCGAAGGCCCAGGCTCTGAGGGTCTTGGCTATCCGGGAACGGAGAAGTCTGGGGGCTCGGGCGCGATCGCCTGCAAATATCGGCGCGCCCCTTAACACGATCCGAGCCCCCGCTTCCACCAAATCTGCCCCTCCCCCAAACCGTGCAAATAACGCCACCCTCCACCAATGGAACCTGAACTCCCCCATAACCTTGGACCTATTAGCTCACCGCCACGAGCATGCGCAGAACTGATACCCCACCGGCGGGTTTCCCCAACACCCGCCCTACCCCTCCCACCCCTTAAAAATGCCCTATCTAAAAACCCCCAAAGGCTCTTCCTCTTCGCATGCCACCTCTGTGGATCCCAAGATCCGTCATTGAGGCCGGCCCTTGGTAATAAAACGGGCCATTCCTGCGAGGCGGGGGCACCTCGCAGGCGCAAGAGTTCCTGTACCGAATAACATAGGCGAATCGTGAAATAATACTACTTCGCTAGGGGAAAACAGTTGCCGGGAGATGATCATTGTCCAGGATGGCAGAATATTAATCCATAGTGCTTCACACGGATACCCATCGTCCGATGGTGGCTAATAATGATGATAAATAGGCTAAAGATGGTAAGATGGAAAAATAGCCCAGTCCAGAAATCCATGGGGGAAAACGAGGTGGGTGGGTAGATCTTCTACCACCCTCGGCACTGTCTACAGCTGTTCCTGGGTATGTCCACTGCTAGATCTCAAATCAGTCTCCAAGTCTCTTCCACAATAATTCCAAAGAGCAATCCTGGCCAAAGGTCCCAAAAGGCCAGATAAGTGCAGATGACAGTGCACAAATAATAGTGAGAGAAACAGGTCTCAAATGGTCAAGACACCTCCCATAATCACCACGCCAATTCCCTTCATTAAGATGGTTCCCTTCATTAAGATGGTTAAGATGGTTAAGATGGTTCAAAGATAAAAATCCTCAAGCGAGCCCCAGGCGAGCCCCACATTCCAAAGGCCTGGCCACTCCTCAGATCCAGGGCCTTTCCCAGAAACCGGGCCAGGCACCTCTGAGGAAGGCCGGTCAGATGTAATAGGCCGTAAATCCCAGATACGGCATAAGTGGGGTAAAAACGTCCTCAGAGCCCCTCCCTGCAGGGAAGGCAGTGGGAAAGCCGGCAACGGAAAAGCCGGCAGTGGAAAAGCCGGTGAAGTCATAGCCCCCTTCGTCCCGAGATAACCAGGCTGGGGGGAGAAAACGTACCCAAAGTAGCCAGCGCTCAGCAATCGCAGTCCACAGGCCATGATGGATTGACAGGCCTACCATCCGCGACTGCGGCCTCGCCCCGCACCACGGCCCAGGAAATGGCCGCCGTTCGCCGCTCCCTCACCCGGCCTCGCTCTCGGCAGCCGTGTCACCGAAAAGGCCCGCAGACCTCTCCCACGGCTGCCGAGAAGCTGGCAAAGCGGGCCGGGGGGTACAGGCGGCTCGGCTAGCCGTCTGGGTGATGCCATCCCGCGTCGATCATCCCGTCGGCGGCTCCGTTCACCTAGTGAGCCGCCATCTTGCGCATGCCATCAAACACACTATTGTAGTTGAGGGTGATATTAGCTCTATACATCTGGCAAAACCAGATCGAAAAAGCTACCTTAAAAATCAACAAACACTGTGATATGTTTTCATATTAAATGTTTAATATGAACCATTTTTATTTCTTTCCATTATCCTTATAGGAGTACATATAAGGAACACGGACAGTACATGAGGACAAAAAGAGAGAAATGTTATTTGTATTCATTTATTTCAAAGAAATATGACCCTAAATTTAAACAATCCCTTGTGCAAACAAGAGACAATTTTTGAAACAGCTTTCAAGGGAATAGTGCTTCTCTAACTCTTTAAGAAGGATGTGCCACTGTCACACACTTTGCAAACTGTCCCTTTCAAATGCTAAACAGTTCTAAAGTTAAATGTTAATGTTAAATATATGTAAGCTATATAGAGATGTTTTCTATCACCAGATGAAACAAGACAGCACCCATTAAAGTGTAGATTTCAGTCCTCTTAGCCATTTCTGATCCACATGGTAACCTATGGACTTCAGCCCTTGATTCCTTTATTCCTGGACAGTATTTTCATGATATACAACCATGATTTTTCAGAAAACCTACAAAAACAGAAAATATATCCTGCTCCATATGTTCAATACAAACACATACAGGCCTACAGTTTGATCCCCATTGTCTCCCTCAATACAATGACAAAAGGACAAACAGAATATAGGGGTGGCCTACCTTTCTTAGTTAAGAAACTTCACTGTGACGCAAAAACAATTTTCATTAGAATAGCAGTACATTTTTCAGAGATTATAAAGAGGACTAAGGGAATTAGTTCGACATTGCTTTCTAAATTTCTGGGATTTACATGGTTCAGTAATCATCTCAAATTACCCAGCACTTTCTGTTTTCTTTTTAATAGTTTTAAAAGTGCAATTCTAAAGCTAGGCTTTGTTTTTCTCAATGGTACTCACCACTAACAGTTCTAAGAATTCTCATGCATTTTCATTCATCACCATAAGCCATGAGCACTTGAAAACCAGGTCTTAATAAACAGTTTTAAGAAAGGTATGAAAGAGCCAAATTGAGAGGCCAAAAAATAGTAAATATATTCTGAATGGGGTTGGGAATAGACAGCAACTCAAATTCAAGTTAACAAAATATTACTGCCATGTCCATGTAACATGGAAATCCAAACAACAAATAACCCTACCTGAGGTTAACATGATGGCATGATTCACAAAATTTGCTAAAACAAGCGTATGTTATTATAACATCAATCCAATTTTAATATAATCCTGATCAGTAATGGTGAACTTTTTTCGACACCAAGTGCCAAAAAGATCACGCGGAAACATCACGCACGCAGTCGTCGGAGCTATGCTCTGGAAAAGCCAAACTTCCGGGTTCTAACGCGCATGAGTGCCCAACGATCAGTTGGATAGCATGCATGCGCATACCGGTTTTCGGCACTACCACGCGCACGAAGAGATCACACTCCAGAAAAGCCAAACTTCTGGGTTCTGACATGCATGCGGACCTGACAATCAGCTGGATGGTGCACATGCGCACACCTGTTTGTGGCACTGTTGCGTGCGTGAAGGACAGCTGATTGTCTCGTGTGCATGCAAACCAGAAACCCAGAAGACAAATAGGCAAGGCTGCAGGTACCGGGCGACATGGCATGTGTGCCATAGGTTCGCCATCACGGATCTAGATGGTTTTGCAAACAGAATTAAAGAATATTATTTGTCCAAGGCATCTGCACATGAATTTATATGACAATTTTACAAACATACTATAAGGGAATATAAAAAATATCCATTTTTTAAATACAATAAGAAATGAAAGGTGATTTAAAAGCAGGTGTTTAAATTGTATGATATAACAAACTATAGCTCCCTTGACGCTATTTTATGAAGAGTAGGATAAAAGTACATTAAATATTATTGTGAATAAGGTATCTATTATATTTTATTCCTTAGCTAGTAGATTTATATCCCATCTTACATTCAGGAGATGAAGGCAACATATATAGCACTCCATCTATTTTTGCTTCTAAGAACAATCTTTGTGAATTGATATACTACTAAAAGAAACTCAAGTTCTGTAGTTATTGCAAGTTGGAACCAGAAAAAGAAAGAATCTTCATGCAATCTCTCTTTTGCTCAAGATTGAAAAACAAAGTTTTATTTTGCTTCTGTTCAGTTTCCAAGTCAACCCACTAGCTATACAAATGACCAAGCTCAAATTATTCTACTTCAAATACATTGTGCAAAGACCTCTCTCTCTAGGAAAGGTAGAAAGATAGAAAGAAAGGGGAAAGGTAGCAAGGAAAAGAATAAGAGGATAAGCAGCAGCAAAGTGGATGGACTCAGTGGTGATGAATGTGCCATTAAGAAACCTAAAAGACCAGGTCAGGGACAGATCATCATGGAGTAAACCTATATGAATGCTAAGAGTAGGAGAAACATGATGGCACATAATCAGTCATTCAGATCCCAGACATCCACAGGCTCCACTGTTTTCATCAAAATAAGGAAAACAGTGTCATACATGAAGTGTTATAATCCGTATATAAAAGGGGTAGAGACTGTATTGCATTGCATGATCCTGCTTTCATCAATTGTCTGTCTACTTCCCCTTTCAGATTATGAGGCTCCAGATGAAGAATTATACATGAGATACATGCGATACATGAGCTGTATACCATGATAATACAAGCAACACAACAATGTCATAATCTCCCCCCTCCTCTCTCAGTCCACCTTTCTCACTGAGTTGCTGTTGCAAAAAATGGGAGAAGTTGTGTTGTGTCTTGCCCTGAACCCTTGAAATGAAGGGTGGGATGTAAACGTAACAAAAAATTGCTATGTCAACAAGCACTTGTCTTATTTTTGATGACAAAAAACTTTCCAGAACATATAAATAATTATGTATTTGTCAGGAGTGGGAATGTGATAGATACAAATATAAAGAGAAGGAGTGAAGAATTGATTGTGGTCTTTTTTTTTTTTTACATTTATATCCTGCCCTTCTCTGAAGACTCAGGGCGGCTTACATTGTGTAAGGCAATAGTCTCATTCTATTTGTATATTCATATACAAAGTCAACTTATTGCCCCCCCAACAATCTGGGTCCTCATTTTACCTACCTTATAAAGGATGGAAGGCTGAGTCAACCTTGGGCCTGGTGGGACTAGAACTTGCAGTAATTGCAGGCAGCTGTTTAATAACAGGCTTCTTACAGCCTGAGCCACACCGCGGTCTTATGTCATTAACTTGTTCATTATGTAATCCAATTTCTAAACAAGTTAGGATGACTTCTTATGACACCAACAAATCACAGAAAGCTTTATGTTCTTGTTTTTTCCTTCCTTCTGGAAAAGCTGAGAGAACAGAAAGGATGGCTTTCATTTTTGGTAATGCCCCAAAGCTAGGCTGCTGTTAAACATTGTTAGACATAATACACAATAGAAACCATAAAGGTAAAGGTTTCCCTCCACATACGTGCTAGTCGTTTCCGGCTCTAGGGGTAGTGCTCATCTCCATTTCTAAGCCAAAGAGCCAGCACTGTCCGAAGACATTTCCATGGTCATGTGGCTGGCATGACTAAACACTGAAGGAGGACAAAGAGCTGTTACCTTCCCACCAAAGTGGTCCCTAATTTTCTACTTGTATTTTTTATGTGCTTTCAAGCTGCTAGGTTGGCAGAAGCTGGGACAAGTAACAGGAGCTCACTTCGTTACGTGGCACTAGGGAGTCGAACCAATGAACTGCTGACCTTCTGATCAACAAGCTCAGCACTGAGCCACCACATCCCCATAGAAACCATACTAACCATGAAAAAAAATTAACTCAAAATGCATACAATAAAATTATTAGAAATGTATTTGAATGTCCTAAAATTCTTTAAAATTTTAAGTCTCAAAAAAAAAAGATGGCTGTGGAGACATATGATAGTTTTCTTCAAATCCCTGATGTTACCATCTGTTCATCTGGCACAATAAGGGTTTAATCAGACCATTATCTAGTTCCTTCAATGCTTAGGATGCAAATTATCAGGCTCTGAAAATTTAAATTTATTCAAAGTAATTTTAGCAATCATGTTTCTACCAGTAGTAATCTTAGCCCTTTCCAACCACTTATTACCACTTCCTGGAGAAAAATAAAATTCTTGTTCAAAAGACTGAATAAAAGAGTTTAAGTAGTTTTGCTAGTGTTTTGATTCAATGAGCATAATATTTTTCCCATTTCCTTTTATTTTGAGCATACCTAAAGAAGCCCTTGATGTTATTCTTATAACCTTTTATAAGATCAATCCAAATTTTCCCTTTCTTATCATGATCTCTACAGTTCTAGAATACCTCTTTGCATAGTTCTTTGGTAACATGGCCATCTTCCCTCTCCTATATGTGCTGTTTCTCATTTTCAGGTCTTTGCTCATATGTGGCCATATTTGCTTTTGATATACTCTTTTAAATTAGCTTTTATCCATCAGACTAAATAGTTAAAGCACAAGAGAAAGGAGGTGAAAAATTGTGGCTGATGTTCCGCATAATTACTGTACCAGTTGCATTGTTAAGTGGAATCAGAGAATACAATTTGGATATTGTCTGATGCTGAAAAATGTAATACATATAATTTAGCCTTGAAAATATGTGCAAGTTACTAGACCGCCAGACAGAATATGTCTAGTTTTCATACAAGTGGCTGTGTTCAGTATTAACATATAAAAACAGATATATTACAAGTTATTCTATAAAGTTTTTGTCTGATGCCTATTTACCACATTCAAATGTGGTCTCCACTGCTTAAAAATAGATGAATAAAAAAATTAATCATTAGTCATTAATCACCAGAAGTATTATATATTACATAGTGAAAGTTTTCAAAGTGCTTTGAAGGGTTTTAAGTAAGTCATTATTTAAAGAAGGGGGTGGACCATATGGATTATTCCTTACCATATAGCATTCTGACTAAACATGGTAAGGACTTATACCCGGTAAGTTCTAGATACTAACCACAAGCAATGTTCTACCAATCCCTTTATGCCAATGAAGGAGTAACATGAAAAATCTTACCCAGCAATTAACTTTGTGTTATATAATTTATACTCTTAGCTTCTGTGCCAAACTAGTTGCCTCATTCAGTGCATATAGCTAAGCAGCAATGTTAATAAATAAAACTGAAATAACATACTTTTTAAAATAACATTACAGAAAATGCTATTAGCTTCATATATAATTCAAGACTTCTATTAATTCTTTCTCAAAATTACACTGTCTAAAACTATACACAAAGAGTCTTCTTATAATTTCACCGCAATCATGATTCATACTATCTAGAGTGACTTTACAGTATACCATCCAAAGTCTGACTGAAGATATTTAATATCAATATTAATGCTATTTTAAATGAAGTTGAAGGGATTTTTTTATATAACACTTTTGAAAGAAGAACAGTTTTGATCATAGTTCTGTTAGTTTTAGGTTATCATATGTATTATATGCAGTAAGTACTTACCTTGTGCACCTAGCTGTCTTACATAATGCTAAGTAGAATAGGATTTGCATGGGCTTATGATTTTTCAGGAAGGGTGAATCATCTTCACGTAGATGCTGTGAATAACCCCTGTTATGCATACTGACATCATCAGAAAAGGCTTGGAGGCAGGGGATACCATGGTAACCAAGCAATGTGCTGAGGGACAGAAGCCTTTAATTGCTTTAACAACTTCCCAGGGCTATGGATACTGGATCTCAATTTGCCTAGTAGGAAATGAAGGTTGTCAGAAATATAGCAATTTGCAGCACCAATTCCAAAGAACTCAATGAATCCAGGGTCTATTAATTCAGACATAATTTTTAACAAGTGTCATCACCTGTATCAATTACTGACACCCTCCTGGTATCTGCCAACTCTGTATAACTTAGAAGCAAAATAACAATGTTGTCAGGTAGAATTTCCTTAGGAATCCTAAAGTGTCATTATTTATCAAGTTACTCATACTGTCAAGGCTGTCACTAAAACAACAAATACTATTTTCTTGTTTTGGCTTTTAATTTTTTATTAAACCTGGATATTGATCACATTTAAAGACTAAAAAATCACCTTATGTAGAAAATGTTTCAAAAGTTTCTGTACTGTTCAGTTTCTGTACTGTTCATTATTATTACTATTATAATCTTTCTTGTGACTTAAATGTTACAGGTCTTCAATTGTTTCCTGAGTGCCTGACACCTAAAAGGGCAAAACTGAAAGTAATGAGGAGAAAATGTGTAACAAAACAGCAACTAATCAAGAAAATACATCTAGAGAATAAGATTTATAGATCTATTTTCCAGTCCTTTGTTAAATCACCTGTTAAAGGACATAGAATCTTGAGACTCTCATAAGAAGATCTTCACATGTTTTGTTTAAAAAAGGAATACTTCTTTTGGAAAATATTAGTAAGAAACATTTTAATTTGCAGAAGCCAGACATCCAAAGCGCAAAACAAATATTCAATTTATTTTCAGTATCATTCCACGGATATGTAGTTGCTCTGTGTTATGACGGTTTGTGTGTGTGTGTGTGTACAAATAGTGATTTAACTTCAACATTAATTCTCAATAGAAAGCATAAAAAAAACATACTAGGTATCTGATCTGCGATGCTTAATATTTTTTGCGGGATTCAGAGCTCAAGAATTTTAGCCACCTGGCAATTGTTTGACATAGGCTGAAAAAATAACATACACATATCCCCAAGACAGTTCTAAAGAATGGCTGAATGATTACATGAACAGCAATACTGTTTGGAAGCTGAGTTGTAGACTGAAGTCAATTAGTGATAATGTGGCACTGCTTAATGAGAGATATAGGACAAGATTATGGAGTACCTTGTCTGTTAACATAGCTAAGGGAATGTGGTAGATACGCTTGGAGGTGGCAGAGATTTTACATTTTGTACTTGCAAGACAAAGAAAGGTTTTTAATTAGAAATGTGTAACCAGGTGAAATCCCTAAGTGTGCAAGCTGTTTAATTCACAATTTGCCTTCCACAGCTAAGGCACAATCCCAGGAAAAGCTAGATTTGATTTAAGGAACTGCTGATTAGTTTAAATACTTGCAGGGAGGTGCTATGTTTATTTCTACCACCATCAACAATAACCTGCATAGTTCAATATGTATTGTATGTATATATTTTTTAAAAACCAATTATTGAAGATGAATTTAGAAATTTTATATATAATATAATATAATATAATATAATATAATATAATATAATATAATATAATATAATATAATATAATATAATATAATATAATATAATATAATATAATATAATATAATATAATATAGTTATATTTTAATTTTTTAAAAACCTCCTTTTTTACAATCCTTTAATTCCTTAATTTGGGGTAGAGTCGAGGCAACTGGAGAGAGCTGAGCATATACCAGCTGGATGGCCTTTTTGATGCCTATGCAGAGTTCACAGATTTTTATCTTGGTGCCCTGAGAGAGAAATATCTTCCACTACCTAGAATTGAACTCCCAATCTTCTGAGTGGTAGGCAAACATCTTCACTACTAGGTCACCACACTGGTCTATAAGGTACATTATAATTATATTAATGTAAAAAAATTCCATAATTATTCTTCAATAATTGATTTTACAATGCAAACAAATAATAAAAGCTAAACTTTACTGAATAGAAAATGTAAAAGCATCAGATACTCAAGCTCAATCAAAAAGAGAAAGAGAGAGATTGACACGAAAAAAAGAGAAGTGTCACTTTTTCCCTTGCCAATGAAATGGTGAACATATTTATCACGTCTTTATTCAAACGTGTAAGGGTCATCAGTTAAGAGTGGTTACTGTGAAGAAGTAAGTGTTTACCAAAAATTGAACCTAGGCATGTTAGGGAAAGCAATGGTATATTCCTTGTAATATGCCAAGAGTCAAACTGCTCTTAATAAACAAGTCACCTTTAGTGCTATTGTGGAGAGCCACATTTATTACCTTCTTATAGGTGAGTAACACATGATGTCAGAAGTGCAACTTTCTTCTGTGCAGCAATAAGTATGTGCTAAAACATATGGCCCATCCCCACTCTTACACTAGCTTGATAAAAAGACAAAAAAATGTGAGTATTATTGCACAAATCACAGAAAGTCAGCACTGGACTAGAAGGCCAATCACAACATTACTCAGCAGACATTAGAGAATAACACTCTTTTTTGGAGTTAGCTAAGTTTTATTTATATGGATAGCCTGAACAGCCACCACCACTTGAACTTACTAGCAACATGGAAAGTCAATGATGATGCCAGCAATTAAGATTTTGGTAGTGCATGACAGTAACTGGCGGCCACAAAGATGAACAGAAAAGAGTAATTTAAAAGTGACTAGATGTATACAATATATTAGTGTGTGAAAAAAGTACGTAGTTCTAAAACTACATTGTAGAAATCTAAAGCCACCTTCTTCCCCCATTAAATGTATGCAAGATTTCTTTTCAGATTGTGCCTACTGAAGGACATTTGTAGTTGAAGTAATTTGTAACAGATCTGAAACTTAAAAAGTAAGGCTATTGACTTCAGTAATAAGTGAATATCTGAGCAAAGATAAATTTTTACCATAAGAAGCAAGAGAACTTTTTAGAACAATGCTTCCAAAGAAAAAGAAGACTGATCTGAAGAAGAATGGCATACTTATTTCTCTGACATAGACAGGTGAGACATCAGAATGAAGGCTGGGATGAAGCAATGCTTATTGTTTATAATAATAATGCTGATGTGCACACTATTCTACTAGTTGAAAGTGATTACAACAAACTGAAATCTAAACCAGACCCAGACCCTTTAACCAAGTATCAAAAATTATACAGTCACACTGGGTGATTGTGAACTCACTACAAATGGGAAGGCACTCTATATATTATAAAAACAGCAGTAGTACCAATCCCTGAAGAACCATCCTCAACCTGGAAACATCTGAAATGTTACAACCAGTAAATCATATTGACACTGCACTTAATAAAAATGCATAACCAGTAGCAGGTACTACAAAATATCTACCAGCAAGATTGAGAAGAAACTGAACGCAGATCTTGACTAAATAGGGAAAAAAGGAATTGTCTGTAGTACTAAAGATTAAACTATGAGAGTTCATTGCATGGTTATAGGTCACAAGAGACATGAATGTATGTGCATTTGCTTCCCACGCACCCCCAAAATTAAATAAGCGTATTCACGGAGATGATTATGACATCCCAACTTGAACGGGGCTCTACAGAAATGGAAGGCACGTTTGGGCCCATATCACTGAATTAAGAAAGCAACATTTATGTATATTTAATATGCCATATGGGTCAATGTCAATTTGGTGTAGATAGTAAAGGACCAGGCTACAAACTAGGAGATTTTAGTCCAACCTTAGGCACAAAGCCAGTTGGGTGACCTTGGACCAATTACTATATAAACCCTAGGAAGTAAGCAATGATGAGCTACTTGTGAAAAAGCCTACCAAAAAAATTTGTGCAGACAGAAGTCAAAAAACTGACTCCAAGGTCAGTGCATTGACCATGAGTCATGCATTGACTCATGGTCAATGCAATTTTGAACATATGCCCTTTGGGTTATGTTCTGCATCTGAAGCATGTCATCCAACCATGCACCAACCAATGAAATGCGTGTAAGTATGCCACTGTGTGGATAGCATACTTCAAATGAAAGAAAAAGCATGGCAATTAAAACTGGAAGCAGAAAAAGGCAAGTCTTCAAACATTAAATTGGCATGTGGTGAAGAGAAACACCATCTCCTTGGGAGCATTCCTCATCATTAGATAGTGAGAATTTTCAGGCTCAGTGCTAAGAAAAGAAATCTTGCCTTTCAGGGAGGAAAAGGAAGGATGAGGGAGACCCTGAAGTCAAGGTGACAGCTGAGAGTAAAGAAAAAAAAACTGCTCCTGGACTTCTAAATTCCCTCAATCCTTCAGAGATCTGGCCTGGTGAAATAGTTCACATCCTTGGTGGAGAAGGGAGCTGTTCACTCACATAAAAAAACCCAGGTGGGAAGTAAATGAACTAGTTATTATGTAAAGGGAAAGGAATGCCTAAAGTCATCAGCTGGGACTGCCATTCCAGAATTGCCTGTAGGGGAAGGAATGAGCAAAATGATATAAACTTCTACTGCCAAGACAGCTTCTTGTAGGATAATTTGATTTAATAATTAGATAGACTGAAGTTTCAGAGAGGACTACATTTGTTTTAAATCTGTGTCTCTTAAGAAGCTAATCAGTTTAACTGAACAGAGTTTATTTGTTAAACAAATGGTTGCCCGACTCACACCCTGGTGGTTTACAAAATTAAAATGTCAAGGTGTAAGAACCCATATCTCTCTCATGGCTGCAACTACACAATCACTCCAGCACTTGGTTGGCTCGTATCACCGTAGGGTCCCCAGGCCTGCTGATAGAAAAGTATCAAGATAGTGTTGTGTGAATAAGCTATTTTGTTTTGAAGAAAACAATGATAGAAAGGGATTTAAGTAAGTTGAACCTTATCCATATTAAGGCAAGTAATGGAATCTGTTAAATTCCTTCTTCTTCCAGGTCAGAATGAGTCCAAGCTGATTTTAATAAATACAATTAGTTCACCACTTGTAAAATTAAGTCCTCATAAATGAAGAACACGGATATGCTTTGCTATTATTTCTCTAAGCTATGGATGGAGAAATTGGGATCCTTTAAGTGCTGACTCAACTGTAAGAAGCCCAAGCAACCATGAATAATAAGAATGGAATAGACAAATGGATCAAAAGGGTTCAGAGACAGGAAAACCCCAAATTAACCTCAAAACAAATTTAATGGGTACAGTGCTTAAATGACATGGTTTCCAATTATTTTCTTCTTTTTCAAATGGCCTTTACCAAGGAAAACTAATTATTCTACCAGATACACTTTAAAATATTATTCTCCCTAGGTTAATAGAACTAAAAACAATATTAAATGATCTTTGGTTTTACTATTTCTCGGAAGATCATGGTTCATAACTGAAGTGTGATGTGATATTTAAGCAACCAGCTCAAGCAATTCCATCACTTCCTTCTGCTTCCACCCCATGCACAAAAGGCTGTCCATATGGGCTGTTCCACATGGGCTGTTCCACCCCATCCACAAAAGGCTTACCACAATTGGGACTGGCAATTTAGTTGTTAAGTGAAATGGTTGTCTGTGACTGTGCTTAGGATCTTACTTCAGCTACCCTTTGCTTTGCAGACCCTTAAAGGATTGGTTGTAATGTTGTTTTCATTATAGTTGTAATTGTAAATGGTAACTTTTATGGTAAATGAGGCAGTCACTAAATGAGGACTATCTGTATATCTAGATAAACAGAATGCATTTTCACACTGAGCTCTTATTCAGCCATAATAAGGTTGCACAGCAATGATGAATACGAGCTAAATATGGAAAAGCAAGGACATCAGTCTGGCAATCAAATGTAAGTTAGCCCGCTCTATTTTGTTCCCCGTAGCTACCTATAGTTGTGAAAGTTGGGCCTTAAAAAAGCAAGACAGGAAAAAAAATCGGCTTGTTTGAGCTGTGGTGCTGGAGAAAGCTCCTGCATATTCCTTGAACAGCAAAGGTGACCAAAACATGTCACTAGAAGGGGGGGAAAAATCACAAAACTGTGTCTCACTTATTTTGGCCATGTTGTGCAGGGGAATTCAGTGGAGAAAGCAATTATATTTGGAAGAGTGAGCAGTAAAAGAAAACCAGGCCATCAAACAATGGCTTTATGGCTGGACACCATAAAAGCTGACACCAGCCAGAGAGCATAGAAAAACTCAAAGTAGTGCAAGATCAAGAAATGTGGAAAGACCTGGCCCATAGAATTGCCACGAGTCAGATACAACTAAATGGATATCATCGTTGTCATCATCTCCACTATCTCCATCAGGAAGCATTACAGAAACAGTGATCCTATAATGCAAACATAATGGTTTTGATTGAGTTAAAATAATTCAACAAAAGAAAAATAATACTCAAAAGAGAAATACTACAGTTTACAGCAAAATTCTGTACCCACTGAGTCATCAATGCAGAAAGATTTCCTTACCTAAACAGAGAAACAGAATGACCATGGATGGGCAAAAATCAGTGGGAATAATTTCTAACTTCCTGTCCTCTTCCATATATTTTCTTATGGGAAGTTGGCAGTGTCAGAAATCTTCCTTCTTTCCATTTTTCCATTTCTTTATCCGTCCCTTGCTTCCTTTCTCTCATCTCCCTTCCTCCTCCTTCCCTCTCTTTGTTCCTGCCTGCTCCTTTCAGTCTTACTCCCCTCTCTACCTCTTTCTCATTCTTCCTTCCTTCTTCCCCTCCTTCCCTCCCTCCCCTTGCCAGTAACAGATATGTAACTTGCTTCCTTCTCTTTTCTCATCCCTCCCTCCCCTTCCCAGTAGGCATATAAGTGGTTGCTGATGGGTGGGAGAGGAACTGAGGGAGAACACAAGTGGCTGAAAAGCAAACACAGGGATTGGACCATTTTTCCACTGAGTTTCTCCCTGCAAGCTTCCCATTAGCAAAACTTTGTTGAGAATACAGCAAGGAGTATAGGAGCATGGGAAATCATACTGGCTCCTTCTGGGTTCCCCATCAATTTGTGCAAAACTGTCAGGGAATTTGAAAAGTGGGGATCACGTGACAGCAGCACTGAACAGCAGCACTGCAGTAGCACCAAGGCATCAAAAAAAAAAAAATCCAACATTTAATTCCCTTGGGAATAATAGGATTGAACATTAGCCCCTTGAGGTATCTCTGTTGAAAATTTTTTTGCAGCATTTCACTCAATTGAAGGTTACGAAGTCTCAGACAAGAAAACTTTAGTAGTATATAGCTAAATATTAATCTTAGACTATATAACATTTTTTTTGTCAAGAACCATCAGCTTATTTTTATTACACCTGACTAGAAAAAAATATATTATCAGAATAAACAAAGAATACCTGCTTAACTTTAGCAAAATTAGATGTAATTCTGAATACTAAGACAAAAGACAATTCACATTTTCCTTAATCATAAAGAAATAAAGGCTACCACTGAACGGTTCAAATAATTATTCATAAAGCTATTCATCCAGGAGTAACAAAAGCATGAATTCATCCCAGTCCCTTAATAGTTTATTTAAAGACTATCACAAAGTATTTTGTTGATAATATTGCAGAGAAATAGCTCAAATTACAGATCTATACTGTTCAAGTTTGCCATAATTGTAAGATATATGCTGGCTGGGGAATTCTGGGAGTTGAAATCTACACATCTTAAAGTTGTCAAGGTTGAGAAACACTGTTCGAAGAGCTCAGCAGAGAGGAAAAGCAGATTTTCTTTTTAAAACTACCTAAAACGAAACAAAAGAGAATGTAAACAACTGTTGTACTGAAATCTTCAGTAAAGCAATGTTAGAAACATGAGCATTCACACTAACGGGATTTTGTTAAGAGAAAATGTGTATCACAGCATCATAACACAAAATCTGCTCTTTAATTATTACATGTAACATCACGATATAAAAAAGGGGCCATCTGTCCATGCGTGTTTTGTCATTTTCACATTCTTCTGTGGACTCACATGGTTAGAAACTAAACATTTTTCAAAAGCAAGTACAGATTTACATGCATGTATTTTGAATCGGGTGAAAAAAAGATTAAATGGGAAACACACTGAAACAAGAGGATGGGAAGATAATATGGAACGCTGGCCTACTCTTATATTGCCAAGATTGTTACATTCTCACACATTACTGTGTCCCACAACATGCTAAGCTATATGTTGCGACTGAGAAACTAAATGGCTGGATTCGTACAACATGGCAAGCCAAGTTTGACACTGGGTTAGAATGTTGAATGGTCCATATCTGGGAGACACTATAAATCAATTAACAACCTTGGCTGTCCATTTGTTTTGATTTTATGCTTGTTTTGAATTTGTGGGTCATCCATTGTTGTTATAAACTAAGCACTCATACAAGTCAAAGAAATACATTTTCTTAAAAGTAAGAAAGCATCACAGCTTAGGATGTTACATGGAATCAAATCATTCTCTCTCAGCCAATCCAAGCTATTATTGTAGAGATCACATCACATCAAAAGTTTATTATGACTGTTAGGCTAGGAACCAGGATAAAAGGATGATAGAAAAGTCTAAGGCTTAAAAAATAAAAATTAATACTAATTTACAGACGTAAAGAGAAGAGAAAAAACTGATGAGCTCCATATACAGTATACCTATGCATAAATGTACAAGCAACTCAATAAAATAATATGTAGCTTCAAAGACTTCAGATTTGCAATATACTAAACTTGATTTTAATGCCTCAATAATCTAAGATGGGTAGCACTAATTCTTTATGCAGTGTATTTATCAGCTTGTTGTTCTTAACACAATTCTCACGTCTCAATTGTACTCTGGCTAAAGGTTATGGAGCTGGAGTCGGTAGGCGTTAATAAACATAACAAGGTCAGAGAAGATTATTTTAATTAATTAAACCATGTGAGATACAAGATAATTTCTTTGTCATATAAGCCAGCATCACGTTGTACATACTACCCCATGCATATTTTAAGGCACTGGTTCCATTACGTGAAACTCTCTTAGCCATATAAAATGAAACTTGACAAGAGCTTCAGGGTTTAGAAGATAACTGCCTTTTCACCTGTCTGAAGCATGTAATATTTAAGTCATAGCATTTCTTCTTGTAAGTACTTTTCCCGGGCCTAAAACTGACATCAGATTGACAGAACTAATCAGAAGCTGCAAGGTTGACAGCTGACTGAAGTAGTACATTCTTACACATCAGAAGCAAGAATGCTATCCTAGGGCAAGGGAAGATAGCAACAATATGAGGTCAAAAGCCTACCTATGCAGCTGGCTATAAATCCATCCCCCAATTACCAGTTTGCTATTATATTTTAAAACAAAAAAAGATGAGAGTAACAATTCTTTAAAAAAAAATTCACTGTGTTGCCAACACTACAAATGTAGAAGCTGCATTTTATGTGCATGAAGGTACAGAATGTGAATTTTTATCTTGATTAGGCCTCTATGTCTGGCAATCAGCAACATATTAGAGTCTGCTGATAGGCATTATATGCAGCTATTCTCTCCTACAAAGTATCCTTCAAGTAAAACAAATTCATAACCATTTTATTTTTGTGAAATGCCCTAAATCAGGGGTAGTCAACCTTTTTATACCTACCGCACACTTTTATATCTATGTTAGTAGTAAAATTTTCTAACTGTCCACCGGTTCCACAGTAAGCTCTGTGTATCGTCATCTGCGCATTCCTCTTGCGCATCGTGGACTGGATTGGGGGGGGGGGGTGCCGGCTACCAGTTCTGCTTGTCTGTTACAGCTGGATGGTGTGGGGGTAGATGCGCGAGCTATTCTGGGACGAGGCTCTTTTGTTTGCGGTCGCACTATAGCGCCATTTAGTTTCACTTATGTAACATGAACTAAACTTATGCGCGGGTGATACAAATAGTATATTTTCAGAAATTTAAATTGTCACGGGGAATTTTATGAAAACCTAATGAAAATGTTTTTAAATAATGCTATGAATTTTTTTTAAAAAGTCAATTAAATTAAAAAAAAGGAAAGTGCTTCCGTATCAGACAAAACCCCTACCGCCATGAAAGCTGGAATGCCCACTAGTGGGCGGTAGGGACCAGGTTGACTACCACTGCCCTAAATATTCAGATAAATAAATGCTTATATGCTGGGTGATTGAATTTGTAGCTCTTAACAATAGGTTCAAACAGACTAAAATAGGAGTTTCATACCACAGTAATTTGATTATAGATGATGAATATAGGGAACACTAGACCAGTATTTTTCAAATTTGGCAGCTTTTAAGATGTGCGGGTTTCAATTCTCAGAATTCATGGTAGCTGGGGTATTCTGGAAGATGAAGTACATACATCTTAAAAGTGGCCAAATTTGAAAAACACTGCACAAGACTGTTATCAATCACTCTTGTATTGACCAATGAATAATATTTTATTAATTTGTTAAACTTTCCCTCTTTTTCCCCCAAGCTGAGATTGGAGAAGAAATGGGAAGGGAGGGAGGATAGCAGACAGACAACTGGGACCAAAGGCTTAGAATAGTCAATTATATGACTGCAAATGATTCAAAAGGTTGTTTAACCCACAATTATTACTTGTAAAAAAATATACCATTCCCTCCGTTCTTTTTTCTTTCCCTGTATTTTCTGGCATAATACATAGGATAATTTTAAGAGGCAGGCAATAGCAGGTAAGGGAAGGATTCCCTTTTCACTGCCCATTTACCTCCCTCTCTCCCTCTTTGCAACATGAAAGACCCACAGAAATATCCCAAAGTATGCAAAGATCACTCAACGCTTTATAGATTTTTAAAAGACATATTCATAGAAATGGGCTAGTGAACTAAGCTAAGTGAAATCGAATTATCCAAAGAATAAATCAGCTTACAAATTATTATGGCTGCACACAAATTTTCTCACGACATATTTTTTTAATTATTTAAATGTAATTATTTAAAATTATTTAAAAACTGGGTCTTTCTGCCTTTTCAGTTTTTTTTGCTGGGTCAGAACTAAGTTGCAAAGAAAGCATCACAGTGGTTAGAGTGCAGCACGGCAGACTACTTCAGCTGCACTTCTAGCTGCAGTTCGGCAGTTCAAATCTTACCAGTTCAAGGTTGACTCAGCCTTCCATCCTTCTAAGGTCAGTAAAATGAGGACTCAAATTGTTGGGGGCAATATGCTATCTCTGTAAACTGTTTAGAGAAGGTTGTAAAAGCCCTATGACGCGGTATATAAGTCTAAGTGCTATTACTATTGCTATTGTCCAACAGATATCAAGAGAAATGCAGGTGAAGGACATGAGATTAACAATGCTTTCTTACCAGTGCTTCCCAGCAAACAAAACTGGAAAGTATCCTGCCTATGATTGGTGTTTTGTAAACTTAGCAACTTTAAACTATGTGGAGTTTAACTCCCTGGTCAGCAAGCTTCTAGAAAGATTCTGGGAGTTGACATCCACACATCTTAACATTGTCAAATTTGAAAAACACTTCTATGGTTAGTGATCATCAATCAATAGTAATAATTTAGCTTTTCATGAATTTGTCTAATTTCAATTTCAGTTACAACATATTGGTGTTAATGGTTATATCTGAAGGTATTAAATTCTTATTGTTCAACCATGTGCCATGGGAACTAGTAATTCTTTTTAATTCCTGGAAGCTCCCAGCATACAACTGAAAAACTTTTAGTATTATGGGGATTGGGAGAAAGTGAAGGAGAGGAATTTCTTCCTCTTCACCATTTCCATTTTATACAGTTCTATCATGCCCTCGTTTATCATTCTTCTATGCTATAAAGACTTAAATATTTTCTTAAAGGAATTGATCCAGATCTTTGATCCTTTTGATTGTCCTTTTCTGTACATCTTATAGATGTAGAAAATCTACTTTGGGAGAGGGTAATTGTTAAAACCTCTTTAATTCAGATTCTTTAACATGAACAACTTTAAAATGTGCATTATAGAATATAGAATTCATAACTTGGTGGCATTCAGCACTAGAATTATACTGCTAAGTGTGCCTTACAGACCTATTAACACATAACATGGGCCTACTTACAAAATTACCCATACAATGAAAGAACATCTGCTTATATACAAGGTGGCCTAGTTAGTCAGAAGGTTAAATTCATCTTGATATGATTAGGAAAAATGCTAATAAAGTTGGTCAACGTCAACAAAAGATGTATAGAAGTCAGATAACATGTTCTATAATAAAGTATCCAGAAAGAAGCACTTGGTCATAAAACAGGTTTGACTTTGCAAGGAAAATTCTATTTGACACAGACAACAACTTGAAGAAAAGAGGCATGAATGGATAATAATAAATAGCTTTATATTTTTTTCAAAAGTTACAAAATTAACAAGACTTGATTACAAGGTTAAGAAGCAAAATTTTATACCAGTGTGTTCATCATGGAGTACAAGCAAGCAATGAATCCCTTTTCTTATTTCAGAATAAAATGTTCAGCAATATTTATTTTGTGCCTTTCAGTCACTGCCCTTATTCCTGCCCTTTTCAAAAAAGGCAAAATTTTCAGAAGAGGTTCATTATTGCCTTCTTCCTAGGGCTGGGAAAGAGTGACTGGCCCAAAGTCATCCTGATTTTATGCCTAAAGCAGGATTACAAGTCATAGTCTCCTGGTTTCTAACCTGGCATCTTAGCTACTATGTCAAAGTTGTTCTTTTCAAAGCCCTACCATAAAGCAAAGCAAGCAAACAAAACACACAAACATGCTGCATATGCATTGGTCTTGAAATAATATACTTCCTTCTAAATATCCAACTGACCCCAACAAGAGCTAATAACCTCTAGAAGAGTTAAAATTCCTAATAGGTTAGTAATAACTGGTTCATACAACCTCTGAAACAGTATCAGCTACCCTGTTGCCTTTCTTCTTCTCCCTTCAACTAACCCTTTAAAATTAGCTGGTGCCTTAAATGAATGATGATGAAGTGCATAATACACTATTCAAACAATAACTGCAAAGTTGCATTAATATGCTACGCAATCTACTTCCTAGAAGCTAACTTTAAGAAAACTATTTGGAGATTTGCTGTATACAAAAGTTTACCCAATGCAGAACACCACCCATATTTGGGTTTTCTGAGCTACTCCAATTCTGTAAGAGAATTACTGGCATCGCTACTTCTAAAACGTTATCTGTATGGTCATTGTATAATAATGTGAAAATGGTTATAAGATAAACATAATAGTATATGCATATGTCAGCGCCATTGATCCAACAGCATTTTTTGAATTGAATGTCTAGCTTCACTTTCCAGAGGCTTTTAAAGTATGATTTTGATTCAAAGAGATTCAATGAATGCATGAATAAATAAAAATGGATCATGTAAGACCACCTTTCACGAGCAAATTACATATAATCATTACATGCTCCAAAAGGTCAAGTTGAACACTAAATACATAGTTCAATATTTATGAGTAGTACTTATCTGGAAATCAAACAGCAACCACAAATTCAATGTTCTTGAAACTATTACTTCTACTGAGAAGTTATAGTCTCAACAATGCAATGAAGCAATGTCTGTATCACATATTTATTTATCAAATTTGTACAGCCGTGACTCACCCAAAACAACATATAACCAACAACAATGCTCTCTCTTAAGTAAATTATGCCAACTCTGTGCTTATGTTCACTGTGTCATTACCTGTTAAATATTGTAAAAATAAAAATTTATACAGGAAGCAGAAATACATTTTGTGGATTATAACATTTTAGCTCCCCTTATCCCATTCAAGGACATTATGAAAATCAATTATTTTAAAAGTAATACTTATAATGTAGAATTCTGGAAAAGCTAATCAGGCTTGCCCTGTAATCTAAAAATGTAATTCAAAGTATTATATTTTTAGCATTTTAGGGAACCTTCTCTCATTTGCAAAAATTATTTTTTTTCTCATTACATAGTTCTTGATACAATATGTAAAAAACCAGCACATCCAATCTCTAATTATGTGTAAAATTATGTAAATACTTAAAAGAGATGCTGCATGTTCATCTTGAAGTCAAGCATTGCAACAATAAAAGTATTATTCTAATAATACCATGCCTGCCAAAGTCTCAGAAAGCACTACTGCAATAATGTACTTTCCTCCGTAGTCTGAAACCAAAACTACCGTGGTTCTAAGACACAGAAAGTGATATGTTTAAAGGTATATTAGTTATAAAGTTAGAAACCAAGCCATATCCCTAATAAATAGAGGTCAGCATCGCTATTGGCTCGCCTGTGTTCGGCACAAAATAGAATTTTAAAAGTGAGAGACAGAAACAAAGTGAGCAAGCAGTTGGAGATTAAGTGCATCACAGACAACAGAAATCAGGAACTCAGCCCCCCCCCCGCCCATTTTTCAAAGTTGTATTTTCTGCATTCCTTCTGATCTTTCTTCTATGTTTTTTTCTTTCAGGGGAAAAAAAACTTTCAGATAAGCTCACTCCATGTCCAGAGTTGGCTTCTTTTGGCACTCTGCGATCCACTCTTACCCTTATTGTTGCTACAAGAACAGTTAATAACGTCAGAACAATGCACACATTACTTAAAAGCCACAAGCATCGCTTTCCTCTAATTAGACAATGACTGTTAACAGAACCTCTTTACATCAGAGGTCCTCTTGAATCCCAGTCTCATTTACAGGCGCCTCCGCAAAGCCCAGCAAGTACAAAACATCGAATGACGTGCACTCCAAAAGCGCCAAGGAGCGTTTCTGCACAACCCAGCGTCAATTAAGAGAAGACTGGATAGAAAACTTGAAGGAGGAAAAACACAACTCGCCACTCCGGGCTTGCTAACACTAAATCTAAGGGGGAGGGAAGCGGGAACGGAGGGAGGGGAAATGCTGTGACAAAAACCCGCTGTCTTTCCACCCTTAGGCGAATCGTAAATAGAAAGAGGCCAAAAGAAATACAGAAAGGAAAAGTCGGCAAGGGATAAATCCCTCTCAAAAGCGGGATATCTACCGGAGGAATCACTCACTCAGTAGCCGCAGCCCCCAAGGCCCATCGCAGTCGCCGATCTCCTCCTCGTCCAGGCTATCTGGGAATAAGCAATGTCTAAAAGCCTCCTAATCGCCGGCTTAGAAGACGGGTGGGGGGGGATGGGACGGGGGTGGGCAGCCAAATTAACTCAGCCGCTTCCAGCCCGGGGATGCCGCGCTAAGAGGACCATTCCCTCGTACACGTCGCCCCAAACAGGGCAGTGCTCAAGTTTTGCTCTTGCAATCCAGCTCCGGCCGGGCACCGTCCAAAGATGCAAGAGAGAGAGAGAGAGAAAGAGAAAAAAGTTGCTCAACAGCAAAACCCCGAAAAACAGCAGCGCCGGAACCTCTCTCGGCCGGGGAGGGAGCCGATGAGAAAAGGCGCACGTTCCCAAGAAGACAAAGCGGGGGAGGCAAGAAGAGGCAGGTGCCCAGCGGGAAGCCCGGACGCGGCGCGGTCCAAGAAGAAGAAAAAGAAAAAGAAAGGGCACCGGGAGGGGACAGGAGAGGAAAGGAAACGAAAGATCAGCAAGAAGCTGCCCGGAGGGCTGGATCGAGCGGGGAGGTGGGGGAGTAGAGAACAACCTAGCCCCACTACCCGGACGAGGGCGAAAAACACGGGAGTCGACCAGGAGTCCGGAGTCAGGAAAGGAGCAGCGAGACGGCCCGCGGAGCAAAGAGGAAGAGCCACCGCCGCCTCCCTGGCTCCGGCGAAGAGCTGGAGCCCACGGCACAACTTGTCTTCCGTTGAGCTCGCGGGGGGACGCTCTTCTGCCGCCCTCTCCAGCTACTCACCGCCCGGCCCGCTGCTGCCTCTCCGCCGTCTTCTTCAACTGTTCGACCACCACCTCCGGGGCTTTTTTCCCCTCGGATTGGAGTAGACGGCCGCGATTGCTGCCTTTCTGACGCCGAGCCAACAGCCAGGGCCCACCCCCGAGCTGCCGAGGCCCGCCCCGAGCCCTCCCCCTGCCAGCTCGCCGCTCCGCCTCTCCCAAACCCAAATATGTACACCGGCGCCGGCCCTGCTTTGCCTGCCTGCTGGGAGGGGGGGTGACTGGGATGTTTGTTTTTGCTCAGCCTTCGCCGCCTTTGCGAAGAGGCTTCGAGTGCCATTGGGAGGCCAAGGCGAGGTCTGGGAGGCCGGGCGCGGCGTCGGCGGCGAAGGGGAATCTCTTCGCCTTACAGGGCAAAGGAAGCGGCTCCCCATCCCCCTACTCCCGTTCTCGACGGGAGCGGAAGGACGGGAACGAAACGGGGACCTCCAAAGAGCTTTTCTGAAGCGAGCCGTTGATAGATGTGCACGGCCTGACGGGAGGAGTGAGTGGCGTATCAGGGGCAGCAAGAGACTTTTGCAAGACCTCCTCTGAAACTACCCTGGATTGTAGCTTCGTGTACACACGCGCCCACTTGCCACGCACGTAGGTGCTACTGACTCCGAGCGATTGCTTGTCTGTGTGAGTCGATGTGTCTGTGTGAGTCAACGTGGCCAGGTGGCAGTAGTTCTTGCCGGTACAGGTACAAAGCGAGTTTTACCTAAAGAATAAAACGGAACTAATAAGACTAAACTAGGTCAGACCCTGTGGTGAATTGTTTTCATTCTTTCTTCCCATCTTGAAGTTATAGCGAAAACTACATTCTTTGAACATCTATTTACCAAATGGAGACATTCTCCACGAGGGTAAAGGGATATCATCCTCTCCCAGCCTATTTTGATAAATCTCACAAACACACACACACACCCGGCCGCTTTTTTATACAGGCATTTAGATAGGACCTCTGAGCAACAGTAGGAAAACCAGGTTGATGAGAGGCTTTAAAGCCTAGCTTCCAGCTTGCTGGGTAAATGTGATGGTATTTTACCGCAGTGTAATTTGCCTTTTTCTGTGAATGATAGTTTCACAGTAAACTGGAAGGCAGAGTGTTTTCAGGCATTCCCATAGCCAAGAAATAGACAATGTGGCCAACACTCAAGTGAGCCACTTTATACACTGCACTGGCAAGAACAAACTCTTGGGGAATTTATACATACAATAGTACAGTAGTTCTGGCACAGATGTATACCTCCTAATACTTCTGCCTTTGAAAATTCTCAAGGTTCTGTTAAGATTCCCTTTCCAAATCTGTCGGTAGCTGTGTGCTCTACAGCTGCTGAAAAAGAAACCATTGAAAATGTCTATTTCGGGACTTAATCTAGAGAACTGTGTGGCTTTTATTTCAAACAATGGCTCCATAATGATTCATCATCAGAATGGAGTTGCTAAAATTATGCCCAGAAAATGAAGTGGTATGAAAATTAGCAATTTTGACTCTGCAGGGCATTTTATAGAGCCACGCAATGTATTTTGAATTCGAAGTGTTTTTAGCTCAAGCAGTTGCTCTGAATGTGAAGTGGTACAAATGCCCTATGCTCACATGGTAATACAGTGCATGTAGTCATACTTTGCGTGACTGTGGGATTCCATATACTCAGCCCTTGCCTCAGTGTTGTTGTTTTTTAACATCTGCATGAAGTTACTGGAGAGGTCATCCATCAGTTTGGTACTTAATTGGGTCACACCAGGTCAAACTATAGAAGTCCACTTCTGATGCTACTTGGTCCCGTGGGGCTCAAAATAAGCAAAGTCAAAGGTTGACTCAGCCTTCAATTCTTCTGAGGTAAAATGAGGACCCAGGTTGTTGGTAGAATATGCTGACTTTGTAAACCACTTAGAGACTGCTGTAAAACATTATGAAGAGGTATATAAATACTTATAAATAAGTGCTACTGCTATTAGATTCCTGCAATTCATAGTTTCTCTTTTTTCTCTTTTTCAGTGACTGATCCGGTTTGATCCCAGCTCTAACATTGAATAGGGTCCAGGATCCTGAAGAAGAAGGTTTTGGGTATCCTCCTGGAGTGCAGCATATGGAAGCCTTAGAAAGGGAGATCTTTACTTAGCTCCAGCTGGTATGCTAATTTCAGGGCTTTTGGAGATCAAGGTGCTCTGGCAACTGTGACTCATGTCTTGGCACTTTGCATATAGACTACACTAATACATTACACAAAGGGCTGCCTTTAAAAATTATTTAGAAGTTTCAAATCATCCATCTGCTAACTGGAACTAGTCGATTCAACATTCTTATTCTGTGGGCCCTATATCAGTTTTCGATTTGCTTCCAGTCCAGTTCAAAGACTCGGTCATCACTTTTAAAGCTGTTCATGGCTTGGTACTTAGGATTTTGAGGATCTTATTTCTCACTCAAACTCAGCCTGTCACATACAATTACTAAGGAAATTATGCTGAGGGTCCTATCTGAGGAGAGGTGAGAACTGACATTCATTCTCACCAAGGGCTGCCACACTCTTCCCTGACCCAAGATTAGGAATGCTTTAAAAATGTTATTGGTTCATGGGGCATTGCAACACTGATGGAATAAAGGTTGGCTGGATTAATTAGATGAGGTTTGATTTTGTGCTAATCGTACAAAATATGACTGTAAATTACCTTGAATCCTTGCTCAAATCATGTCAGTAGAACTCCATGGCAAAGAAATAAGAAAAAGTGAAATTATCAGAATAAAACAACAGGAAGTTGTGAAAAACAAAAAGGCAACTGACTTTCTGGCTTGCTTGTGAAATTAGAACATCGGCAGTTAGAAGGCTGGTTGGTGTTTATTGGCACATATTTAAGTAACTTGTGTTAGAATAATATGCTTTTCCCCATTTTGTTTAGGACAGATTTTCACATTTGAAAGGGAAAATGTAATTTGGAATTCCACTAGCCTCCCCCCACCCCACCAATACACAGATGTTTTAAGGCTGTTAGATGCTGTATGCATCCAAAGCAATGCACAAACCCAATAGCTTATATTTCAACAACATCAAAATATCTTTTCCTTTCCTAAATGAAGCTGCTAAACTAAAGATACGATTTATAACATTGGTCTAATGTTGTTCCTAACAAAATTTAGATTTAAGCACATGCATGAATTACTTGGTTCTTTCGTTCACTGGTTGATTTGCTAATTGCACTAAGTCTTAGTTAATTTATGATTTATTAAATAAATCACAGTTGGTTGGGTTGGCATAACATACTAAGCTACGGACTAACAAGCCACAAATTGGCTTTCAAATAACTTTTGTGAAGGTCACTATGTAAATTGTTTAAATAAATAAATTACTTAATCACTAAAGAGGCTAATATTTATTATTATAAATAATAATCTAGACTATTCTCTACCTTTCTGAGCCATTGTTTAACCAGTATATTTTCCCAGAATTAAGCAAGGAACTGGTCACTATCAAACTAACTGCGGTTTTTTCCTTTTTCGTGAATACTAGATAAAATCTACTTGTGATCACTCCTACCTATCTATCATCTTTTGGATTTTATTGCTTCTTTATTATTCTCTGTTTTTTGTAACATACGGCTCGATAACATATTTGAAAGAACCTAAACTAAGCCAGTTTAGTGTAGTTGTTAAGGCATCAAGCTGGAAGGCAGGAGACTATGATTCTAGTTCTGTCTTATTTACAAAGTCTGCTGCATATCCGTGGGCTAGTCACTCTCTCAGGCCTAGAAAGAAGACAATAATAAAAATTACTTTTTGAAATCTTGCTAAGAAAACTGCAAAGACTAGTCTAGGCAATGACCAGGAGTCATTGCTGACTCAAAGACACCAAAAACACCTAACAAATCTCTATCAATTTAGTTGTTTAGATTCATGGGCTCCTGGCATCTAGCCTTCTGCCTTAACCCCTACCCCTGGTGGCAAACCTATGGCATGGGTGTCAGAGGTGGCACACAAACCCTTTCTGTGGGCATGCACGCCATCGTCCCAGCACATTGTGCCATAGGGTGGATGTCGGCAAACTGCAGACTTTTTTATCCCTCTGCTGTGGCTCCCTGTCGGGTGATCTCACCACTGACTCCCCGTTAGCCTCACCCTCCCCTCCCTGTCACCCCAAAGGAGACCTTTTTCAACTCGCAAAGCATCCCTGGCCTGCTCTCGAGTTGCCATAAGCAAGGTGAATGGGAAAATGAACTTTGCAGCTGCAGCGAGGCAGCACGTCAGTCAAAACAAAAGCACATTCCAGCCATATCTCTCAGGGCCATCTCCGTGGTTACCTACAGTGGCCGGAGGGGAGTGATCTCTACAACCTACAAAATTGCTTCATTGGACAATGTGACTGATGACACACTTTGGGGGGAGGTGGGAAACAGGATCAGAGCTGAAAATTACGTGAGGTCAGAGTTAGCTTCATTTGGAACGTGCTGATATGAAGCTCCTAATAAATAAATATTGATTTATTTGATTAGTTTCCACCCATTGCTTCTTGTTCTACCCTCAGATGCATTGGAGAATAGTTTGACTCCCTCTTCTTTGTGGCAACCCCTGAGATATTGGAAGACATGATAGCAGTGTTCCAATATCTCAGGGGTTGCCACAAAGAAGAGGGAGTCAAACTATTCTCCAATGCACCTGAGGGTAGAACAAGAAGCAATGGGTGGAAACTAATCAAGGAGAGAAGCAACTTAGAACTAAGGAGAAATTTCCTGACAGTTAGAACAATTAATCAGTGGAAGAACTTGCCTGCAGAAGTTGTGAATGCTCCAATACTGGAAATTTTTAAGAAAATGTTGGATAGCCATTTGTCTGAAATGGTGTAGGGTTTCCTGCCTGGGCAGGGGGTTGGACTAGAAGACCTCCAAAGTCCCTTCCAACTCTGATATTATTATTATTATTATTATTATTATTATTATTATTATTATTATATAATTGGATTTTTTTTGGAGTTTGGCTCGAGACTCATTATTTAATTAGGGCATCAGTCAGAACCCTGACATCTTTGAGGGCTGAATGCTGAGAGGCACAGATTTCCTCCACCTTCTGTGTTCCCACCCCATACTGAAGCAAACCAAATGGGCTGGGGTCTCCTTCTCCGCTAAGTGGCTCCGCCAAGGCCACTTGCAAACTCAGCTGAGCACGACTCCAAATGTTCGGCTAGCACTAGCGCCACAGCAGCAACGAGGAAGGTGTGTGCCCTGCCTCCTCCACTCTTGCCAGCCAGCCTCGCCGCCCTCCCAGCCAGAGTGCCATGTTTGTTTGCTTGCTGGTCGCCTCTGAGGAGGGAGCTGCATTCAGGCCACCTGGGGCCCTGCTGTGAGGAGAGAGAGGGAGAGGGAAGGAGGGATGTCTCCCCAACAGGGTCTGGTTCCACAAGAAGTTGGCAAATGGACCATTTCCAGCCTCCGGAGGACCTCCAGAGGGTGGGGAAGGCCATTTTGGTCCTCCCAAGGCTCCTAGAAAGGCTCTGGAGCCCGAGGAGAGCAAAAAATGGGCCTTCCAGTCGTACCAGAAGTTGGCAAATGGGCCATTTCCAGCCTCTGCAGGGCCTCCAGGGGGGAGGCCATTTTCGCCCCCTACGCCCTAGAAAGACTCAGAAGCCTGGTGAGAGCAAAAATGGGCCACCAGGCCAAAAGTGGGAGGAGCATGGGGGGGTGTTGCGTGGGCATGCGCCAGGGCAGGGCACATAGAATTATGGTGTGGGCATTTGTGCGCCCCTTCCGTGCTCACCCCTCTTTTGGCATGCAATGGCAATAGGGTTTCCTGCTTGAGCAGAGGATTGGACTAGAAGACCTCCAAGATCCCTTCCAATCTGTTATTCTATAGTAGTAGAAGTCAATGGCTAACCAGTGTGGTTTACAGTGGCTATTGCAGAATAAGTCCTGAGAGTTTAGACAAACGTGGCATTGTCTTTTGAGGAAAGTTACTAAATTAATGTTTATATTCCAAGATAATATATCTGAATCTCATGTTATAGCTGTCATATACTTTAGGATGTTGCTGAATTATTTTGGATAATGCCCTTGAGAAATGAAACCTAAATAATTTAGGGGATGGAGATATGTGCCACCAAAAAGGGGCTCAAAACAAACACATGTGAATTTAGTGCATGCATCACTAAGCAAGATTATTTTTGAGGAACCATACAACTGCATTGAGCTTCCAGGAAGGGCGATGAACTCCACCAGAGGCATGGTAGGAGCATTGCTCTCAGTGGAAAAGCCTCCTTGGCAGCCAACAACATCAATCACTGGCAATAGATTTGTTATGACAACATGAAGGAAAGAAAAGCTCAAGCTGCTCTAGATGTTAACTCGGTGTTGGTACCTTTGAAATAACATTAACTCTATGTATTTTGTGCTTTTTATTTTTTAAAAAAGAAGAAATTTTTATTTTTTACCAACAAGTAAAGAGACGATTGAGGCTGAAACGTGGTGCACAAATACAGCTTTGAGCCACTGCAGAAAAAGAAAATAAAAAATTAACAAACAATTAGAATGTAAAACAGTTTTAAACATTACCTTATTTCACACATCATGCTACCCCAAAATTAGGCTTGTGGTTAGCATGTTGTGAAAATTCAGCTGAAGATTTAGCACATTTAATAGGCTGCAAGAACCCTCCTTCTGACTGTAGGATTGCTCTATTCACGAAGCAGCAAGAAAAGTGAGCTATTAGTGTCTCAAAACATCTTGGGGAATATTTATGCAAGCGACATTTGAACAGCTTGATACAATGGTTAAATACGGGAGGTTCCCTTCTATATCATGTATCTGTATTTGCGGAGTGGTGGGGTAGCAGACTTGGCTCACATATTATTTGATAGTTGTTTGTACAAGAGGGTGAGTGACAGGTATCTTTTTCATATATTAAACAAATGACCTATTGGGAGTTCCATATTAAAAAAAACCACGCCTTATGTGCGGCCAGAATCTGAAAAAAACATTTAATATGGCACAGTACTTGAGAAAAATGGTTCAGCTGAGATTAGCATATGTGGGACTGATTGGGGTAGATTATAGGGGTGATACTGAAATATAATTTTATTTTATTTCACTTATCCATGTGCAAAATTATTGTATTTTACTCCAATTTATTTTAAATTGTTTTTATAGATTTTATTAATAATTTGTGTTTTGAGCTGTGTTTTTATATGGCCTATGGGCTAATCAATAAACTAAACTGAATCATTGGTGCCTGCTTCTGATGTTTTGTTCAGTTGCTCAGTATAATAAGGACTAGACTCAGAATGTCCCATATGCTGAGTTTACATATTATACTAAACAAGTCACATTATAGATTTGTGTTACGCATAAAACTGGTATCTGAGGGTAAAGCCACGCCTGAGAGTAAATACAAAGCATGAGTGAGACTAGGTAATATTACTTTGAATCTGAAATAATGCTGGTATGCATTATCTATCTGAAAATTGCATTCTCTGTTGCAGAAAGCCTATGTATTAAGTCCAGATGAAGAAAGATAGTCTATATTTTATATTTCTGTCTGGCTGCTTGCATTATACTTTATTTATGTTAGATTTTATGGTTTAGCAAAGACTTCTTGGATGGGTTTCAGTTTCTAAAGCTGAAATTTATATTAAGATCAGTACGATAGATTCAGGTGCAAAATAACCATGGTGTGAGTAACTTGGAGTAGAGCCATCCCAATTTAAGAAAAGAAATAATTGCCAAATAAGATGTCTTTATGCAAAGGCCTTCGTTGCAACAACTGCCACCTACTCTTCAAGGAGCAGGGGTCTAAGAGGACTTCAATTTATGTACCAATTACATCTGAGACAACTTTATTAAACAAATTTATTAAATTTATTAAACAAATAATTCCCTTAACACTGTCAAACTATTTACTAAGTCTGCACTACTATTAATATTGTCATCATTCTTATCACCCATCTCCTCCCACTTATGATTGTATGACTGTAACCTTGTTGCTGGTATCCTTACGATTTATATTGACTATTTCCTAATGATTTGATTGCTTATTTGTACCTTATGACTATCATTAAGTGTTGTACCTTATGATTCTTGATGAATGTATCTTTTCTTTTATGTACATAATTGATGGTGTAAAAGGCCCTGAAAAATCAAGGAGAGCCAGAATGGTTGTAGCACCACCATCTTCATCCTGCAGGTTTCATCAGCCAGAATGGTTATAGCACTACCATCCGTATCAGGGGTGGTATTCAACAAGTTCTGACCAGTTCTGGAGAACCAGTAGGGGACATTTTGAGTAGTTCGGAGAACTGGTAAATACCACCGCTGACTAGCCCTGCCCCCATCTATTCTCTGCCTCCCGAGTCCCAGCTGATCGAGATTTTGCAGTAATGGAGATTTTACAGTATCCTTCAGGGGTGGGCTACTGTTACTACCAATTAGCAATGGGAGTGCACATGCGCATATGCAGAAGCTTCTGTGCATGCGTAAATCACCAAATATGATGTCAGGGCGGGTGGGCAGAACCTCCTACTGCTTTTAATTCCAGTTCGCAAGAACTGGAGAGAACCGGGAACAACCCACCATTGGTATCCTTCCCCTGGGGTGGGGAGGAAATGGAGATTTTACGTATCCTTCCCTGCCATGCCCACCAAGCCACACCCACCAAGCCATGCCACACCCACCAAGCCACACCCACAGAACCGGTAGTAAAAAAAATTGAATCCCACCACTGATCCTTATCCTGTAGAGTTCATCCACAAGTGCATTCATTTCAATATTATACCCATATCTGAAACGGGAGTAAAACTTCCTCCAGGACTTTATGAAGCTTCAAACCAACCATCTTTTCAAAAAGAGAAGACTAGAGTCAAGTGAAAATTGTCTATTGTTTTGGGATGTAATTATATTTTTTTGAGGAAAGGCAGACCACAGCCCTTTTAAGTACAGATGGGACCACCCTCTTAAAGTTGAATTCAGCAGTGCCTGCACCTTATCATACATCTTGAATATTCATGATGGCTTTGACCACTCAGGAGCGACATGGATTTAATACATAGGTAGCTGCACTTTCAGCTCAACTAGACTCCAACTCATGTTATCTGATTGACACTTCTCACAGAAGCTCATATTGCCCTGAATTTCTTGAATGACTGTAGTCACTCCATTAATCCTGCATGGGATTGCATCTGGTGCCAAAACCCAAAAGGGGACACTGTTCCCATGCCCATCCAGGTCTCTTTTATACGTGCTGAGTCATTCCTCTCATCCCCTGTTAAGGAAGGCCTTAATACAAACTGATCGGCTACTCAGAAGCAACAATTATTTTCCTAATTATTGACCATAATGTCAGGTGCTAATCAAGAACACAATGTCTGGATAGTGATTAGTTCCTCTGTAAAAACAAGGAATTGAATTTAAAACAATAAAATGATATAAGACTAAAATCATATGTCTGATTGATTAAACCATTGGCAACCTAAAATAAATAATAAAATGCATATTAATGAATTGCTACTTTAAAAATAGAACAATTTGAAGACATTCTGTCACTCATTTAGTATATTTTTGATATTAAATAAAAATAATGTTCTCAAATATAATTTGTTGAGCAGCTAAAGAATTACATTAACAGGAATTCAAATATAGTTTAACTGACTAAACCACTTGCAAAATATTGGTAAAGTACCTTTACACAAGTTATACCTTAAGCAATACTGTGTATACCTTACAATAGGTGTATACCTATACACCTATTGGTGTATAGGTATACACATATATATAGTATACACATATACTGTATACACATATATAGGTGTATACCTATACAATAGGTGTATACCTATACCTTAAGCAAGCAGGCTATTGCAAACCGTTTCCACAAGAAATGGTTTCATATTAAATTTCCATTCCCATAACTTCCAAAAAGCAACACATAGAAAGATAGCATTTTTTCCTCTTTACTGAATTTATTGTTTTTAGCTTTGTTGTACACTGTCTAGAATCACTTGGTTGTGAGATCGACTGCTATATAAATTGATTTGATAAATAATAAATTAAATATTACACATGGAAAGCTTTAACTTTCCCTTCTTTCGTGCAATGATCATTCCTTCCACGCCAACTGAGGTTTATAAAAGGCTTGGAAACAGTAGTTAACTCATTATTTTAACTCAGGGGTGTCCAAAGTTTTTTGAGTGAGGGCCAAATACAGAAAAATAAGCAAAGGCCCGGGCCACGGGGGGGGGGGGATTTTTTTGTACCAGTTCTTTGGGCGTGGCTTATTTTGGGGTGTGGCTTAGTGGTCATGTGACTGGTGGGCGTGGCTAACTTCTCATGTGACTGAGTGGATGTGGCTATGGGCATAGAAACTACTCAGTGGGCTAAAAAAAGTAATTTTTGACCAGTCCTCACACTTATGACCATCCTCACATTTATGCCCATTGCAGCATTTTTAACAACCACATCACTCATTTCACAACTGCTTCTCTTCACCACGGTTACAAGATAGGGTGCAAAATGTAAAGATAGTTGTAGGTGTGAGGACCAGTCAAAAGTGTGAGAACCTGTCAGAAATCACTTTTTTCAGCCGTCTGGGCAGTTTAGGCTTAAGTATACTATATGTGTGTGAGTTATATATATGTGCATGTGTATCTCTATGTTTGTGTACGTGTGTGTTTGTGTTATGTTGATTTTTAATGTAATATTTTTAAATATAATTATTCAGAAAGGCATGCGGCTGGACAACAAACAGTATATAAGCCTAGTAAATTCATGTGTGGCCCGGGCCACACACAAGAGGTGACATATTGACACATGACTACTGTGTGTATTTCTAACTCGCCTATAATGTGAAGAACATTGCTCTCAGTGGGAGCAGTGATGCTGTCCTTTGGATTGAAGGATGGCTGGGATGTCAGGAGAAAGTTTGGTGGTTGAGACACGAAGGACTTCACAGAGATGGCTATCAGTCATTCTGGATCTCAGTCTGCTTTTGTTCTGATTTAACAGAGAAAATGTTTGTTCACATATGTATGTTGAGCCGAACAGGCTCATCATTCTTTTTGCATGGCGTCTCATCAGAGGAAACTTGGCATGATCCAAACTCTGATAGAAGTCAGGGAGGGAGAGAAGCTGATGTTGACTCTTCAGAGAATCATCACATTGCATTTCAATCAGTTCTAACTGCAGACTCTCCTCCACTTCTTCTGCATCCACCAGGAAGGGGGTCGAGAACAGCTTGATTTGTTTTTCAATGACAGAAAAATCTTGAAAACGCTGGTTGAATTCTGTCACGAGAGATGTAATTACAGAAACATATTTCTCCTTTTTAGCAGAAAGGTCTGCCTTTGGAAAAGCAGACTTGATTTCAGACAGCGCAGGGAAGTGTGCAGCATTAAAGCTTCGTAGTTGTGTCTCAAACAGGCGGAGCTTTACACAGAAGGCTTTCATGTGCGCATACAGGTGTGACACCAGCTGTTCTTTGCCTTGTAGGTTCTTGTTCAGTGTATTCAGATGATGAGTAAGATCAACTAAAAATGCCAGGTCTGCCAGCCACAGAGGGTCACTCAGTTCATGAAGAGGTCGGTCCTTCTCTTTCAAAAAATTGTCGATTTCTGATCTCAGCGAATAAAACCGCTGCAGCACAGAGCTGCGGCTGAGACAGCGCACATCAGAGTGGTAGAGTACATCCCCGTATTCAGCATCCACGTCAGATAAGAAAGCTTGAAATTCCCTGTGGTACAGTCCTCTAGCTCGAATTATGTTGACAGTTTTTACAACAGTGTTCATCACATCGCCCAGCTGCACAGTCTTGGCACACAGTGCTTCTTGGTGGATTATACAGTGCATCCTAACAGCCTCACCTCCGCTCTCTTTTACCTTGACGCACACCATGGATGCCATTCCTTTGCGCTCACCCGTCATGGCCGGAGCTCCATCCGTTGTTACTCCACAGAGCTTGTCCCATTTAAGCCCCATCTTTTCAACTGCCTCTGACACAGCGTCAAAAATATTTCCACCCGTCGTTGTGCCTTTTAGGCTCATCATATCAAGCAGCTCCTCCATACAGCAAAATTATCATCGACTCCCAAAAAATTAAAAGCTGTGCGGTGTCTGTGGCGTCTGTGCTCTCATCGCATGCTATCGAGTAAATAATTAAAAGCTGTGTGGTGTCTGTGGCGTCTGTGCTCTCATCGCATGCTATCGAGTAAAAATCAAAAGCACAAGCTTTCTCTCTCAGCTGAAGTTTCAGGTTAGCTGACAAGTCCTCGATTCTCCGCACCACTGTATTTCTGGATAAGGTCACGTTGTTGAAATCCTGCACTTTTTCCGGGCACATTACTTCTGTGACTTTGATGAGGCGCTGCTTTATGAAATCACCGTCTGAGAACGGTTTGCCATGCTGGGCAATAAGTTTTGCGACTTCATAGCTTGCTGCTGTGGCGTTTTCCTGTATTTTGTTAGCACGAAATAAAAACTGTTGTTGAGCTTGCAGGCTAGCTGCCATTTGCTTGAATTTCTGTGCTCGTTTGGCACCTGTGTATGATGCGTAGCTCTGATGCTTGGTCTCATAGTGCCGACGGACATTATACTCTTTCATCACGGCAACATCTTCATTGCAAATCAAACAGACACACTTTCCGTTGATTTCTTTAAAGAAATATTCATTTTCCCACCGTGTTTGAAATCTTCTACACTCACTTGCTATCTTGCGTTTCTTCGGTGCTGCCATTTCTGGTGACTCGTGGTAAATATTTAGGACTATATCAGAGGCCTGAAAATCTGGGACATTACAATACAGATGGATACAGTCAGTCTACTAAAAAGCAACAATATGTGGATATCATCTTCATTTAAGGGGGGGAAAATGTTTCATATTCATTCATCTTGGCCAGGGTGTCAAACTTGGTCCCTTAAGACTTGTGGACTTCAACTCCCAGAGTCCCTCAGCCAGCAAAGCTGGCTGAGGAACTCTGGGAATTGAAGTCCACAAGTCTTAAAGACAAGTTTGGACACCAATCTTAACTTTGTTTTGTATTTGGTATGAACTTGAAACTCCCTTCGTTATTCCCTGCCCAAGGGGTGGAGGCGCGAGGAGCCTCACCAGGCGGCCCGAGGAAGGTGAGGCTAGAACTGCTGGGGTCGGGCACGGCCAGCAGCCACTTTCCCGCTTGCCGCCTCCTACTCCGCCCCCTCCCTTCGTTATTCCATGCCCAAGGGGTGGAGGCGCGAGGAGCCTCACCAGGTGGCCCAGGGAAGGCGAGGGTATAACTCCTGGGGTCGGGCACGGCCAGCAGCCTCTTTCCCGCTCGCCGCGTCCTCCTCCACCCCCTCCCTTCGTTATTCCCTGCCCAAGGGGTGGAGGCGCGAGGAGCCTCACCAGGCGGCCCGGGGAAGGCGAGGGTACAACTCCTGGGGTCGGGCACGGCCAGCAGCCTCTTTCCCGCCGCCTCCTCCGCCCCTCCTTCGTTATTCCCTGCCCAAGGGGTGGAGGCGCGAGGAGCCTCACCAGGCGGCCCGGGGAAGGCGAGGGTACAACTCCTGGGGTCGGGCACGGCCAGCAGCCTCTTTCCCGCTCGCCGCCGCCTCCTCCGCCCCCTCCCTTCGTTATTCCCTGCCCAAGGGGTGGAGGCGCGAGGAGCCTCACCAGGCGGCCCGGGGAAGGCGAGGGTACAACTCCTGGGGTCGGGCACGGCCAGCAGCCTCTTTCCCACTCGCCGCCGCCTCCTCCGCCCCCTCCCTTCGTTATTCCCTGCCCAAGGGGTGGAGGCGCGAGGAGCCTCACCAGGCGGCCCGGGGAAGGCGAGGGTACAACTCCTGGGGTCGGGCACGGCCAGCAGCCTCTTTCCCGCTCGCCGCCTCCTCCGCCCCCTCCCTTCGTTATTCCCTGCCCAAGGGGTGGAGGCGCGAGGAGCCTCACCAGGCGGCCCGGGGAAGGCGAGGGTACAACTCCTGGGGTCGGGCACGGCCAGCAGCCTCTTTCCCGCTCGCCACCGCCTCCTCCGCCCCCTCCCTTCGTTATTCCCTGCCCAAGGGGTGGAGGCGCAAGGAGCCTCACCAGGCGGCCCGGGGAAGGCGAGGGTACAACTCCTGGGGTCGGGCACGGCCAGCAGCCTCTTTCCCGCTCGCCGCTCCTCCGCCCCCTCCCTTCATTATTCCCCGCCCATGGGGAGGAGCCGCGAGCCTCACAGCGAACCACCGGGCAAGCACCAGGAGGTGGCCGAAAAGGGCCATATTCATTATACTTTTAGAATTTGCTGCGGGCCAATAAAAACTGACCCGCGGGCCGCAGTTGGCCCGCGGGCTGTAGTTTGGACACCCCTGTTTTAACTAAACAAGCAATGCAATTACAGAGTCATTCCGTGAGGGAGATGAGCAATTTCTAAATGTGATACATAAATAAAATAAATAAAATTAATCGGTCCATATGCCTTTCGAACCTATGCTTTACATACAATAAGAGATTGGATTCACAGAACTCTTCAAGCCAAATGCTCTATGCCATGATTTTGAAAACTGCATAAAATGAGTCATATATTTTTTGCAATATCAAAACAAAAGGCAAACAACACACTTGATGGGAAGTGGAATCTCTGAATATTCCATTTAAAGATTTACTCAGGTTGCTACTGAGCTAGAGAAAACAAATTGTATAAGCCACTGAAGTCACTATATAAAGCTGCCTGCACTTCAGCAGGTAATCTGTCTGCTTAACTTCCTCAGTAAAAGATCTTCTGAAACAACTTTTTTTTTCTGTTCAATTTCTTGTGTACTGTAATTGTACAACCTATAAGATACACACACACACACACATTTAAACTGTGTATGTAAGTTGTGCAAGGTCCATTCAAATGGACACTTGTGTTAATGCATATATTTGAAGATTAGAAATGCTACACTTATGATTGAAATATCTTTCAAAAAATGCCAATACACCTGTAGCTATCTCTTTCTACAGTAGCAAAGCTGCATGCAATACAATACAAGAAACTACTGTAAATTTATTTTGGATGGTTGAAAAAAGCCAAAGTTATGCTATTAGGATAAATGTTAGCTGTTTCTGCCAACAGTAGAACTTCAATTTTATGCAGAATGTGAGCTGTTTTACATTTTAATACAAAAATGTAATTTTATTACTTGATTTATGCTATTCTAAGCAATGGATTATTATTCTTGGCCAGGCAACCCATGGCATACATACATACACCCATCATGTTATTCCTTTTCAGCTAAGCGGCTTTATGCAATCTACAGGAAAGAGTAAGAAATATAAGCTAAAAAAATTAAAATATGAGGTAAGAAAAGGAGATATAGCTAAATCTAAATTAGACCAATACCACTGATTATATTTCTCCTTACCTTCTATCATTATAAATCATCCGTGGGTCCATAATATCCGTATATCCGTTTATGTGCTGCATTTTATTATTTATATTTCTCAATTCTTGCCGTTGAAAGAACTCAGAACTCCAATCACGCACAACTTTTTTAGTCTTCTTCTCAACTTATTTGCTCTCACTTCATGTATCTTCTCTGAAGTAAGATCCTGAATAAATTCAATATACACATTTCATGTTAGTTATTCATTTTTATTCAATCAGATTCATTACTGATCTTAAGTATTTATTATTTGTATTTGTTGTTTAAATACACTATTTCTGAAGTCGCCAGTTCCTATGCATTTGTGTTTCTTCTGAGATAACCACCTTCCATATAACAAAACTGGAAAAAGTATGCACTTATGCATACCTATTTTTACAGAACTCATTTTTTTTCAAAATATCACATTCCACTTTTTCTTAGCAGCATTAATGCATCTTGAACTTGTTCCATTATTTTTTTCTAGCTTTAGAAAATTTTCAATCAAGCACCCAAATTCAAATGTTTGTTTGCTTTTTTCCTAGAGATGTATAAATTGTAGTAACTTGCAACTCCATTTTTTCTTTCAAATCTAACAATTAACTGCTGCTGTATAACATTTGACACAGTGTACAAAAAATATGTGCACATTCATGTTTCCAGCAATACCTCTCTAACGTCACCATGTTTGCAGGCTGAAGAAAGAGCTAACAGTTCTCAAGCAGAAATGGCAGTTTGTAAACAACTAGTCAACTTCAAGGCCACCAAGTACTAAGCCAAGAATTCATTGATTTATGGAAATGGCACCCTAGGAATCATTCATATATTTTTAGTGGCAATAGACAATCAATGGTCTATATGGCTTCATTTTTGCTTGCTAAGTTTAGAATCTGAATAAGGAGTCAACATAAGCCATGAAATTTCAGAACATTAATGTTTTACTGCCAGAGTCTAGGTAGGGAGCCAGACACCACAAACAGTCTTTTTAATTTGTCCATAAATAACATTAAACAACCTAGTGGACATCACACATCATCTTATTCAGTACTCAAGGCTGAACCAATTATTCCATTTATCCTGGCTAATTTGAAGGAACTACTGGGAACAGTTGGTTCAATATTTAGTTGTCCTGACTAAGATGTGGAATTGAAAATGTTGTACTGATGTATTTATATTGATTTTTCTATGTGTGTTATTTCACTTCTGCTAATGATTGTTGATCTTGTAAACTGTTTAGATGTGGCTAGAATGAAGCATCATAAACATCATTGCAATAAATAAATAGATAAATTTATGGCATTCATTCATTTGAATTCTACTCCTAAACACCATTCCCATTCAAATTTCTAAACTGTCCTTCCATTTAAATTCCACTCCAAATTATTTATTAGTTTTAGTTTTAATTCCATTCATACTGGTTGAAGACCCTTTTTCCATCCATATCCAAGACCTGTTTTTTCCTGTCAAAATAGTTCTGCCTTTCATTTTAAACAGTATCCTTGTGATGATCTTTTTTCTATCTCTACACACTAAAATTTCCCATCTCTATTTTTGCAAATTTTTCTCATCTGTACATAACTCTTGAGGACTGAAACTTATGTTTTGATACTTTTTAGGAATACAGAGAAGATACAGATTAGGTTACCAGTACTAGCCATACCCATTCCTTATGCACCCTTGTTTTTTAATAAGAAGACAAGATATCACAGATGCAAAGTTTTGCAGTTTTGCATATTTATGTTATTTTATGGAGGCAAGAATTTCTAATGTAGAGATCTAATCTAAACATAGTTGCCTCTGTCTCACCAATTAAAAGATACATACTATGTAGTGAAACACCCACAGTTATTTGTTTATTTATTAAATTCATATGCACTTGTCTCACTATCAAGCCATTACAATACACACATGTATTTTTTACATACACATACATACATCCTTCATAGCAAAGGCAGTTTAGTTATGGAAGTCAAATGCTTCTTTAAAATGCTTTCATTTCCTTTCTTTTTAAATGAAAGTATCTGGACCGTTAAATACATATTTAACTTCCTAACTAACTACACTGATCTTCCAAAAATGCTCAACAGCCCAAGAGCAGTTAGAAAGTTGTTGAGACAATTCATTGTTTCATTATTGCAATGGCTTACATATGGAATGAGATTCTGAAACCATTTTGATGTATTTTCCAAATGCATTGAATGAATGCAGGTCCAGTGAATAGAGATGTAATGCTTAGTCTAAAAATATTTAGGCTCTGCTAATGAGAACTAGTTCCTCAGGGGACATTTGAAATTATTTTAAGAAATAGTACTTTGAAGAAAGCTCTGGTTAAAGAAAATAACATTTCAACCAGATAAAATAAGCTTCAAGAATATTTCCAGAAAGAGCTATATAGCTGCAAAATTCTACTTCAAAAATTGGATGAGCTTTATCAGCAACAATTGACAGATAAATAAACATTACAAACCATTGTTCTCGGTTAAAAAGGCAACAGCCTTGATTCAAACTTGACTCCTTGTTATTGTACCTTGGCAATTTATGAGAATGAATCGATTTTAAAATCAATTTAAAATCATAGAAAATGAGTAAATAAAGACAGAAAAGAGTACCTCAATTCTATAGTAATACAGTAATGTTTTTATTGCTTTGTCACAAAAATGCCATTTAAAAAGCATACAGCTTACAGTATCTCCAAAAATACTGCATTGGGTACGGTGATATAAAAATCATGATTAAAGAAGACACTAAATGAATAAATCCCAAAACTATGTCAAATGTTTTAGCCATGAGAATTAATTTTTTCAATCTGCAGTTTCTACAAGGATGCTGATTTATAAATAAAAACACCTGGTCTTAGTTTTGAATTTTTGCGTGATCTAAATAAATTTCTTTTTCGTCATGAATAGATATAAAGATAGATAAAGCTATAGAGATATAGAGATACAGATATAAACAATTCAGAGTTGATCTTTATATAATCTTGAGATTCTTTCTTCATACCAATGCACAAATATCAGCACATGTCCTGGAATAATTTGCTACTTAGTAAAAAGCATGAAATTATGCACTGAAAAGTCAGTCATGGGTTTGATGTGCCATCAAATGTCAGAAATAAGAATGATTATCTTAAGACAGCATTATTACAGCAGGAACAATATTTAACCATTTATGCTTTGCTTAGTCTATTGTGAATTTGAGCAGCTGATGTTAGCAAGCATCTTTTATATATTCTCACAGTTTCTGAGTTTCCACAGGTTCCCCCCCACCGCCACAACTTCAAAAAAGGGTGCCATTATTTCCACCCTGCAGATTTTATGCAGGCAGAAAAATGATTAGAAATGTAGGAAGACGGCAAATGAAAATTATCGTTATCTGATCCTCTAATAAAATTTTGTGAATGACTATCGCATAAGTATGGCTTTATTTGGAAACATGTCTTATAAAAAGACCATTGTATTGGGAAAATGAAAAATAATCATTTTAATAGAAAATTTAGTACCGTATATCAGGGGTGAAATGTAAAATTTGTTACTACTGGTTCTGTGGGCGTGGCTTGCTGGGGAGGGTGTAATGTGACTGGGTGGGCATGGCCAACTTTTTTTTTTTACTCTTCAGCTGAAGAGGTTGTAAAAATGCTTTTAAAAGCCTCTGATGATCAGTCAACTCAGCTGGGATCGCCAGAGGAGTCTTTTAAAAGCATTTTTTCTACAACCTCTTTGATTAAAGAGGTTGTAAAAAAATGATTTTAAAGCATTCTGACGATCCCATCTGAGCTGCACAATCATCAGAGGATATTTTTTTTTTACTTTTAAAAGCATTTTTTCGGCCGAAGAAAAAATGCTTTTAAAAGTAAAAAAACCCCCACCTCTGATGATCATGCGGTTCAGCTGGGCATGGGCCGGGGGGGGGCAGGGATTTTTGATACTGGTTCTCTGAACCACTTCCTGCCATCCTGCCTACTGGATTGGGTGATCTGGTCCGAACCGGGAGCATTTCACTCCTGTATTCAGTATTCAGAATGTCATGTAGCTATTGCAATTGAGGATCCAGTTCCAATAGACTATAATAGATACTACAAATATCCTTGTGCTGGGCCATAAAGCCAAGAACAATTATAAGTTCCAAACTCACATTATCAGTGCTACAGAGCAGAATTTATTTCTCAGTACTGTGAGCAGATGAACGTGGCATATGAATTACTGAGAGAGAGATTACTTAATGGGGTCCTCAAAACTCCAGCATTGTACTGCTTCCCAGATGCCATTTCAGCTGCAGGAATGCCAGCTATATTAGCTGATGAGAACCAAATCTGCACCAGAATCCACCTCATACATAAAATACATACACAAAGACATTATAGAATGGTCAAATGACATCTAAAGAAGAGTTACTAGGTTTAGCCTACAAAAATCTGGATAACCACTAGATAGCATGCTGATGTTAAAATGTTCTGTACCTCTTTGCAACCATCTAGTGATTTTTTTAGTGGTTTTTGCACAACAAATCTGAATTTTATAATTTATATTGTCTTGTTTCTGGTTCCTGACTAGCAAGACCTCCCTCTTTTTTGCAGGGATACTTATGATGGAGAGTGGACCATATGCCTGGATAAACAAAGCATTAAACTGTCTTTGAACCAGAAAATACAAGTGATTATCTTTCATAGTTAGAGCTTGCCAATTATCCTCTATCAATTTAGAAATATAGTTAGTGTCTTTGTCTTTAGAATGAGATTAAATGTTGAGTACTAATTAAAGTTATTATACTATGGAAGTTAAAACTATGACAACATTAAGATTATTTTGACTATGATAGCACAGCTAATTACTGCATTTAATTCTAATTTCTATTTAAGTATTTTCTCTATATGGTGAAATGTTAATTTACCAGACCTCAACATGATGGACTATTACAGCATCCATGGAATGAAACAAATTTCTGCTCTGATTTACATCATTTGCATAATAACATACAATACAAATAAAATATGTGTGTTGACAGCATCATGCAAATATGGTAAACCCTAGTATACCCCACTCTTAAATTTAGCTGACATTATTGAATAATGGGAAATCATTTCCACCAAGTGAAGGGGAAAAAGAGATGAAAAACTCAAGTTTCGAGTCCAATGTAAGCCAGCTCTTAAATTCCTACCCCTCATCTAGATTAATTGCCACTGACATATCTGGTGTTTAGATTTTCAAAAGAGCTTACATCTCATAGAAGGGGATCCAACTTGTGTTAAAATTATGGCATGACTGACAGCAGTTAAGTACCAAACCACAGGCTACTTCCATGTATGAGATGAGGGACATTTTATGCTGTAGTATTTTTGAAAGTTATTGTTTCTTTTTAAGATTAAATATGCTGCCAGCGTCACCTTTTTATTCAGTTTGTATTGAACAATTTATCTGCATAAGGCGACACCGGGGAGGTTTCAGTTTGTAAAAAGGTGAAAACATGCTGGCAGCAAACGCTTTGGGAGAGCAGGCTAACTCTGAGTTCCTTCAGGTTGAACTGTTATTCACAGCTACTTCCAATGCCTTATTTTTTCCACTTAATTATTAAGATACAAAATATTGCACCCGAACACATGCAAATGCAATAATTCAAATACTCCTTATTAGCAATCTTCAGAGCAAGCAAATGCAAGGTGAAAATCTCCTCTGTTTTTACTTCCCAGAAAAAGGAATGGTAACATGTATAGATTTTCTACAATGACATGAAAAGAACAGGAAGCATTTTATCTTTTGTAACTGAAATAACCTACAAGCAGTGTAACTGGTTTCTCTTGTCAATATAAACAGCTTTTAGGCTTTCCAGTTTGCAGTCTGGAGAACAGCATCACTTTTCAATCTATTACTGAGTTAGGAGAATTTCCTACCTAGGTCTCTCTCATGGCTCCTGCCAATCACTCCCTTCTGATGATAGCAATAATGAACAAAGCTCCAGATATTCAAAAGAGCAAATGGTTGAATACAAAACAATCAGGTGGAAAGTAAGAAAAGAAGCCATGATTGACATCCCCTTCTGAGACAAAGAGTTCTTAAATGTACATGAAATATCAAAGTTTCAACAAATTAAAGATTGACAATGTTAATCTCTGCAACCTTCATGAATATGAGTCAATTCTATTAGTCAGGTGTAGCAGTAAATTTTAACACCCTTGCCTTCTAGAATGAACTTTCCTCATGCTGCTCGTGGGTTTTTTTCAGCTTGGAACAAAAGACCTTCGCCAAGTCCAAATTCTGTAATATCAAATCACTGCTTTCTGTAATTTATTTATTTAGGGGTTTTATATGGTGGCCCATCTCACAGCAGAGACTCAGGATGGCAAGCCCAGTTATCAACAAAATAAACAACCAATAATAATCACTATAATCCAGGTCCAAGGCCTAAGAATCAATTCGTTCCAATAGAAGAGAACCTATGAGAACCTGGGAATCTGTGTAAACTTGTTAAATTGTAGAAGAGAAATTGTGGGAAACTACAATCCAAGACCAAACTTAATCAAAAAAATGTTAGGGAATTCTGGGAAGGTTGGCGTTCAACAAATCACCCATCAATAGATTTTAGAGATAAACCACATTCACACACCATTTAAAAGCTAAAAAGAATTATCAGAGTAGCCTATGCTCAGATAAGCAAGAATTAATACCAGGCAAATAATCAAGCAGGAAACAATACTTTAATCAAGGAATTACCAAGGAGAAAACCATACTTGTATCAATGCTGACAGGACTATATATAAACAGGAAGCCAACCCCACACTCAGTAACACTGATGATATTACCTAGTAGAGTAATGAAATATTTATTATTTTATTTATTTATTATTTTGATTTTTATACCGCCCTTCTCCCGAAGGACTCAGGGCGGTGTACAGGCAAAAATAAAACAGGCAATACAATGTACAATTTAAAATGCAAATTAAAAAACTTATTTTATAATTAGCCTAAAAAGTTTAAAATATATAATAAACTAAAACCCCATTTAAAATTATTAATAAAAAATTTAAAATCGATAAAATTTAAGCCAGCCCCTATCTGCAAACAAGCAAGCTAGCTAGCTCAGATAGCACCAAGGATCTCACAAATCATTTTCTATTTATAATCAATAACAAAACAACAGTCAGGCAAAACAACCAGCAGGGCACACATAATATCCTGGCCCAAATGACTCAATGAACCACTAGGTTCTCAATGCTTTCTGAATCTACAGGGCAGGAGCTGCAACACACTCTGGATCCCACAAGATGAAATTAGAGTGCAGCTTGTGTAACAGCATATTATACTGTACATTTCCAATCTCAATAGCTAAATAGCTAAAAAGTTAGGCTGCTGGCTTATAACCATCTAAAGATATTATTTAAGGTTAATTACACACTTAGCACCTAACAACTGAATTTGAATATGTGAAACAGTTAGAGCTAGTTAGAATTAGGATGGAGATCATCAAGAAATTGCAAGTTGTTACAAAAAGTGATAGCACTTTTGCCCTTGCTATGACTTCTCTAGGGTTTAGTTTATCATTTCTGTCTTGTCCACTGCTTATATGAGCTGTTTTGTTTCATTTGTGTAAATTAATTATCTTCAGCACTGAAAGACCTGCACTTTTCATTTGTTTATCCAGTGCTTAAAACAGCTTTAATAAACGTAGCTCATATGTACTGAAGTCCTGGCAATTAAATATCCTTTGCACTCAAATATAAACACAATTAAAAATGAACAAAGAACAACATTAGTAGCTAAGTCAAAGGACGAAGGAGCTTAGTGTTTATCTTAGATGGTATATAAGGTATTAACTGATGAGTCAACATTGATTGATTGATTAATTAATTAGGACATCTGCCCTACAAAGTAGGTAAATAACTATCATATCACTATGCTAATTTTATCAAGTCCAACTTTTTCTGGAATGTTCCTAAGGTAATTATTAAAAAACGTAAATTAATATCGATGTGCATAAACTGAAGTAATGAAGCATTAATTAGAGGCTCTGAATGCTATTGCCTTCAGAACCTAGAAACTTTATCATATTTTCAAATTCTATCTTTCCAATCAGAGTATTCAAACAGGCTAAGAAGAAGGACTCATGGACAAATTAGCCCATAACAATTGGCCCCAAAAGAGTAGCATATCCCATACCACAAAATGGGTTTTATGGCAATACACAAAGGCTTTAAGATATTTTTTTTTTTGGTATTCAGTATCTTTATAATATAACATAAATTATATGCATGGTTTTATGCTTGTTTTTTTTCTCTTCATTTTAATTGTCTGCTTCCCAGAGTCATCTGAAGATGTGTGGCCTCGAAATGTCATAAAATAAATCAAAGAGAAGAATTTCAATAAAGATCTGGCTAAAATGCATTTTGCATTTATGTTACAGAGAAATTGAATAAAGATAACCTTGTGCTTTGCTCTGAAGCCCTTTTTGTAGTATAAGACAAGGTGCACTGCCCAATATTATGGAACAAGGATACTATACAGGTAGTCTTTGACTTATAACCATAATTGAGCCGAAAGTTTCTGTTGTTAAGTGAGACATTTAAATGGATTTTGACCCATTTTCTTGCCACAGTTGTTAAGTTACTGACACAGGTGAATCTGGCTTCCCCCTTGACTTTGCTTATCAGAAGGGCACAAAAGGAGACCACATGGCCCTGGGACTCTGCAACCGTCATGAATATAAGTCAATTGCCAAGTGTCTGAATTTTGATCATGTGACCATGGGGATGCTGCAATAGTCATAAGTCTGAAAAAAGGTCATAAGTCACTTGTTGTTATAAATTTGAATGGTCACTAAATGAACTGGTGTAAGTCAAGGGCTATCTGTACTTACAACAGGGTTCAGTAAAGCCCCCTTCACCTTTTTCCAGATTTTTACATGATCCTGGGGAAAATAAAGTGGTAATGCTTTCAGAGTTGGATTGGAATAGATTCTTTAAATCAGCAACTGTTTTCAGATTCATATGAAAACTTAATATTTCATATTAAGTTGTCATATGAATCTGAAAACAGTTGCTGAAAATAGTGAAAATATTTGCAGATCCCTCGCATCCTGGACATAAACTGTTTCAACTCCTACCCTCAAAACGACGCTATAGAGCACTGCACACCAGAACAACTAGACACAAGAACAGTTTTTTCCCAAAGGCCATCACTCTGTTAAACAAATAATTCCATCAACACTGTCAGACTATTTACTGAATCTGCACTACTATTAATCGTTTCATAGTTCCCATCACCAATCTCTTTCCACTTATGACTGTATGACTATAACTTGTTGCTGGCAATCCTTATGATTTATATTGATATATTGACCATCAATTGTGTTGTAAATGTTGTACCTTGATGAACGTATCTTTTCTTTTATGTTCACTGAGAGCATATGCACCAAGACAAATTCCTTGTGTGTCCAATCACACTTGGCCAATAAAATTCTATTCTATTCTATTCTATTAAGTTTTGAAATTATTTTGAACACATTTTCATACTGTAATTATAAACAGGTTGATTATTTTGTAAACTTGCTTTGTTTTCGTGTTTTGAAAAGGCAGAGAAAAAGCTCCAAATGGTACTCAATTAAAAGCGAGCCTGATTTTCATGATTAAACATCCTCTGTCAGACCAAGTTGATATGGGGTATGTTTTAATACAGCACATTTTTTTTATCTGAGTTATTAACAGTGATAGGTTGAATTTTAATTAAGGGGACATTTTCAGTGGGAAAAAAATAATAAGCACATATGTGAAAAATTGTAAAAAAATATATATAAAGGGATGCTTATAGTTACAAGCAAGCAAACAATGATCTGTGTAATTAAGGCTAGGTTAATTTGGAAATGTGGGCATAATTCCTCTCCAGTTTTTTTTTTTTTTTTTATTATAAAAAAAAAAAAAGTTTTTATTGGTCAAAAAAAAAAAATTTATGCAAATACATATCAGGTATGGTAAATTTTCATTTTTCTTATACATGATAAGAATTTTACTCAAAATTTTAAACACATACAACAGCCATATGGCAAGCAGGTGATACGAAGTAGCTAAGTTTCAATCTTACACAATAAGGAAGGGTCAAGAATAATCAGAATATCATACGAAAGAGAATAAGGAAAACCAACACAATACCAAATATCTTTGTCACTTCCTAGTTTTGGATCTCAGAACTCTGGGTTCAGCCTGACCCAACTCCAGGGCCGCAACAGCGGCAGCCGCCTCCGCCCATGGTCTATAACCTCCCTTCTTCAATTCCTGGGTCATCTAAATCCAGGAGGGCTTTGTGTTCCTCCACGTAGGCCGCAGCCTCCGCAATTGTACTAATTTTTTCGTAATGCCCTCCCGGAAAATCATCAATCCCTCTGGCATCAGCCATCTGAAGCCCACTCCTTCTGGTACAATTTGCTTGATAAAAAATAATATTTCTTTCTCATTTCACGTACCTGTCTGGGAATCTGCCTCAGAATGGCTATCTCCCTGCCCCTATAAGTCAGTGCCCCACTCCTATGTTTTCTAAGAATTTCATCTCTCGTCTCTCTTTTCACAAATTTGACATGAACCTCTCTAGGAACTGCATGCGTGCGTGCATATTGTGAATTAACTCTATAAACTCGATCCACATCCCAATTCATAAAATCAACACCTCTCCCAAGAAATTCTCCCAACAGTTTAGTCACAACATCTCTCAAGTCTTCTTGGTCCACTTCTTCCAAATTTTGAAACCTAAGAAAATAAGACATTTTATCCATCTGTAGTCCAAGCACAGCATTGCTTGTCGTCTCCCTCTTTTCTGCACTGCCCGCATCTCACCCTCCAGACCTTCCACTTTCTGCTTATTTTCTGCTGAGACTTGTTGAGTATCCTTTAAATCCTTTTGGATAGTCACAATTTCTGCTCTTATTTCATCCAGTTTCTTGTCCATATTAGATAACTTTTCCAGAATTCTCTCCATTTCTCCAGCAGTTGGTCTCTGACCTATTGCCATTTAAAAAGAATTTTTAAAATCCTCAGGCAAGCACAGTATCCTTATAATTTCCTCCGGATCCACCAGGGGGCACTCACAGGAGCAACGAGTCCAGAGTACAGTTAGTCAACCAGGAAGCCGAAGGGAAGTGATGTCATCAAGATTCTCATAGTGAAGGCGGAAGCTGGACGCCACCATTGTTCCCCAGAGGGAGGGGGGGCCTCAAACCCTCCCTCCTAAATTTCTCCATCACCTCTTTCTCCAGAGCTCCACAAAACCGGTAATCTTGTTATTTTAAGTTCTCCTCTCTCCAAAGTGATTCGTACTCCTTCCAGTCGCAGGGGAGAAAAAACCCCCCCGCACTCCGGAGTACTCCACTCACATTTGCCGATATCCCCTTCCCTTCTTCATTCCTCCTCTCCAGTTTTTTAAAGACGGTTTCCATTACAATTACCCACTGCCTGGACAAAAGGCCATTATGTTTCAGTTCTCTTGCTTTTAGCTTTCAAGTGGTTTTCCTTTGCAAAATGTTTGTGAATACTGAGGGTTGTATTTCGATAAAAGAAATTATGTTTGATGCACAGTGCAAGGAATTTGTTTGCCACATATAAACAAATCAGTAAACATATTGGCAATATGCCTGAAAACGTGTGTATATTTTATAATAAACACTATACATGCATCTTGGAGGTTGGGTCTATAACCTCACAATGGCCAACTTGCCGCAGGACAAGAGTTATATTAATATTGAAGAAATAGTGTCAGCATTCTGAGTAATGCACCCATTGAAAGCATAACTGTGAGGCAGGTAGATTCCTCAAAAGATATGTGTATTGGATACATCATATCGGCCCAGCTCTGAGAGTTCCCACAGTTTTCACCTAATTAAAAGAATGAAACTCCCCACTACCAAGTGTCACCGGTCACATTGTCCAATGAAGGTGGCAGGCTCTTCTCCACTTTCAATGGGCATCTGTTTCAATGACCTTAGTTCCTATAAGAAAGCACTTTGTTTTGACTGGAGCCTGGCTATCTACTCCCCCCTCCCTTCCCCCTTTCTGGCTTCATGGCAATTATGAGGCAGCACAAGATGGCTTCAGCCAGGTTCGCTTCAGAGTTGACAAATAGTGGAATAGAATGATTAAAGAAAAGGTGCCAAAGGAGTGACAAAATGAAATGTGAATGACAATTTTTTTTAAAAAAAATATTTAAAATAATTGCATTGTTGAATTGTCCCACAGTGAGTTGTCCTGTGGCGAGTTGGCCATCTTGACTTGTTCTGCAGTGACTTGGCTGTGGTAAATTGGCCATGGCGAGTTGACAATGGCATGTCGGCTTCGGCAAGTTGTGCTATTCTGTTGGAGGTGAGCAGACGGCTGGATGTACCCAGTCTGTGATTCACACAGTACCCGGAGTTGTGTCTCCTATGGTTTTCATTCATTTTAGAAAAGCTAGACTACAGCAAGTGTGCTCTGTCTGTCTGTCTGTGCTATAAAACTCTCTAACGCAGGGGAGCTGATTTCCGACTGCTGCTCTAGAATGTTCCCCGGGAGTTGTTCATACAGAGCATTTTGAGGGCTGCAGTTAGATATTATACAGTCTGTTAACAGCAGGGGTAGGATGATATAATTAAAACAAACTTTCATTAAAGCTTCAATTTTAACAGCAGGGGAGGGGCAGTGGGAGATATTGTTATAGATGTATTATTCATCGTAATCAATTAGTCCAATAAACTTATGAAAAGTGGCGGGGGTGCAGGAGGGAGAAAAGAAATGCCTAGCTTCACTTCTAGCGATAAGAATCCCTGTTTCATATTATCTGAATACTATCTATTTTAAAGAGGTAAAAATATGGATGCCATCAAGGATTCTTAGGCGGCTAAAAAGAAATACTGGGCAGGGGCTGCAGTGCAAATGCCAAAACAAAGCAGGTGAAACAATGCAGAGAAAATGGAATCAAGGATTAAAGTGTGACTTTTTCTTAAACTAAAACATGCAACACAGAAGTGGTTTCTAACTAGCTAACTAGCAGCGGTTTGGATCTTGAATTGCCGTGTGCCCCATTTTAGGAAAGGCGGTCCTCTGTTTGAAGATCTGTTGAATCCCAAATCAATTAAAATAATAAATCAAAAGAGCAGGAGCCTTGACATTGGGCATCAGCAATAAACATCTGCACAGACCTTGTGCTGACTCCCCACAGATTTCCATGCAGGCTAAGATACTGTACATTGTATTCCACCGAAGGTGCAGTCATTATTTATAAATGTGGATTTATACATATAAATCAGTATATGCAAATTTTATGCAAGCCTTCTTAGGAAAAGATGCATTTTCTCCCTTTGGTGCTGTGGCACCTCATTCAGTAAACCATGGCTTAATGCCATCGGTGAACCTAGATTTATTTATTTTGTTTATTTATTTGTCCAACATGTATAAGATAACAGATATAAGTATAAACATGCTTATGAATACAGGAAATGGATATGAATAAATGGAGACAGTAGGACAAGGACGACAGGCACGTCGGTGTGCTTATGCATGCCCTTACAGACCTCTTAGGAATGGAGTGAAGTCAACTGTAGACAGTCTAAGGTTAAAGTTATGACGGTTTGGGGATGAAACCACAGAGTTGGGTAGTGCATTCCAGGCATTGACCATTCTTTTTTTTTTAATAAAAGTTTTTTATTTTTTTTCAAATACAAACAAACAAAGAGTACATTTTTTCTGAATGGAGTATTGGCTGAGTCAAAATTTGTACCGCTTTTAGTTCTCCAACACCATTTTATATATTTCACTTTTCGCCATAAAATTCTTTCTAATTTTTTGTTTTGTTTTCCTTCTATTTCTTCTGGTATATAAACAATATTACCATTTGCCCTAATCTCTAATCTTAATCAATTTTTCTTTTTCCACCCCTCTCCTTACTTTTTTTTCAAACTGAAACCCTTTAAATTAAAGTCAGTCATTTTTCTAAAATCTAAGCCTAACTCTAAATTATCTTATTCAAATGTTCACCCATTACTTCCTTTTCATAATATAATATAATTTCACATATTTTCCCTAGATGCCATTATTCCAGTTATACATCTTCATCTTCATACATCTTTACATGTAATAACCCATTTCCTTCCCTCTTTTCTATTTCTGTTTTTCCCAACTTAACCATGATACAATTTCAAATATATTCCCTATGTTCCATGATTCCAATTATAAATATTAAATGTTCATACAGTTTTACATATATAACCCATTTTCTTCCCTCTTTTCCATTTCTCCCCCCCAACTTATCCAAGTACTGCATTCAAATATATTACTACAATTCACTTTAAAGTCATTCATTTCTACTTCATCACCCTAATAATTAATTTCAATTATTACTAACAATGTCTTAATCTCTTCATACACTAAACAAAATCAATTTTCATCCTCTCAATACAATATAATTTGCTTTAGCTGAATTCCATTATTACAGTTAAAAACATTCCAAGTATTACAATTACCTATATTAAACTTACTACCATTCATTTATAGTTATAAATCTTACTGTCCTTTATCCCATTCTCTTATTTTCTCCTTATTCCCTTTTTTTCTAATTTTAAAGTCCCTTGCTCTCCTAGTTTGCCCTGTATTTCCATCTGCTCTCCTCTTTTTTCCCCTGTTCACCTTTCTTGTTTTACCACGGTTAATCCCAGTGTAATCATTTGAATTTTTTATATTTTGTCTCTTCCCCTCTTCTTTCTCTCCATTTCTCTTTCCAACTCCTCTGGTTTTGTCATCGTTAATCCCAATGTAATCTTTAAAGTTCATCTTCATTTCTAGCCTTTCCTTTTCTTCCCTTTATTTGTTTCCTTTTTCCCGTTAATTTTCTCCTAAATCCTCTCTTTTTTTCAATGTTACTCCCACCATAGTCATTTAATTTACATAATCAATGTCTTTATTTTTAGTATCACTTTCTTTTTCATTCCTGGTTTCTTCCACTTGGGTGTGTTCCAACGCCGTCTCTAGTTCATCTGGCTTAGGTTTTCCATGCATCATTGTAATCATTTCATTTATTTCCAATTTGAATGATATGTGCATCATTTTAATCATTTCAATTAGTTCCTGCATCATTTTGTTGTTTCTGAGTTGTCTTTATTCCATTTTTAAATTTTGTTATGTTCCACTTTCTTCAGATGTCGAGATCAAACAGCTTAAACAAAAACAAATTCTCCTCAAAAGTTCCCATCGCTCTTATCACTTTACGAAAAGAATTTTTCCACAAGTTAACCATTGTAATGTTTCTTTCTACCTGTAGATGTCTCTCTCCAATCCACACTTCCAATCAACAAGCTAAAAAAAATATCCAATTCGTTTATTAAATCCACGTTACCAATATTTGCCAATTTCAATCTTCTTCTTATTTTAGTATTCCCCAAGTTCCAATTTTAAAATCCAGATCCAAATCCAGTTTAAAACTCTATTACTGGGCTTTCAATTTTAAGCTTTTCTTTGTTCTTCCTTCAATGTTCGAAAGTTTTAAAATTATTTTGAATCCTCTTCACAGCTATTTTGGCTTTTTTCTTCTAATAATTTAATTATCTCCAAACAAATTCTAAACCAAAAATCAAGTTCTGTTTCGGGCTTTAACACTTTAAACTTCTGCTTTGTTCTTCTCTCTGTGTTGCCCACTGCCCATTAGCTGCCTTTTCTTCACTGGGGGATCTTTTAGCAATTTAAAAATATTTCAAGTATTACAATTACCTATATTAAACTTACTACCATTCATTTATAGTTATAAATCTTACTGTCCTTTATCCCATTCTCTTATTTTCTCCTTATTCCCTTTTTTTCTAATTTTAAAGTCCCTTGCTCTCCTAGTTTGCCCTGTATTTCCATCTGCTCTCCTCTTTTTTCCCCTGTTCACCTTTCTTGTTTTACCACGGTTAATCCCAGTGTAATCATTTGAATTTTTTATATTTTGTCTCTTCCCCTCTTCTTTCTCTCCATTTCTCTTTCCAACTCCTCTGGTTTTGTCATCGTTAATCCCAATGTAATCTTTAAAGTTCATCTTCATTTCTAGCCTTTCCTTTTCTTCCCTTTATTTGTTTCCTTTTTCCCGTTAATTTTCTCCTAAATCCTCTCTTTTTTTCAATGTTACTCCCACCATAGTCATTTAATTTACATAATCAATGTCTTTATTTTTAGTATCACTTTCTTTTTCATTCCTGGTTTCTTCCACTTGGGTGTGTTCCAACGCCGTCTCTAGTTCATCTGGCTTAGGTTTTCCATGCATCATTGTAATCATTTCATTTATTTCCAATTTGAATGATATGTGCATCATTTTAATCATTTCAATTAGTTCCTGCATCATTTTGTTGTTTCTGAGTTGTCTTTATTCCATTTTTAAATTTTGTTATGTTCCACTTTCTTCAGATGTCGAGATCAAACAGCTTAAACAAAAACAAATTCTCCTCAAAAGTTCCCATCGCTCTTATCACTTTACGAAAAGAATTTTTCCACAAGTTAACCATTGTAATGTTTCTTTCTACCTGTAGATGTCTCTCTCCAATCCACACTTCCAATCAACAAGCTAAAAAAAATATCCAATTCGTTTATTAAATCCACGTTACCAATATTTGCCAATTTCAATCTTCTTATTTTAGTGTTCCCCAAGTTCCAATTTTAAAATCCAGATCCAAATCCAGTTTAAAACTCTATTACTGGGCTTTCAATTTTAAGCTTTTCTTTGTTCTTCCTTCAATGTTCGAAAGTTTTAAAATTATTTTGAATCCTCTTCACAGCTATTTTGGCTTTTTTCTTCTAATAATTTAATTATCTCCAAACAAATTCTAAACCAAAAATCAAGTTCTGTTTCGGGCTTTAACACTTTAAACTTCTGCTTTGTTCTTCTCTCTGTGTTGCCCACTGCCCATTAGCTGCCTTTTCTTCACTGGGGGATCTTTTAGCAATTTAAAAATATTTCTTTTTTACCTGTGAGTTGGCCAATCACTCACCTGGTACCAGTACTCCATCCAAATCACCTATCCTGCTCAAAACTTAGTCCAGTTGCCCCAATTTAGTGATGGCCGCAATGGCCACTGCCCTCACTGCCAAGTCTAAGAGTTTCCTCCGATCTTTGAGGAACTTGCCTGTTCCTCTTGGTCATCCGAGGTGCCTCTCCTTCTTCTCCATGCCTACAGGACAGATCTGGTCCAAAGACCTCCTGATAGCTGTTTGTCAGCCTGGGATTTCGCAAGGGTCATCAGAGCCCGCTATTCCCTGACTGTCTCGCCACAATGCTTCCGGTCAAATCCAGGCATTGACCACTCTGTTGCTGAAGTCGTATCTCTGTAATTGAGTTTGGACGGGTTCACCTTGAGTTTGTATCTATTGTATGCTCATGTATTATTGTGGTTGAAGCTGAAGTAGTTGTTCACAGGTAGGACGTTGTAGCAGATAATTTTGTGTACTATGCTTAGGTCAGACCAAAGGCAGCATAGTTCTAAGTTGTCTAAGGCCAAAATTTCAAACCTGGTGGCATAAGGTATTTATTGTGAGCAGAGGAATGGAGGACTCTTCTCATGAAATACCTCTGGACTCGCTCAATTGTATTAATGTCTGATATACAAAGCGGGTTCCAGGCAGATGAGCTGTATGTGAGAATTGGTCTAGCAAAGGTTTTGTATGCCTTAGTTTGCAGTACAATATTACCGGAGAAGAAGCTTTGCAAGATTAGGTAACAACTCTTAATGCCTTTTTGGCAATGCTGTTACAGTGAGTTGAATCCAGCTAACTGCCTCTTCCAAATGTTACCACAGGAGGCAAAATTATGGTTTACCAAGTTAGCCACAATTGGTTGAGTTTGCATAGCAAGCAAAATTCAAGCAAACCACATTTTCATATAAATTTCATTCTAAGTTTTAAAGACAAGATAAAAACACAAACCAATATATCATAAGAACAAAGAGAGAAAGAAAAAGCAAAGCTACAGAAAGAAAAGATAAAACGAAATAGAAAAAATACGTTCCTGATTTCCTTTGCAGCAAATACAAGTATGATTACAAAGATGTCTCTTACTCTATGATTACAAAAAAGTTCTATTTTTTTATGATCCATTTTTTTCCTAATCATCGAAAGCCTAAGTCGTAAGTGCATTTTTTTTGTATCATGCAAAAAGTCTGTAAGAGGTTTCCAATCAGACATAAATATAGATATTTTCTTTTCTCTAATCAAAGAACACGCAAAGTGCATTTTGAATTAATGGGCAGATGTGCCCAAGAGTTCCTAGGCTGGCTAGAAAAGATAAGTCCAATTTTGGTGTCAATTTATCCATTTCTAATACGTAGCAGGCATTTAAAGATTTTTGGTGGCTGTTTCACATTTGTACTTTCCAAATCCACATTAGTATAATCTACACTTTTTTCCCTGTTTATAAAAGTTAAAATAAAAAGAAAAGTTACCTTTTCTTGCTGGTGGTGATGGTAGTGCTGTGATCCGTGGTGGGTTTCAAACATTTTTACTCCCGGTTCCATGGGTGTGGCTTGGTGAGCGTGGCATGGCTTGGTGGGCGTGGCAGGGGAAAGATACTGTAAAATCTCCATTCCCTCCCCACTCCATGGGAAGGTTACTGCAAAATCTCCATTTTCTCCCAATCAGCTGGGACTTGGGAGGCAGAGAATAGATGGGGGCGGGGCCGGTTACTACCGGTTCTCCGAACTACTCAAAATCTCCACTACCGGTTCTGCAGAACTGGTCAGAACCTGCTGAAGCCCACCTCTGGCCGTGATTCTCTCCCCCCCCCCCCCCGGCCTATTTTTCCAATAACTATAATAAAAAATAAAGGAGGATTTTTCGGACAGCAAGCAGACATTTTTACAGATATTTATATATATATTTAAAATATGTAGCAACAATGGAAAGTAAATCTGTAAGGAAAGGAAAAAACAAACCTAATGCCAAAGAACAAAGGTGAGATTGCTAAATCCCTCATTAAAAAGAAATAGCTAGTTAGTTTCATGTACAAGAAAAGCAAAATAATACAAAACTGGACCTGTCTGCTCTCACACAAAGTTCCGACTTGCCTTCAGACGTTGTAGGTGCTTCATTACTGGAGGTTTTTAAGAAGCAACAGGGCAGCCACTTGTCTCAAATTGTATAGGGTCTCTTGCTTGAGCAGGGGGTTCAACTAGATGACCTTCAAGGTCCCTTCAAGCTCTATGCTGATTAGGAATGTTAAAATGTGACAGGATTTAATAATTTGCAGTTCTATTCAGACATCTTACTAAGATATGCACTTGCATCTCTTACTAAAGTTTGATTCTCAGCTTGCTGGGTGAGATATTGTGGGAGATTAAGTTCACAGAGTTGTTGAAATTGTAAAACAGTGGTTTAATGAATGCAGGGCTATATACATCAACCCTGTTTGGTTATCTGGTTCCTTTGTAAATGAAGGATTATAAATCCAGGGTTCCTGAAAACAAAGATTTAATAGATTTAATAGATTTAAACTTAATGTCAACCGCTTTAATCTAGATTGCAGAAAATATGACTTCTGTAACAGAATCATCAGTGCTTGGAATACTTTACCTGACTCTGTGGCCTCTTCTCATAATCCTAAAAGTTTTATCCAAAAACTTTCTACTATTGACCTCACCCCATTCCTAAGAGGACCATAAGGGGCGTGCATAAGCGCACAAACGTGCCTACCGTTCCTGTCCTATTGTTTTTTCTTTTCTCCTTCCTATATATATATGCTTATACCTCCTTATATTTACCCATATATGTGTTTATTTACTATATAATCTTTTTGTATGATACCTACATATATTGTTGTGACAAAATAAATAAATAAATAAATAAAACAAAGGTTTTTTAAAGATTTTGTCGGGTTTATTTGTTTCAACAATTTTGCCAGGCTTATGAATGTACTCAAGAGAGCATAAGGAAACAGTTCTTTGTAGGTTTGTGTGGATTATTTTTTAAAGCATATCTTACTTTTATAGTTTTCATATATATTTCAAAAGCAGAAGTACATTTGTCAGGACAATGATATTCACTGCAGCTACAGTATGTAAGATAACTTCATTTCTATTACTCATAGTCTGAAGTATACAGCAAATTCCTGGAAAAATTAATGCAACATTTACACCCTGGAACACATATCCAAAGAAGCCTTCTAGAACCTGCTGAAGCAATTTTGCTATGTAAGACAAAAAACAAGAGGGTACTCTACTATTTCAGGAGAAAGAAAGCTGACTGAATAGGCAGTTGGATACTTCTTTAGCAAGGTCATTTGGCTGCCAGAATAGAATAGAATAGAATAGAATAGAATAGAATAGAATAGAATAGAATAGAATTTTGATTGGCCAAGTGTGATTGGACACACAAGAAATTTGTCGTGGTGCATATGCTCTCCGTGCACATAAAAGAAAAGATATGTTCATCAAGATATGTTCATTTAGTGACAGATAGGGTACAACCTTTTTAGCGAAGGTTGTTGAGAGTGTGGTGGCAAATCAGCTTCCTCAACACCTGGAGGAAACTGTCTATCTGGACCCGTTCCAGTCCGGCTTCAGACCCGGTTACAGCACCGAGACGGCTTTGGTCGCGTTGGTGGATGACCTCTGGAGAGCCCGGGACAGGGGTTGTTCCTCTGTCCTGGTTCTATTAGATCTCTCGGCGGCTTTTGATACCATCGACCATGGTATCCTGCTGCGACGGTTGGGGGGATTGGGAGTGGGAGGCACTGTGTATCGGTGGTTCTCCTCCTATCTCTCTGACCATTCGCAGACGGTGTTGGCAGGGGGGCAGAGGTCGACCCCAAGGCGCCTCACTTGTGGGGTGCCTCAGGGGTCTGTCCTCTCGCCTCTCCTGTTCAACATCTATATGAAGCCGCTGGGTGAGGTTATCCGTGGTTTCGGGGTGGATTACCACCTGTACGCTGATGACACCCAGCTGTACATTTTCACCCCGAACCACCCCAGTGAAGCCGTTGAGGTGATGGGCCGGTGTCTTGAGGCCGTACGGGTCTGGATGGGGAGGAACAGGTTTCGACTCAATCCATCCAAGACAGAGTGGCTGTGGGTGCCGGCTTCCCGGTACAGTCAGCTTACACCATCGCTGACTGTGGGGGAGGAAGTACTGACCCCCAGGGAGGGAGTGCGCAACTCAGGCGTTCTCCTGGACGACCGGCTGTCCTTAGAGGATCATTTGACAGCCGTCGCCAGGGGAGCTTTTTATCAGGTCCATCTGATTCGCCAGTTGCGCCCTTTCCTTGATCGGGACGCCTTACGCACGGTCACTCACGCCCTCGTCACTTCCCGCCTGGACTATTGCAATGCTCTCCACATGGGGCTCCCCTTGAAGAGCACCCGGAGGCTCCAGTTAGTCCAGAACGCGGCCGCGTGGGTGATAGAGGGAGCACCGCGTTGCTCCCATATAACACCTCTCCTGCGCGGCCTGCACTGGCTAACGGTAGTCTTCCGGGTGCAATTCAAGGTTTTGGTTACCATCTTTAAAGCGCTCCATGGCTTAGGACCGGGATACCTTCGAGACCGCCTTCTGCCACCGATTGCCTCCCAACGACCTGTGCACTCCCACAGAGTGGCCCTCCTCAGGGTGCCGTCGACCAAACAATGCAGGTTGGCGACCCCCAGGGAGGGAGTGCGCACCTCAGGCGTTCTCCTGGACGACCGGCTGTCCTTAGAGGATCATTTGACAGCCGTCGCCAGGGGAGCTTTTTATCAGGTCCATCTGATTTGCCAGTTGCGCCCTTTCCTTGACCGGGACGCCTTACGCACGGTCACTCACGCCCTCGTCACTTCCGCCTGGACTATTGCAATGCTCTCTACATGGGGCTCCTTGAAGAGCACCGGAGGCTCCAGTTAGTCCAGAACGCGGCCGCGGGTGATAGAGGAGCACCGCGTTGCTCCCATATAACACCTCTCCTGCGCGGCCTGCACTGGCTACGGTAGTCTTCCGGGTGCAATTCAAGGTTTTGGTTACCATCTTTAAAGCGCTCCATGGCTTAGGACCGGGATACCTTTGAGACCGCCTTCTGCCACCGATTGCCTCCCAACGACCTGTGCGCTCCCACAGAGTGGCCCTCCTCAGGGTGCCGTCGACCAAACAATGCAGGTTGGCGACCCCCAGGGGGAGGGCCTTCTCTGTGGCGGCACCAGCCCTGTGGAGTGAGCTTCCTCCTGGATTACGACAACTCCCTGACCTCCGGACCTTCAGACGTGAACTGAAGACTCTATTATTTCAGCGCGCGGGACTAGCCTAAGAACAAAAATGTTTTAAACAAATTTTAATGGGGGTTTTATTGGTTCTTATTGTTTTAGTGATCAGGCCTTGATAATATTTAGTTTTAATCTGGGTTTTAAAAGTCTATTTATTATATTGTTTTATATTGTTTTAATATGCCTGTGAACCGCCCTGAGTCCTATGGGAGATGGTGCGGTATATAAGTTTAATAAATAAATAAATAAATAAATAAGCAATCAGTAAACAATATCAGTATAAATCCCAAGGATACAAGCAACAGGAATCAACAGGAATCAGCCATATCCCAAATCAGCTGGCTAATTTAAGAGCTCTACACAGCAATGCTATGAGTCACTCGGGTGTCTATTTCTCTTTGCCATCTTCCAGTGTCTTCTGCCACCTGATACAACTGCCTCACTTTGTCTGCAGGCAAAGTCATCCCTAATGTTTCCTTTTTCTTTGCTGCTATTTTATCGATAGAGTTCTGATATAACGTTCTCATGAATGGAGCAGAGTTGCAGAGTTAGTGCGGAATAGACAATGCTTGGTATCATACTACTTTAATTGATGAAAAAGGATGTAAATTGGATACGATGGCATACAGGTTGTTTTCAGCACTGCATTTCAGCACTGCATTCTTATTTTTCATAGTGAACCACTAGTTATGTGAACCTAATACCAGGACTTACTCTGGAAGAAAGTGACATCACTCTAACAGGCTGGAAGGCATAATCCTCTGTTTACAGGTTGTCCAGCTGACATATTTAATAGAAAGCAAAAGATAAAAACTGCAGTCTGTCTCATGGGTATATGTCAAAAGATATGTCAAAATTCTTCCCCAATAATTGCCCTTGGTCCTAAGGTTCACCATCAACATTTTTCTTCTTTATCTTTTTTATACCACGATACAAGCTTCATAATATTCTCCTAGATGTTTTCAGAGCTTCTTTCATAATGATGCTTGAGCAGAAGGATGTAGTATATTTTATTTCAGGAGTATGAATTTCATTCCCAGCTTTTACATCATTTAGCAACCTGGAAAAAAATAACCAATGATTCTTAGTTCCTTGCAATGATACAGGCATGATATGCCTTGAGTTTGTTCTGAAGTACTTGTTAGATCGATTAGGGATTTATGTTTCTTACTTGCTTTGGAAACCAGTGAAAGAGTTTCTCTATAGCTTTGTAACAGTTTTCCAAACTCAACGATGCAATATTTTTATTCTGGCTTGATATTTTTTCCATCCAAAAGAAAGATGGAAGATGTATGGATAGAAGATTGCTTGGAGTCAATTAGCTTGAATAAGATTTACTTTTACATTATGCTTTTGGCAGTTTACTCTAACTACAAGGAGATCCTCCAAGTAGTAGGAGATTCTCTAAGTAGTTTTCTATCTTCATACTGGAAGGTATGTTTAGCTTATGTTCCCCATTAGATTTCAGATGACAGCGTCCAGAATGTACTTCTCAAAATCTTTTCTCCAGACTTAACATCCAACCCAAACCCAGAACTGCATTATTCCAGGGATCTAGTGTTACCTATAGTGATGGTTTCCACCAATGTGGATTGTGCTGCTGTTCTTCCAGGTTTTAAACCTTCATGCAAGGTTACAATAGATGAATCATAAACTGGCTTGGAGGCTTCACTTTGAGGAAGCTGTCGTGTGTATCAAAGCTTTTCACTGCTTTCAACTCTTCAGAATTTGAAACCTGTCTTATGGGACTTTACTGTTCAGATAGTACAGTAATAGTGCTCTCTATAAACAAACCAGGAAAACATATAACAAACTCTTACACATTTTATCATTGATCTCTGGAACTCATGTGCTCTTTAAAATGTTTTTCTTGTATTAGTTCATCCTACTAGTTCCTATCTTCAATAGGTCTACAATTTGTCATAAATATATCTTCCATCCATGCACTGTCCCGAGGCTACACTTTAGTTTTTCCAATGACTGGGACTGACCTCAGTTAGATAGAAAGGTTAGTTTGCTGCTTGAACACAATTTAGAAAATGGTTTAGTAAACAGTACTTTGTTATCTGTAAAGAGGTATGTCTCCTCAGCAGCAGTGAAATCTGGTTGGATCTATCCAGCTTGCACGAACTGGTAGTACCGGTGGCGGGAGCCTCCACCCACCTACAGGGATGTCATTTTGTGCATGCAGACGAGGCATGTGCGCTCACACTCCTAAACCGGTAGCGAAGGTAAGTGCATTTCACTGCTGCTCCTCAGCACTTGAAACAGAGTAGATGCCCATCCTAAGTTATTTCAGGGAATAAATTAGTAGCATAAGAGTAGTAATTCAGTTGTGAAAATTCTTGTAATACTATTCTTTTCAGTTCAATAAATCTTATTAGAATAGAATAGAATAGAATAGAATAGAATAGAATAGAATAGAATAGAATAGAATAGAATAATTGCTACCAACCTGCCTTCCATTGAGGACCTGTATACTGCACGAATCAAGAAGAGGGGCGTGAAAATATTTACAGATCCCTTACATCCAGGACATAAACTGTTTCAACTCCTACCCTCAAACGACGCTACAGAACACTGCACACCAGAACAACTAGACACAAGAACAGTTTTTTCCCAAAGGCCATCACTCTGCTAAACAAATAATCCCCTCAACACTGTCAAGCTATTTACTAAATCTGCACTACTATTAATCTTCTCATAGTTCCCATCACCAATCTCTTTCCACTTATGACTGTATGACTGTAAACTTTTTGTTGCTATCATTATGATTTATATTGATATATTGACCATCAATTGTGTTGTAAATGTTGTACCTTGATGTATTTTTCTTTTTCTTTTCTTTTATGTACACTGAGAGCATATGCACCAAGACAAATTCCTTGTGTGTCCAATCACACTTGGCCAATAAAAAATTCTATTCTATTCTATTCTATTCTATTCTATTCTATTCTATTCTATTCTATTCTATTCTATTCTTTTCAGTTCAATAAATCTTATTAATAAAGTTTCTGTGAGAATCTGATTTGGATGAATTATTTGGGTTTGAGGTAATTGCCAAAAACGTAATATTTTGAAAGCAGTATCCACAGGTTGCCAGCGTGGCATATCATAGCTATTAATGGATTGAATTATCCTATATGCCTGTCTACCAATCATACTGATTGCCAAACTTTTAAACAGTTTTGAAATGTTTTTTCAGTTATAGTCATTCCTATAATGCTTAAGACACCTTGGGTTGGCTAAGTTTTTCTGACTCTAATGAATTTTAATTGCCTTTCTAAAATGACATGTTCCCTCATCCAAACCTCGAAATCTATGTCTGATGGAAATTACAGGTTTACTAGAGATAGTATAAACCAGCTTAAAAATTCTATACCTTCAAGTGGCATTTTTTTTCCAGCTGTAGTCTCTCTAATGATTGGGGATTCTGTTAAGTGTCCACTTCAAGATATTTTTCAATTCCGAGGAACCAGAAGCATCGTGGCGAGACTGGCTGAAAAATAGCAGACTCTGACAAGCCTTGCAAAAATCCAGCCAGACAAATTGCTATCGGGGGGGGGGGGGGGGGCGGTGTTTGGACCGGATCCATCTTGTAGGGACGGTGAAGAATTAGAGGCACTGTTCTGTTTGCGAACAATTCGAGGGTCCGAGGCTTGGCTTAAAAACTGCTTTATTAACGACTCTTAACAACTTCCCACTGGAGGCAATAAAAGGAACGCCGCGCTTGGCTCGGCAGCTGCTTAAGTATAGCTCGCTATCAAGCTGCGGAACCAATCAAACAACCCCCTTTTCCGCTCTTTACACTAGCCGTGCTTTAACCAGTCAGCGACGGCTAGCAACAGGCATTCTCTCCTCGGGTCGTATTCCCGAGGACATAACACCCTTCACCCTCCGGATGGCGCATGCATAATCTGCGAGATATGCCGGGCGCCGTCGGCTCCGCCCCGATTGTCTTAGTTCTTGAGTCGGTGGCGCTGGAGTGGGAGGAGCCGGACTGCCATCCTGCTCCGAGGGTGGAGAGTGCACATCTGGATCGGGAAAAGGCCCTGGCGGCGCTGCAGCAACGGGAACCGCAGGTAAGGCAGCCGGCGAGACCGCTTCGGGGGTTGAAGTACGTGGCGTGTCTGGCTGGGCCACCGGACCCCCGAAGAGATGGTCGGGTGTTGGAGCAGCGATGCTTTGCTCAGGGCATGGATCGGCCGGCCCTGCGATTCTTCGGCGCAGCTGATTTATATGTCGGCGCCACTGGCGTCCATCTCCCAGTTGGACCCTATAAGAATAGGGTCCGTTAATTGAATGATAGTGCCGGGAGCCACCGGTGTCAGCCCAAGTTTTCTCGTAGACCAGGTCCCCACCCTGAAATTCCTATAGTTGGAATCTGTGCATCTGGGTATATCTGGAGTGAAACTCGGATGCAGACGATCTAGAGTGGTTTGTAAGCGTCGACCCATCAACATCTCGGCCGGGCTGCGATTGGTATCTGGGCATGGGGTTGAATGTTGTGCCAATAAGTATTGGCAGATCTTGTGGTGCCAGTTAGAGGGGCCCAGGCGGCTTAATGCTTCTTTAGCTGCCCTAACGGCCCTTTCCGCCCAGCCATTTCCCGCCGGGTGGAAAGGAGCCGTGGGGGCATGGCGGATGCCCAGCTGTGCCATAAACTGCTGAAAATAGGCCGATGTAAATTGGGCCCCATTGTCAGTGACAATGACATCGGGAAGTCCATGGGTGGCAAACAGGGTTTCCAGGACCCTGACAATGGCTCCAGCCGTGGGGGAAGGTGTCAATGCAATGTCAACCCACTTCGAGTAGGTGTCGACTAGAATTAGGAAGGTTTGGCCCAAAAAAGGTCCAGCGAAATCCACATGGATTCGCGCCCAAGGGTTTCTGGGGTTCTCCCAGTTCCTGACGGGGGCGGCGGCTGGCGCTGATCTAGAGGCTTGGCACTGGGGGCAATTTGCCACCCAGGCCTCGATCTCCTGATCCATCCCCGGCCACCAAACGTAACTGCGCCTAAGGCTTTCATTCTTACCATTCCTGGGTGGGCGTCATGCAAACAACTCAAGATGCGCTTACGCAAGTCGGGGGGTACTACTACCCTATTCCTCCACAACAGGCACCCCTTAAGGACAGATAGTTCATGCTGCCGGCGGGAGTATGGAAGGAATTCAGAAGCTAGTGATTCCCGCGGCCAACCCCTTTTCACCCAATCAATGATTTTAGACAGAAATGGGTCCTTAGCAGACAAACTCTCGATATCGACAGCAGAGACAGGAACGTCCCAGTCCTCAACAAGAAGGACAGCGGACGTCGGGGCTGGGTCGGCCTCCGTTATAGGTAAGGGGCAGCGGCTAAGCGCGTCCGCATGCCCTATAGATTTCCCGGGCTTATACAACAGTTGGTAGGAATAGGCGGCAAGGAATTCCACCCAGCGGGACATGCGTGGGGATAGAATTTGGGGGGTTTGGTGGTCGCCTGCCAGCAACCCCAGCAATGGTTTATGGTCGGTTACAAGATAGAAAAACCGACCATAAAGGTAGTCATGGAATCTTTTGATTCCAGCTACTGCGGCTAGGGCCTCCCGATCAAGTTGGCTATAGTTTCGTTCGGGAGGGGATAAGGTGCGTGAATAGAAAGCGATAGGGGCTTCGGAGCCATCAGGAAGAAGGTGGCTCAGAACGGCGCCCACACCGTAGGGGGAGGCATCACACGTTAATGACAGTGGCAGGCAGGGATCATACTGCACTAGGACAGCCGCCGACGTAAGGGCATCTTTGACAGCCCGAAACGAGGCGGCCGCAGCATGGTCCCATCGCCATGGGGCTTTGGAATCTAACAGCCTATGCAAGGGCTCGGCTAACGTGGCCTTATGGGGCACAAAGATGGCATAAAAATTAAGAAGCCCCAAAAAAGCTTGAAGCTCCGCCTTATTTGCAGGCGTCGGGGCATTCTTAATCGCCTCTACTTTGGAGAGCGCAGGGTGGATTCCTGAAGAATCCACCGAAAATCCCAAGAATTCTACCCGCGGAACCCCAATACAGCACTTCTCTTTTTTTAGCTTTAGACCCGCAGCCCGGAACCGGCTAAGGACGGCCCTCAAGCGTTCGACGAGTTCTGACCTGTCCCTAGCGGAGATCAGAACGTCGTCGAAATAGGGTACAACCCCTGGAATTCCGTGGAGCAATCGCTCCATCAAGCCTTGGAATAGCCCGGGGGCTATGCTGACCCCAAACTGCAGGCGGTTACACTTAAAGGCACCCCGGTGGGTGACAATCGCCTGAGCCATGGCGGTCGCCTCATCCACCGGGAGTTGCTGATACGCCTGGGCGAGGTCTAATTTAGCAAATATTCTGCCTTGCCCCAATGAGTGAAGGAGATGTTGTACAACTGGGACCGGATAAGGATTATCCTGCAGGGCTCTATTTATGGTGCATTTGTAGTCGGCACAGATTCTAATGGATCCGTCCGGCTTTAATGGAATCACAATGGGGGTTTCCCAATTAGAATGGTCTATAGGTTCAAGGACTCCTTGGGAAATAAGTTTATCTAGCTCTTTGTCTACCCTGGGACGGAGCGCTAGGGGAACCCGTCGGGGCTTAAGGCGCCTGGGAGCTATCTGAGGGTCCAGATTAAAAGCGATAGGGCGACCAGTGTACTTGCCCAGACTGCCGTCAAATACATCCCCAAACTCTGAAAATAAATTGTCTGGAGTATCTAGGACATTAGCATGGACTCCGGACACTTCAAGATGTAGGGCAGCAAACCAGTCCAGCCCTAAGAGACTTGGGAGGTTATCCCTGACTACAATGAGAGGTAATTTCCCCAAGAAGGACCCATGGGCGACCCGAAAAACCCCGCATCCCACAGTAGGAATTTGTCGGCCCTGATAGTCCCTTAACGAGATCTGACAGGGCTGAAGGCAGCGTTAGAGATGTGGGGCATCAACTTCTGCAGCGTCGGCCACGCGATGAGTGATCTAGAGGAGCCGTGTCAATCTCCATTGAAATTGGTACATCTTCTAGAAGAACTCTAAGGAAGATCTTTTGGACGGAATACCGGAAGAGGCGTGGTTGACGTCAATCGTTGCAACATCATAGCCCTTGGAGGCGGGCTGGCCTTCGTCACGACGACTCGGCATTCGTCTTGCATCGCGCCTCGGTTCGAGCGGGGTCGAATATGTGGTTGGGGCTGGAAGTAGGGCCCGGCAGATTCTCGATAGGTGACCCATTCGGCCACACCGGCGACAAATCGCGGTTTTAAATCTGCAGCTCGAGCGGTTATGGTTTCCGCACCGAGGCACATCTCTGGTTTTCCTCCTCGCGATTGCACTCATTTCTTCGTGCTGCATTGAGGCGGCGCACAGCTTCATCAGCAGGGAACGGCGCGTCGCCATCTGCGTCTTCATGGTGGACTGATAGTGGCTTAACGGCAGCAGCAGCCGCAGCAGCTCCGACATGGAACCGCTGGATCTCTGCTGACGACCGTTCCGACATTTCAGAAGCTCGTGCCTCTTCGATAGCCACCTGGAGTGTCACTTCAGAGCGGGCCAGTAGGCGGCGCTGCAACCGCAGGTCCTTGACCCCTGTAACTAGTTGGTCTAACAACATGTCTTCCAAATCGGTGAACTCGCACTGTAGCGCAGCATCGCGAAGGGACGCCATAAAATCATTGATAGACTCGCCCTCACCCTGGAACCGCTGTCTAAAAAGATGTCGTCTGGCCACGTGGGAGGGTTTCGGGGAGTAGTGGGCCTGTAGTTTCTCCAATAGTGTGTCCCAAGGGACGGACGACACTGCTTGTGGGGCGGTGAGAGCCCGAGCCGTCGCAAAGACGTGACGGCCACAAAAACTAAGGAAGTAACCACGCTTCCTAGCGCTCGAGATATCAGATAAATTGTTCGCCTGCAGGAAGCATTCGAAACGTTCTAAATACGCTTCCCAGACTTCATTAGCAGGCTCAAAAGGGGAGAAGGTTAAAATGGCGGTTGACATTTAGGAAATTTTGCTCCTACCGCTAATACGGAAACCGTCGCCTCACGTAGAGTTCCACTCCTCGTCGCCAGTGTTCTGTTTGCGAACAATTCGAGGGTCCGAGGCTTGGCTTAAAAACTGCTTTATTAACGACTCTTAACAACTTCTCACTGGAGGCAATAAAAGGAACGCCGCGCTTGGCTCGGCAGCTGCTTAAGTATAGCTCGCTATCAAGCTGCGGAACCAATCAAACAACCCCCTTTTCCGCTCTTTACACTAGCCGTGCTTTAACCAATCAGCGACAGCTAGCAACAGGCATTCTCTCCTCGGATCGTATTCCCGAGGACATAACAGGCACCTTGGATGACCAAGAGGAACAGGCAGGTTCCTTGGAGGTCGGAGGAATCTCTTTGATCTGGCAGTGGGGACAGCGGCCATTATGATTATCATGAAGCTGTGGCAACTGGAATAAGATTTGTGCAGGTGCGGTGTTTTGGACAGAATATTGGTATTGAGTGAGTGATTGGCCAACTCACAGGTAAAAAAGAAGTATTTTTAAAAAATTTAAAAGAATTCCTAGCAAGGAAATAGCAGCTAATTGACACTGGGGAATGTTAATGAAGGTAGAAGAACAAAACAGAAGTTAAAGCACTAAAGCCAAGAGCGGAGCTTATTTGGATTGGAAATTGGATTTGGAGATATTAAAATTTTTATAAGAATCCCTCCCAAAAGAAAATAATTTCTGAACAAAATTGGACATAATCTTAAAAGTTTTGAACTTTGAAGGAAGAACAAAAAAAAAATTCAAAATAGAAAAGCCTTGTAAAGGAAATTTTTCAATTGGATTTGAAATTGGATTTTAAACTGGAATTTGGGATATATAAAATTAAGAAGAAACTTGAATAATATTTGATAAGTGGATTTAATACACAAATTGGATATTTTGAGACTTTGTTGATTTTAAACTTGTGGATTGGAGAGGGACATCTGCTGGCGGGAAAAAAAGCACTACAATGAACAATTTGAAATCTGGAAAAAATTACAGTGACCTTGAGCTACAAGAACTGTGAGAAATTTGAAGGAGGATTTGTTTTCTTTTAAGCTCGACAACCAAAGGAGGTGAAAAATAATAAAACTGTAAATTGGAGTTAAAAACAAACCAAAATGTCAAAATGTGGCAGTAAGTAACTGAGATAGTTAAAATGATGCGTGTATCATTTAATCTTGATAGAAAATGAGAAATTTTGTCTGAACATATTCAATTGGATAAAGAGGCTAAGAACGAGAAGCAAGAAAACAGCACTGAAGATAAAGACATTGATGATAAAAAATTAAATGATTACATTGGGAGTAACAATGAAAAAAGAGAAGGTATAGGAGGAAACAACTTACAAAAAAGAAGCAAACTAAGGGAAGGGGAAAAGGCTAGAGGAAAATATTTTTAATGATTACACTGGGATTAACAGTGGCAAAAATAGAGAGGATAGGACAAAGCTAGAGAGAAAAGAAAAGGGGAAAAGAGTAGGCACAAAAAAGTTTAATGATTTCACTGAGATCAACAGTGGGAAAATAAGAAAACTGTAAATTGGAGTTAAAAACAAACCAAAATGTCAAAATGTGGCAGTAAGTAACTGAGATAGTTAAAATGATGCGTGTATCATTTAATCTTGATAGAAAATGAGAAATTTTGTCTGAACATATTCAATTGGATAAAGAGGCTAAGAACGAGAAGCAAGAAAACAGCACTGAAGATAAAGACATTGATGATAAAAAATTAAATGATTACATTGGGAGTAACAATGAAAAAAGAGAAGGTATAGGAGGAAACAACTTACAAAAAAGAAGCAAACTAAGGGAAGAAAAGAAAAGGGGAAAAGGCTAGAGGAAAATATTTTTAATGATTACACTGGGATTAATAGTGGCAAAAACAGAGAGGATAGGACAAAGCTAGAGAGAAAAGAAAAGGAGAAAAGATTAGGCACAAAAAAGTTTAATGATTTCACTGAGATCAACAGTGGGAAAATAAGAAAAGTGAGAGGAGAAAAGAGGAATAGATCAAATGGGAACTTATGGCAAACTAGACAAGTAAAGGATTTAAAAGTCAAAGGAAGGATACAGAAGAGAAGACATAATAATTATAAAAAAAAGAAAATGAGAGAATGGGATAAAGGGAGGAAAATTTTAAGAGGTGGATTGCTGGATGCATCAAGAGAAAATGGTTAAAAGGACATTAGATTAGATATATACCTATATATATATAGGTATATATATATAGGTATATATCTAATATATATAATATATATATAATATATACATATATATTAGATATATACCTATAGTTATAAGTGAACTGTATTAAATATGCTATATACTTATGGAATTAAATGAATTGTATTAATATTGATATTGTAAAAATTGAATTATGATATAAATTGTGAAATACAAAAAGAATGGTAGAAGGTTAATATGATTATATTAGGCATTTAAAAGGGATTAAGATATGGAAAAACAAAACTGAAGAAATATATTGTTTTCGATAAAATAGTAAAATGATTAATAGGGAAATAAGAAATGATAAATTGGTCCACCTTAGAAAATAATTGACATTTATTTTTTTATTTTTTTATTCATATTTTTATACCGCCCTTCTCCAAAGACTCAGCAAATAAAACAAAAAAAATCCAAAACAAATTAAAATACTATAACAAGTTTAAAAATCTAATTTGACCGCTGTATACTTAAAATATTAGCTAAAATTTTTCAAAAGCTAAAACCCTGTTAAAAAACCCGCTAAAACCCCCCATATTAAAATCAATCAGGCCAGCCCCGCTTGGTGAAAAAAGACTGAGCTCACTTCAGCTCGCTTGAGCTCGTGTTTAAAGGTCCGGAAATCAGGGAGGAGTCAGAGTCCCACCGGCAGCTCATTCCATAAAGCCGGGGCCCCCACAGAGAACGCTCTTCCCCTGGGGGCTGCCAGCCGACATTGGCTAGCTGACGGCACCCTAAGAAGGCCCTCCCTGTGAGAGCGCACTGGACGTACTGGACACTGGGAGGTAACTGATGGCAGCAGGCGGTCCCGTAAATATCCCGGTCCAATGCCATGGAGCGCTTTAAAGGTGATAACCAACACCTTGAAGCGCACCCGGAAGACCACCGGCAACCAGTGCAGCCTGCGCAGGAGAGGTGTTACATGGGAGCTACGGGGAGCTCCCTCAATCCCCCGCGCGGCCGCATTCTGTACCAGTTGGAGCCTCCGGGTGCTCCTCAAGGGGAGCCCCATGTAGAGAGCATTGCAGTAATCCAGACGGGAAGTGACGAGGGCATGAGTGACTGTGCATAACGAGTCCCGGTCCAGGAAAGGGCGCAATTGGCGAATCAGGCGGACCTGATAAAAAGCTCCCCTGGCGACGGCCGTCAAATGGTCTTCTAAAGACAGCCGTGCATCAAGGAGAATGCCTAAATTGCGCACCGATTCTCTGGGGGCTAACGATTCGCCCCCCCACAGTCAGCAATGAGGTAAGTTGACTGTGCCGGGATGCTGGCATCCACAGCCACTCCGTCTTGGATGGGTTAAGTCGGAGCCTGTTCGTCCCCATCCAGACCCGAGATTTATCTCCTTTAAGAGATAAATGTGAAATATCAAGCTATAATAAAAAAAATAGAAACTAAGGATGGAAATTAAATTAAATTAAATTAAAGAGTTTCAACAGAAAAAAGAAAATAAGAGGAAACAAATTGATGATAATTTACAAATATGGTGATTTTGAGAAATATATAAGACGGAGTGGCTGTGGATGCCGGCATCCCGGCACAGTCAGCTTACTCCATTGCTGACTGTGGGGGGCGAGTCGTTGGCCCCCAGGGAATCGGTGCGCAATTTAGGCGTTCTCCTGGATGCACGGCTGTCTTTAGACCATTTGACGGCCGTCGCCAGGGGAGCTTTTTATCAGGTCCGCCTGATTCACCAATTGCGCCCTTTCCTGGACCGGGACTCGTTATGCACAGTCACTCATGCCCTCGTTACTTCCCGCCTGGATTACTGCAATGCTCTCTACATGGGGCTCCCCTTGAAGAGCACCCGGAGGCTCCAACTGGTACAGAATGCGGCCGCATGGGGGATTGAGGGAGCTCCTCGTAGCTCCCATGTAACACCTCTCCTGCGCAGGCTGCATTGGTTGCCGGTGGTCTTCCGTGTGCGCTTCAAGGTGTTGGTTATCACCTTTAAAGCGCTCCATGGCATTGGACCAGGATATTTACGGGACCGCCTGCTGCCGCCAGTTACCTCCCATCGTCCGGTGCATCCAGTGCGCTCTCACAGGGAGGGCCTCCTTAGGGTGCTGTCGGCCAACCAATGTCGGCTGGCGACCCCCAGGGGAAGAGCGTTCTCTGTGGGGGCCCCGGCTTTGTGGAACGAGCTGTCGGTGGGACTCCGTCTTCTCCCTGATCTTTGGACCTTTAAATGTGAGCTCAAGACTTTCTTTTTTCACCAAGCGGGGCTGGCCTGATTGATTGATTTTAATATTTGGGGGTTTTAGCGGGCTTCTTAACAGGGGTTTTTATCTTTTATAATTTTTTATCTAGTATTTTTAAGTATACAGCGGTTAAATTAGATTTTTAAACTTGTTACGGTATTTTAAATTGTTTTTGGATTATTGTCATTTTATTTGCTGTACAGCGCCCTGAGTCTTCGGAGAAGGGCAGTATAAAAATGTGAATAAAGAAAGAAAGAAAGAAAGAAAGAAAGAAAGAAAGAAAGAAAGAAAGAAAGAAAGAAGATAATGAAATGAAAAGATTAAGATTGGAGGTTAGGGAGGATGGTAATATTGATTATAAATTAAATATTAAGTAGAGATGAAAAATAAAAAAGTGAATATTATGGCAGAAATGGAAATATATAAATTATATGTGGTAAGTAATTATATTTGGGAAGCTGTAAATTTTGACTTGGTCAATATTCTATTCAGAAAAAGTTTACTTTTTATGTCTGTTTTCAAAAAATAAAATAAAAAAATACAAAAAAGAAAATATTTTTCAATTCCATCTTCATTTAAAAGTGAAAGATTGTGAATTCAGCTGAGATAAAATTAGAGGCTAGTCCTCCAAGCACATTCCTCTTACTGGTTCAAGGTTTTTCCCCCACACCTCTACCTACCAAGTTTTGTCTTAAGGAGCCCATGCCCTCAAAAGATATTGCTTCTGATTGATCTAGTTCACAGGTGTCAAACTTATGGTGTCACGTTGCCGTCACGTGAAGTTTCACAATGTTTTTCCCTGAGTGGAGGTGGGGTGGGCGTGGCCTGCACGTGATGTATCTGGACCACGGGCCGCCAGTTTGGCACCCCTGATCTAGTCCCATCCATTCGTACTTCTCGTTCAAAAGTCTACAATGAAGCATTTGTCTCTTAAATGTAGCTATTTTGGTAGCAAAGACCTCAGTATGTCATATCAGTGACTTATGTGTCTTCTACATTGAATTTCCCTAGCTTCTCTCCCAAAGTGATAAAATTACTTTCTGGCATATTTTATGTTTATTGAAGGTAATGCTCTATTTCTATTTAAGTCAGCCTTAACTTTCTCACTGTACAGATAGTCTTCAACTTACAACAGTTTGTTTAGTGACTATTCTAAGTTACAACAACACTGAAAAAAATGACTTATGACTGTTTTTCATACTTTTGACTGTTGCATCCTCATGGCCATGTGATTAAAATTCAGACACTTGGCAATTGCCATGTATTTATGACAGTTGCAGTGGAACATGTAGTGTTTCGAGGCCATCTTCTTCAACCTTCTGACAAAGTCAATGGGGAAGCCAAATTCACTTAACAACCATGTTACTGACTTAACAATTGCAGTGATTCACTTAACTGTTGTAAGAAAGGTCTAAAACTCACTTAACAAATGTCTCATTTAGCAACAATTTTTTTGGCTCAATTGTGGTCATAAATTGAGGACTATCTGTACTTTTCCCTTGACTTTCTACTTCTCACATATTGAGTATTAGTATCCAATGTTAGCCATACCCAATACCTTTTTCTTTGTCATATAAATGCAAGGAGAAATTTGTAATTGTCCTTAAAGTAGTTAGGGAAATGAACAATAATGGTTATTGTCATTCCTTACAAGACCTGATATTTCCAATGTCAAATGGGTATAAATTGTCTTGTACTAGGGCAGCGTCAGTTTCCCTAATATTTTATTGGAGCCTGTCATTCCAGGATATGTATAAAACTACTATCTCAACATTCTATAGTGACCAGAATATACTCCTTGAGTACAGATGCTTCCTTTAGGCAATCAGTACTGTCTATTCTTCTTGAGAATCACTTATGTGGGGGAGTCCGCGGACTTCATGGGCATTACGGAGACCTGGCTGGGCGCAGAAGGGGGTGTGCCCCTGGTTGAACTGTGCCCTCCAGGTTTCTGAGCATTCCATCAGCCGAGGGCCCAGGGTAGGGGTGGTGGGGTGGCGGTTGTGATGAGAGAGAGTCTTGAGCCGAGAGACTCCACTGTGCCTCAGATAGCCGGGTGTGAATCCCTTCTTGTGAAGTGGGGCCATAAGAATCAGATGGGTCTGTTGATCGCGTACCTGGCTCCTTGCTACGTGACTACAGCCCTGCCTGAGCTGCTTGAGGTGCTTGCCGGGGTGGCGATTGAGATCCCCAGACTTTTGGTCATGGGGGACTTCAATCTGCCATCGGCCGGCTTGTCATCGACGGTGGTTCAGCAGTTCCAGGCTTCCATGACGGCCTTGGACCTGATCCAAGTAACTGATGGACCTACACACACGGGGGGGTCCACACTGGACTTGATTTATATCTCTGGACAGTGGTTTAATGATCTGGTATTAGGGGATTTAGTGACGACACCGGTGTCATGGACAGATCATTTTCTCCTCCGCCTAGACTTTCAGACCGCCGCTCACCACCGCAGGGAGACGGAACCAATGCGTTGGTTCCGTCCCAGGCGCCTGATGGACCCCGAGAGGTTCCTGACAGAGCTTGGGCCGTTTCCTGATGATCTTGCCCACGGCACGACTGAAGAACTAGTTGCGGCCTGGGAACAGGCCGCGGCTGGGGCTTTGGACCGTGTCGTGCCTTTGCGGCTTCTGACCCGGCGTAGATCTCAATTGGCTCCTTGGTTCTCTGAGGAGCTGAGAGAGATGAAACACCGGAGAAGACGCCTAGAGAGTACCTGGAGGTCCAGCCATTCCGAGGCTGATCGGACACTAGTTAGGTCTTTTTCGAAGGCCTACCTAGTGGCAACAAGGGTTGCGAAACGTTCCTATGTTTCCACCCTCATTGCGTCGGCAGATAACCGCCCGGCTGCCCTGTTTCGGGTGACCCGTTCCCTTTTACACCAGGGGGGACGGGATGACCCCTTGCAGGGACGTGCTGAGGAGTTTAGTGGTTATCTATACGATAAAATCGCTCAGCTTCGAGATAGTTTGGACCAAGATTGTGATGATCCGGATGGGATGACTGAGACACGTCTTGTTGATGTTGTTTGGGATGAGTTTGATTCTGTGGCTCCCGAGGACGTGGACAGGCTGCTGGGGAGGTTACATGCCACTACATGTTTACTGGACCCGTGTCCCTCCTGGCTGGTGCTGGCCACTCAGGAGGTGACACGAGGCTGGCTCCGGGGAATTATAAATGCTTCTCTGTTGGAAGGGGTTTTCCCCGCTGCCTTGAAAGAGGCGGTGGTGAGACCCCTCCTCAAGAAGCCTTCCCTGGACCCAGCTATTTTGGGTAACTACCGTCCAGTCTCCAACCTTCGCTTTGTGGCGAAGGTTGTAGAGAGTGTGGTGGCATGGCAGCTTCCCCAGTACCTGGATGAAGCCGTCTATCTAGACCCGTTCCAGTCCGGCTTCCGGTCCGGGTACAGCACGGAGACAGCTTTGGTCGCGTTGGTGGATGACCTCTGGAGGGCCAGGGATAGGGGTTGTTCCTCTGCCCTGGTCCTGTTGGATCTTTCATCGGCTTTTGATACCATCGACCATGGTATCCTGCTGCGCCGGTTGGAGAGATTGGGAGTGGGAGGCACCGTTTATCGGTGGTTCTCCTCCTATCTCTGACCGGACGCAGACGGTGTTGACAGGGGGGCAGAGATCGACCGCGAGGCGCCTTACTTGTGGGGTGCCTCAGGGGTCGATTCTCTCGCCTCTCCTGTTCAACATCTACATGAAGCCGTTGTGTGAGGTCATCAGTGGCTTCGGGGTGAGTTATCAACTGTACGCTGATGACACTCAGCTGTACTTTTCCACCCCGGGCCACCCCAACGAAGCTGTTGAACTGCTGTCTCGTTGCCTGGAGGCTGTACGGGTCTGGATGGGGAGAAACAGACTCAGACTCAATCCATCCAAGACGGAGTGGCTGTGGATGCCGGCACCCCGGTACAGTCAGCTGCAACCGCAGCTGTCTGTTGGGGGCGAGTCACTGGCCCCAACAGAGAGGGTACACAACTTGGGTGTTCTCCTGGATGGACGGCTGTCGTTTGAAGATCATTTGGCGACCGTCTCCAGGAGAGCCTTTTACCAGGTTCGCCTGGTCCGCCAGTTGCGTCCCTTTCTGGACCGGGATGCCTTATGCACGGTCACTCATGCTCTCGTCACTTCCCGCCTGGATTATTGCAATGCTCTCTACATGGGGCTACCCCTGAAGTGCACTCGGAGACTCCAGTTAGTCCAGAATGCAGCTGCGCGGGTGATCGAGGGAGCTCCTCGTTGCTCCCGGGTAACACCGCTCCTGCGCAGTTTGCACTGGCTACCTGTGGTCTTTCAGGTGCACTTCAAGGTTTTGGTTACCACTTTTAAAGCGCTCCATGGCTTAGGGCCTGGGTACTTACAGGACCGCTTGCTGGTACCTCATGCCTCCCATTGACCCGTACGCTCTCACAGAGAGGGTCTCCTCAGGGTGCCGTCCGCCAAGCAATGCCAGCTGGCGGCCCCCAGGGAGAGGGCCTTCTCTGTTGGAGCACCTACGCTCTGGAACGACCTTCCCCCCAGTTTACGCCAAATATCTGACCTTCGGACCTTTCGCCGGGAATTAAAAACTCATTTATTTATTCAAGCGGGATTGGACTGATTTTTTAAATTCTAAATTTTAAAGTTTTAATCCTTTGTAATTTTATATGGGGTATTTTAGGTTAGGTCAATCTGACGGTTTTAATTCGGCCATTATGGAATAGGTATTTTAAATTGATATTTTAACTTTGTATACTTGCTGTTTTTATTTTTGGCTGTACACCGCCCTGAGTCCTTCGGGAGAAGGGCGGTATAAAAATTTAAATAAATAAATAAATAAATAAATAAAATGTGAGATGAGTAGTGCAGAAATGTAATAAATAAAATAAAAATTGATTGTAGTACCCAGAGATATAGTTGGTACTCAGCTGTTTGTGTGATGCTTCTTCTTCAATTATTCCATGATCCCTGATCATATCTGCCTTGGTATGCATTATGGGTTTTTCTTGGTATTATACAGACTGCTGGAAGGAAAGATGGGAACTGTATCCATGAATACAAAGACTAATGGTTGTTCATTGAAAAATTAGCCTTAGTTCTAGAAGATTCTGGTAAAAAAAAAAAGCTTGCACAAGGATTGACCTATATGTGTGAATGTAGAGATGATTATTAAAAAAAAATCGGTTGCAGGTAAGCAACTTGTTCACTCTAGATAATAAAAAATAAAATGGGAAGAAGTAGCAGATAATATAGTTTGAGAGAAATGTAGTATGTAGTAAATTGGTTTATTCAATCACCGTCAGGCTCGGACTGGGATCAATAGCACTGTGGCCTGTAGCATATTGTTCAATACTGAAATAATCTTTGTCTTCCTCCCTCAATTTACTCAGGAAAGAAAAGATGATGATCAGAGAGAAATATATTCTTGCATTTGCCTCTGGGAAGAGCAGTTGAGAATTGCATGCTGTATTGTTTGAATGGCCAGTCAGCAGGTCCTTTGAATTTGTTTAAGTAATTAACCTGGGGCAAAGATGGTATCTAGCATGATAGTATTGCATAAAAGATGCCTTCTTCATTCTGGCCTTGAGGCTGTTGAATAATGATCATCCCCATCAGAGACAGGAGGCACAATCTACACCCCTGTCTTAAATGTTCTGAAATGAATAGGAGCTGTGAAAGAGCATAGCTATCAGAACGATGTTGCCAATGAGTCATAACACAGATTGAAGGTGTATTATCAATTGTTTTTGCTATCAGTGTGATATTGCCCCTATCTATGCTTATGATTGAAAAAAAACCCCCATATTATTTGTTAGGTTTCCCAACCTACTTTACATTCAGAAGCTCAAGCCAGTGCATTAATGTTCTCCCTTCTCATTTTCTTTCCATTGCACCTCTATGATGCAAGTTGGAGTAAGAAAGGGTGACTAGCTCAAAGTCATCTAGCAAATTTCCACACCTGTCAGTATAGGATGATGGAAGGAAGGCCCCTTAGAACACTTTGCCCTTGTGATAACAAAGCCTCAAGCTGTTCCAGAATTTCATTCTCTTAGGAATAAAGGTGGAAACATATGGTCCTCTATTATAGCCAATCTGAGGAATACTGTGAATTCTAGTACAGTAACATTAGGTTCCCTATTTCAGAGTAAACAATAGATGTTGATTTATACATAAGACTACTTAAGACAAATAAGGTTTAAATGCCTTAAATCCTACAGAGTAATCCCAGGTTATGTACTTGATTGTATATACTGCCTTGATTTTCTTGGAGAATGGGATAAAACTAACTAGAAATAAATTGCTGTCAGAAAATGTGTTCCCATTGTTTGTTAAATGGAAGCCTGCAGTGACTACTCAACAATGTACTTTAAGCAATGCACCATGATTTAAGTTTTTACTGCCAAAGGAGAACCTCCACTAAAATTCACCATCAAATCCAGGTTGCTTATTATGTTGACTGTGTTGACGTGATAAATGGGCACAGTGGAACCAAAATACATAAAAGACAGTGAACCAGGAACAGCTGATTTGTGTGTTCAAGGATGATCTATGATAGCAACTGAGTTACACATGAAAAACTTCGATGAACTGATTAAAGACAATCAAAGATCACTCAAAGGGAAATTGCTGTCAGCTTGGCATTTCACAGGACCGTGTGGGTCACTGTGTTGATGTTCTTCAATTCTGAAAGGTTTGCGCAAAATGGGATGCTCAAATACTGATGGGAAGATATAAAAGCTTCAAAGGTTGATATTTGCCAACAATTGCTGTCATGCTAATAGAGTAAAGGTGATGGATTTTTGTGTTGCATCACAACTGCCAGTGAAACATGGATTCAACATTATGATCCAGAAACAAAGTGCGAATTCCTCAAATATCATCCAAAGCTTAACCAGGCGGAATAAAAAGTCAGGATTTGGCAGGAAGATTGATGGCTACATTTTTGAGGATGCAGATGGTGTTATTCACATGGATTTCTTTAAACCTGGCATCACTATGAACTCAAAGCACTATATTGCAGCAATCAAAAACCTGATAGAATGACTAAATAGCATTCAGAAGCAGAAGGAAATTTTGCTGAAATATAATGATGCTGGGTTTCATATCTCATGTGGCATCCAAGAGAAAATTATAAAGTTGGACATCATTGTCTTTTCCAATCAACCATAAAGTCCAGAGTTGGTGCCATGAGACTTCCATCTTTTCTCAAAATTCAAGGAGTACTTCTGTGAGCATCTTTTTGACTCAAATGAAACATTGGAAATGACTGTCAGGACTGGGACAGAGAAATAAAAGGTTGGGTTCTTGAATAATAGATTTAAGAAGCTGGTATACTGTTTGGCAGACATATGTAGTGAACGATGGTGTTTATAAGGACAAATATATATAAAAAAACCCAACAAGAGCCCACTTCAAGGATTACTTATACATTAAAATATCACTAAATTAAAGTTATGGAGATGGAGGCATTACCTTTCATTCAACAGTTGCATTGATTTTATTTCATTATGTTCCATAGAATATTTGTTCAGCTATATTTACCAATATGTCATCCTTACACTAAATGGGTATGTGAGCATCTTTGTACTGTGCTATGTTATGAGTGAGATGGTTGCACATCAACTAGTAAGATACACCCCATAATTTAAAATGCAGTGCAACTATTATTGCAAAATGGATAATGACATTAACAATGGATACTAACCTTTTCTTTGACAGCTTGTCTGTGTAAGACTTTTTGTTGTTGTTGTTGTTGTTAGTTGCGAAGTCGTGTCCGACCCATCGCAACCCCTTGGACAATGTTCCTCCAGGCCTTCCTGTCTAAAAAAAAGACTTTTTTTATGTGTAGCTAAGTACCTTTTTTCTTAGCTACCACTATTTGTTTTCTCTGAGTGACAGCAAAGCTGCAGATATAACCTGACTGATATTTTCAAGGGAAAATACTCTAGAATAGTGGTAAAGCATAAACACTGTTTGCAGGCTATTCCCAGTTCAATACTAAACATTTCTTGTCTAATACAAGTTACTCTAGTTAGAATGGTAGATATTATTGAACTCTACAGTCCAGTGGTGAGATTCAGCCAGTTCGCACCACTTCGGGAGAACCGGTTGTTAACTGTCTGAGCAGTTTGGCAAATTGGTTATTGGAAGAAATCATTAGAGCAGAGAACCGGTTGTTAAATTATTTGAATCCCACCACTGCTACAGTCCAATGGCCAGACTCTCTGAAAATAATTTATTCTGTTTCCATGAAAACAAAGACTGAAAAATGCCACAAGGTCTTGTAATATGTTAAAGCAAGAATGGGAAAGTAGGCTCTTTCCATGAAGCACAAGGCTTTTTCTTAGATTCTCTGAATTTACAACCCAAACAAGAGGAACTGAGGAACTGAGGAACATCCTTGAAGTCTAATTCTTGTAAATAGGTGCTTTAGACTGGCCCTGTTCATTATCGCAACCAATCTATGTGCCATTTGGTAAAAATATTGATTACATGTTTCCAAATTCCACATAAGCCTCCCAAAGTAGCAGTTGCTATATATATTAAATGCTGCAGCCCTATGGAGTTTCCTATATTCATGTTCTTTGAAGAAAGAGGTGCTTACATTTGGATAGAGATGCATCAAATTACCTTATGAAGTTTTTAAGAGGAAGAAGATCAAACAGAAGTCTTCAAAGAACCTGTATTCCAAGTCATCCTTCCAAGCTTATTAATCAACATTTAGCAGAGCCAAAATCAGAGGGCAATTTGAAACAGAATACATGGAATTTGCATAACAGATTATATTTCAACTGACATTAATAGCCTAGGATGTGATAGTGAAATTTTGTGATGTTGCCTTCTTGAATGTTTTTATTCTTTCTTTCTTTTTACTTCTATACCAAAACAAAGGCTTTTTTTGGTGTGCTTTCTTGTACCTGTTTCCCATGTGGGTGCTTAGGCTGTCAAATTCTGTACCGACTCGGATTTTGCAAAATCATAAAGTTTTCTTTTACTTTTATCATTCTTAGAAAGGTAGAGGTAACTTTAAGAATAATGGCATCATATTTACCTAGAAGTATCATTATCACTGATGGGAAAATCACTTAGGAAAAGAGTGTTAAATGAATGTGACTGAACTGAGATCACACAGCAGGAAATTTTGCATCTGTGAAGCAAAGGCGAATCATGGCAGGCACAGAAACTAAACAGAGCCTTGATTTGTTTTGCAACAACATATTAGGACTTTGGGGGACCATATTCTTTTATTAGGTTCTACCAAAACTTTCCATTATTAGTCTAAGGTGTAACTTCACGTTCTTAATGAGTTTACCAAGCATTCCAGTATTGCTGTCTGATTATTATAGCTTCACTATGGCTTTTGCTTTAAAGAAACTCAGCTCACAGCCTGGGATTTAAATATTTAATAGAGTTTGAATGCTTTCATGGCTTGTTCCCACAGAGAGAGTCACTGTACTTGGAGGGAAGACTGAACTTGCTAACATTTTTTTCTAAACAACGGGAGGCGGGAGCTAAGCACAGGCAAAATCTATCAATAGTTCAAGAAGCTGCCAAAAAAGCAAAACAAAAGGGTTCAATAAAAGAAGAAGAGATTGTGGCAGAAGTTTCAAGTGCAGGTTCTTGAGGAAAAAAGAAATGGTGTCCAGTATTGAATCATTTCAACCTAGCCATTATATCTCAGGTTTGAAGCCTCTGGAATGGCAGATGATTAAAGTTCTGGATTATGATAGAGGTGATAGACGGAGCACCTCGTGGCTCCCATGTGACACCTCTCTGCGTGGTCTGCACTGGCTCCCGGTGATCTTTCGGGTGCAATTCAAGGTGCTGGTTACCACCTTTAAAGCGCTCCATGGCATAGGACCAGGTTATTTATGGGACCGCCTACTGCCACCAGTAGCCTCCCGTTGACCTGTGCGTTCCCAGAGGGAGGGCCTCCTCCGGGTACTGTCGGTCAAACAATGTTGGCTGGGGAGGGCCTTCTCTGTGGGGGCTCCTGCCCTTTGGAATGAGCTGCCCCCGGGGCTTCATCAACTCCCCAACCTCCAGACCTTTCGCCGTGAGCTGAAGACGCTTTTGTTTCATCGCGCAGGGCTAGCTTAAATGCAGTTTTAAATGGGGTTTTAAATGTTTTAATGGGGTTTTTTAAAGGTTTAAAAGTTTTAAATGGGGTTTTATTCTTATTTTAGTTTTTATTGGCCATAAATTGAATCAGTTTTTTATATTGTTCTTAACTTGTTTAATATGTCTTTTATATGTATTTTATTGGCTGTGAACTGCCCTGAGTCCTTCGGGAGAAGGGCGGTATACAAATCAAATCAAATCAAATCAAATAAATAAATAAATAAATAAATAAATAAATAAATAAATAAATAAGCAGGAAGACCAAGTCCAGCCTCAGCAAAAGGTTTGAGCCAGTCGCCTTCTCTCAGACCAGCCCACCTCTGTGGGTTGTTGTGGTGGGTAAACATTGGAAGAATGAGCAAAAATATGCCGCCTGAAGGAAAAATAGGATATAAATGTAACAGATGAATAAATAAATAGGCTGGTTGGATTGCATTCGTTTAGTTTAGGGTACCAACATCCTCTTGAGTAGGACTGTTTCCTGAAAGGAACCATCCCCAGCCTTTTTAAAAAATTCTCTGGTCTTCACCCTCCAATTTTTGACTCTCTGCCACCATTGCTCTTATGGTCTTTGAAGGCATTTTGGGAATTCCCCAATCAGGAGCCAGTGCTCCACCCTGAATCCCAGTAGCAAGAATGCTTTTCTCTTGCTTATTCTGTTGTATCCCACTTGATTTTGCATGGCCTCTTCTGACTTTTTTTTTTTTTTGAGAAGAATCACTGCCAGATGATGATTTGTTGCATGGCAGTATTTACTGAGAAGACATCCATTCCATATCAATCTATCAAAAAAAGACAAAGCCAGACACTGTCAAGCCATGAATAGAATAGAATGAGTACATACCTACATTCCTTATGAGAAAATAAAACTATCATCAGTGGTAGGTTTCAAAAAAAATTTACTACCGGTTCTATGGGCGTGGCATGGCTTGGTGGACATGGCTTGGTGGGCATGGCAGGGGAAGTATACTATAAAATCTCTATTCCCTCCCCACTTCAGGAGAAGGTTACTGCAAAATCCCCATTTCCTCCCAATCAGCTGGGACTTGGGAGGCAGAGAATAGATGGGTGTGGGGCCAGTCAGAATTTTTACTACCAGTTCTCTGAACTACTCAAAATTTCTGCTACCGGTTCTCCAGAACTGGTTAGAATCTGCTGAAACCTGACTATCATGGTAATTACAGTGCCATGTCTGTGCAGCAAAAATGGTTTTCTGTGCTTCTTTGCTGTCATCTAATGAACCTCTGGATTTTTGCAATCTAGATGTACTAGTTTATAGTAGTCATAGCAATTATAAACCTTCGGGATAACACCCACTACCCTGGATCCTGACTACAGGGATCCTGCTCAAGTAAAATGTATAAAATGATGCAATGCAAGACAGAACCTGATTAGGGTTACATTTATCCCCCAGATATGCATTATAGCTGAATCTCTAACAAATGGTACAGAAAAAGTTTCAGTTTCAGGTTTTGTGCACATAACCCTGTTATTAAAGGTTTAAAAGCAGCCAGGTTGCCTGAGGGTAGTGTCACTTGGCAATTGTAACATAATCCCCTAGTTCAGACATAACCCCAAATAATACACCTTTAAAAATGAAATATTTAAGTTAAACTGTTGAGTACAGGCTATTTATCTGTTTGTCCCAGTATTTATGCCAGGAAAGTTCTGCCAGTTGTTTCCAATTGTTTTGAAGGCAGCAGTACAGTATTTTTGCATACATTATGACTTTTTGTTCCCTCTTGTATATTTAATTTAATATTTAATATGTTTCTTTCTTCCTGTCCCAGGGTAATATATTTGCTTTGTTCTTTAGTAGCATATAATTTAGAACTATCCCTGGAAGCAAAGTACTGGTATGATCCTTGGTGAATTTTCCAAAGGAAAAACTCTTCATTATTCAGGCAATCAATATTGCACACACGCAGAGTAGAATATCAACAGTGTTTGAAATACTGTAAAGGGCAGATTGTTTCCCATTTAGTCTGGCCTAATGGGCTTTGGATGTTTGCAAGTGAATGCTGTATTGTTAATGCAATGATTTAATTTCGGATTGGGGATAAAATGTTATTTGTTCATAAATACGATGCAGGCTTAACATCGAGAACTCAAAAATGTATTTGGTTTGATGTGTTGTCTTTTAAAGTTATTGATAGAAGAGAATATTTGTAAATCAGGGTTCAACCTTGGGGTCCTTGCTGCTCTCTGAACTTGATGGTTTTCTTGCGGACTTTTCATTACCAAACTCGGTAATGTCATCAGTGGTAGAAGGGAGTGAGGTTTGTTTTTTATAGGCTAATGCAATGATGGTGAACCTTTTCGGCACCAAGTGCCCAAACTGGAATGCATGTGCATGTGTACATGCGCACTGGAACATGGGAAACCCTGGTGCTGGCTGGTGCACATGTGCGTGCTGGCAATCTGGTCTTTGTGTGCACCAGAGCTCCAGAAACATGAAAACCATCTGGCTGGCGCATGCACTGAAACACTGGACACCCAAAGACCAGCTGGCTGGTGTGAATGTGCACGCCAACCACCTGGTCTCTGGGTTTCTGGCACGCACATTCATGCCAGCCAGCTGGTCTTTGTGCATGCTGGAGCACTGGAAACTCAAAGACCAGGTGGCTGGTGGCGCACATGCTGGTCTTCGGGTTTCCAGCGCTCCAGTGTGCGCAAAGACCAGGTGGCCAGCACGCAGGCACTCAGGGGAAACCAGAAGAGCAGCTGGCGACTGTGAGCATGCCCACAGAGAGGGCTCTGTGTGCCACCTCTGGCACGTGTGCCATAGGTTCTCCAGCAAGTGGCTTGCCCAGTCAATGTTAGTAGGAGTGCTCTTGGAGGTTCCTTAATTAGGCTGTTGTTTATTATCAGCTTGTTTATCTGCATTAGTGGTTCCTTGATTGAGATATTGTTTTCTGGATTGTTGGTCTAGTGTTAATCTTGGACTTAATCTCTGCACTTATGGGTATTGATTTGCTGGTGTAGAGGTGTTTTGATCTTTTTGCTTCCTCTTGGGCTTTTTGATTGTGTCTTCTGAGTGGTATGCAGATGCTCTTTTTTTCTATATGCCTGTTGATGGCTGATTTATTTGGGTGCCAGACTTCTAGGAATTCTCTGACATTTTTTATCTAGAATGCTCATTTTCCCACTTAAAACTATGGTTGAGTCTGTCCATGTGTGGTGGAATTAAGGACTTTTTATCATGTCTTTTGATTGCTAGTTGGTGTTCATGGATATGCTTTGCTAATCTTCTACCTGTCCTACATAATGGTTGTTACAGTCATTACACTGTGTGTTGTAGATGATTTCTGTTTTTTTTCCCCCTGGGGCTGCTGTGTTTTTTGGTTTACTTAGGATGTTTAATAGACGGCTTTAGTAGGTTTGTGTGTACAATGATGCCATATGTTTACAACAGTCTGTTGGTGGCTCCTGAGATATTTTTGATGTATTGCAATGTTATCCTTTTTGCAGCTTTTGTTGGCTGTTGTGTTATGATGAGTTGAGTGGTCAGGCATTTTTTAATAAAGTTGTGTGGGTATCCATTTTTAAATTATTATATGATGAGGTTTCCATTGGGTTACTAGTAAACATAAACCATTCCTTCTGTACTGTAAGATACAATTGCAATTTCAATTTTGTCTCTGCACTAGTAGGAACATTGCAACCTTTCTTGATGCTGATTTCACTATGTTCTGTCCAGAGCACCAAGTGTGACATAACTGTTGATTCTGGCTAGGTATGAAAGGAAAGGTCTAATTCACTTGGGTAGTCAGTGGAAAAAATATATTAATAGTTCCTGGTCCTCTCAATACATTATTTAGTGCTAAGCACTTAATCCTTTAAAGGTGATTGTCCATTAAGGCTTGAAATGTCAAAAAAACAGGTAGTTATGGGAACAAATTGGAAACATCTGGTAAAACACAGATTGCACAGAGAAGTTTTCTGAACTGGAATAGGTTGACTTACCTTACTGGACAAGTAAAATATGTCTTTAAAATGTTGGTAAATTGCCATCTATATGCTAACTTAAAAAAGTTAGCATATAGATGGCAGGCCAATAGCTTGCAAATCAGGGGTCAAATGCTACCGGTTCACTCCAGTTTGGGCGAACCGGTAGTGATAAAAACTACTGGTTTGGGAGAACCGGTAGTAAAAAAAAACCTACTAGTTCGGGTGAACCGGTAGTTAAAAAAAGCTACTGGTTCCTCCAAACCTGTATTTCTGACAATCAGCTGTGCAGCAGGGTTTAGCTTTTCTAGAAAGCAGGAAATCCTGCTTTCTAGCAAAGCTAAATCACGTGCCACAGCTGATCCCCCCCCTTGCTGTTCTACTTACCTTCCCATGCCTCCTCTCAATCTTGCTTTCTAGCAAAGCTAAATCACATGTCACAGCTGATCCCCCCCCTCGCTTCCACTTACCTTTCAATGCCTCCTTTTGGAATGTACTGCGCAATGTGCTCATGCATGTGGAGCACATGTTTGGCACGGGGCGTGCATGTGCAGTCAGCAAACTGGTAGAAAACCGGTTCAGATTTCACCACTGTTACAAATGGATTGACTAGTTTTAAAAAAAATTGGGATGGCCTGCTTACAATGGGTGGGAAAGAATATTGTAGCCATGTATTAATCAGTATTCAATCAGTGGGACAATAAGTGTATATGTACAGGGTTTTTTTAATGCCCCTTTTAATGTATTGTATGTTCTGTATTTTTTGTTTTTAACGTGTAAATTTTTTGGAGTTTTGCATTTTAACTTTTCTTTGAATAAAATAAAATTGTTATTTAAAAAAATAGTATCAAGCATACTTGTGTATATATATAGTGATTGTGGTACTTTTCTGTCCTTCAGATGATGATGATGCAACCCTCCCCATCTCCAATAAATAAAACATAGGAAACAGCTAAAATGGGGGGGGGAAAGTGAAGGTTATTGGCTTGTTGAGCAGAATGCAGGACAAGAGTCTGCCAATTTCCTGTGCTGCTTCCTGTGCTGGGTTGCACGCAGTCTGATTTTGAGACTGTCATTATAGTTATTTGTCAAAAATGTTTATTAAAAAATGCTGAATTTAAATTGTATATCTAGAATAGAACTTTAGTAATTCTACTAATGTAACCTTTGCATCAAAATAATATAGAAATTAAGCCATTTTTCAAAAAATCTTGTAAAATATTTACAGAATTAATGTCTCTTAACCTTTAATTAATTAATCAATCTTTTAACTGAAACTATCTACTAAATTAGTAAATTTGCCTGATGTTCATACTGTCAAGGGCAAGATCTGGGATTTTTTTGGGGGTGGGGGTGGAATGTATTCCTACTGCTTTATAATTTTAATTCCTTACTGTTCTCTATAGCTATGTTTACATGAATATTGTTGAATATTGTTGTAAAGAGATAACTTTGTGTCCTACTATAGAATTTTATCTTGCTTCTCAAAGTTTTCAGAATTGTTGAATATTTGCAACAATTTGAATTGCAATATTATTGAAAGTTGAATATTGAATGTTCAATGTACCTCAATATAAATAGTTCAACTGAACTAATACGGGGTGAATAAGTGGTAGTTATGTTACTTTAAGGTTTTGGAAGAAATATCCATCTGGGTTCAGTTCCAAGTGGGGACAAAGACACTGGAAACATGGAGGCTGCTTGGAAAGATGGTTTAATGGTGGTCAGGATCACATGGCTTGAGATCCTGAACAGAAAAAAGGGCCGAGATCCTGTGTGCTCCCTGGCTTTATGCTTTTTCTGAGCTTTGACCTTTCTGGGGCACAGGAAGAGTATCCTGATTGGCTGTCAGACTCCCAGGGGGTGGGAGTCTTCGCTAACATTGTAGGTTGTCCCTCAAGCTTGCCTGAGTCTTGCTGGCTGATGTAATCTTCCCAGGTGCCATGTGGTGAGATGGGTAGAGGCTAATCCTATCATGTCCTGAGGGCCATGTCTTAATCCCATCACCCTGGAGCTGAAGGTCTTCTGTGTTGTAGATAAGATGTCTTTTGTCTTTCTGGGGCTATTAACAAAGGTGGGGGCCGCTTTCCAAGAGCATGTTTCTCCTTTTCTCATCCAGGAAGGTATAATATTCTGCTTTTTAAAATATTTCCTAGAATATTTCATTCTTCTAGGAGGGGGGTGGGTGCTAAATTCCTACAAAGGTAGTTAAGGTCCTTGAATTTAAAGCCATGGTCAATTTGTGGCCCTCCCTGATGGCTTCCAACAAGCAAAATCAATGGGGAAACCAGCAGGAAGTTTTAAGTTGGGGTTATGTGTAGTCTCACATGATTCTTGTTTAACCACAACAGCCAAGGCTGCCAGTACTACCATCACTAAGCAGTGCAGTCATGTGCATTTTTTGACTTATGCCTGCGTAGCTTAATGATAGAGTTCCTGGTCCCATTTGGTGTCATTAAGTGAGGATTACCTGTACTGGAACAATTAACCACTTCTCATGGATTGCTAAAGGAAAGTTAGGTCTTATGTTCTATAAGCTTCAATGTATTTGTAAAACTGTTCAATAATAATATTATGTAATTCCATGCAAAGTTTAGGCACCCCAATCAAATAGTATGTTGAAATTCTAGGTCAACAAAAATGGCACAACTGTTACAAAATACAAGGTTAAGCACCATGTCTTTCTGCAAAATCAAATGCATATTTACCGGTGGTGGGTTTCAAAATGTTTTACTACCGGTTCTGTGGGTGTGGCTTGGTGGGAGTGGCAGGGGAAGGATACTGTAAAATCTCCATTCCCACCCCACTCCAGGGGAAGGATACTGCAAAATCCCCATTTCCTCCCAATCACCTGGGTCTCAGGAGGCAGAGAATAGATGGCCAATAAGGCCCCCCTAATTTACGACCTTATTCAGGGGGGTGCCGCGGACTTTATAGGCATTACGGAAACCTGGTTGGGCGCAGAAGGGGGCGTGCCCCTGGTGCAGATGTGCCCACCAGGTTTCCGTGCATTTCATCAGCCGAGAGCCCAGGGTAGGGGTGGGGGGGTGGCGGTTGTGATTAGAGAGAGTCTGGAGCCGAGGGAGACCACTGTACCTCAGATTGTCGGGTGTGAATCCCTCCTTGTGAAGTGGGGCCATAGATGTCAGATGGGCTTGCTGGTCGCGTACCTGGCTCCTTGCTACGTGACAGCTGCCCTGCCCGAGCTCCTGGAGGTGCTTGCTGGGGTGGCAGTTGAAACCCCCAGACTTTTAGTCATGGGGGACTTTAACTTGCCTTCTTCCGGCTCGTCATCGACAGCAGCTCGGGAGTTCACGGCTTCCATGACGGCCTTGGGCCTGGCCTTAAGTAGTTGATGGCCCTACCCACACTGGGGTGGTACACTCGATTTGATTTTTGTCTCTGGTCAGTGGTTGAGAGATCTGGACTTAAAGGAAATAGTCATCGAACCTTTGTCATGGTCAGATCACTCTCTCCTTCGCCTAGACTTTCTGACCGCCACCCAACACCGCAGGGAGACGGAGCCGATGCGTTGGTTCCGTCCCAGGCGCCTGATGGACCCGGAGAGGTTCGGACGGAGCTTGGGCCATTCCTGAGGTCTGGCTCACGGCACGTCTGAGGAACTTGTTGCGGCCTGGGAGCGGGCGCGGCGGGGCCTTAGATCGTGTCGTGCCTTTGCGACCTCTGACCCGGCGCAGGTCCCAACCGGCTCCTGGTTCTCCGAGGCTGAGGGGATGAGCGCGGAGAAGGCGCCTAGAGAGTTCCTGGAGGTCTAGCCGTTCAGAGGCTGATCGGACACTAGTGAAGTCCTATACAAGGACTTACCTAGTGGCATTGAGGAAGCGGCGTTGCTCGCCTCCTCCCTCATTGCGTCGGCAGATAACCGCCCAGCCGCCCTGTTCCGGGTGACTCGTTCCCTTCTTCACCAGGGGCGGGATGACCCGCTGCAGGGGCGTGCTGAGGAGTTTAACGGTTATCTATCACGATAAAATCGTTCAGCTTCGGGACGGGTTGGACCAAGATTGCGGTGACTCAGGTGAGGCGTCCGAGGGTGGTCTTGGTGTCATTGTCTGGGATGAGTTTGACCCTGTGGCTCCCGAGGACATGGGCAGGTTGGTGGGTAGACTGGATGCCACCACGTGTTTACTGGACCCGTGCCCCTCCTGGCTGGTGCTGGCCACCAGGAGGTGACACGAGGCTGGCTCCAGGCGATTACGATCGCTTCTTTGGTGGAGGTGTCTTCCGCCGCCTTGAAAGAGGCGGTGGTGAGACCCCTCCTCAAGAAGCCTTCCTGACCCGCTGTTTTAGGTAATTATCGTCCGGTCTCCAACCCGCTTCGCGCGAAGGTTGTAGAGAGTATGGTGGCATATCAGTTTCTGCACCTGGATGAAACCGTCTATCTAGACCTGCTCCAGTCCGGTTTCCGGCCCGGTTACAGCACAGAGACGGCTTTGGTCGCGTTGGTGGATGATCTCTGGAGGGCCAGGGATAGGGGTTGTTCCTCTGCCCTGGTCCTATTAGACCTCTCAGCGGCTTTCGATACCATCGACCATGGTATCCTGCTGCGCCGGCTGGAGGGATTGGGAGTGGGAGGCACCGTTTATCGGTGGTTCTCCTCCTATCTCTCCGACCGTCGCAGTCGGTGTTGACAGGGGCAGAGGTCACCCCAGGCGCCTCACTTGTGGGGTGCCGCGGGGATCGATCCTCTCACCCCTTCTGTTTAACATCTACATGAAGCCGCTGGGTGAGATCATCAGTGGTTTCGGCGTGAGGTATCAGCTGTATGCGGATGACACCCAGCTGTACCTTTCCACACCGGACCACCCCAACGAAGCTATCGAAGTGCTGTCCCGTGTCTGGAGGCTGTACGGGTCTGGATGGGGAGAAACAGGCTCAAGCTCAATCCTCCAAGACAGAGTGGCTGTGGATGCGGCATCCCGGTACAGTCAGCTAAATCCGTGGCTGACCATCGGTGGCGAGTCATTGGCCCCGATGGAGGGTGCGCAACTTAGGCGTCCTCCTGGATGAGCGGCTGTCTTTGGAAGATCATTTGACGGCCGCCTCCAGGAGAGCGTTTTACCAGGTTCGCCTGGTGCGCCAGTTGCGCCTTTCTGGACCGGGATGCCCTGTGCACAGTCACCCACGCACTCGTGACGCCTCGCCTGGATTACTGCAATGCTCTCTACATGGGGCTCCCTTGAAGGGCATCCGGAGGCTGCAGTTAGTCCAGAATGCGGCTGCGGGTGATAGAGGGAGCCCTCGTGGCTCCCGTATAACACCATCCTGCGCAGACTGCACTGGCTACCTGTGGCCTTCCGGTGCGCTTCAAGGTTTTGGTGACCACCTTTAAAGCGCCCATGGCATAGGGCCGGGTTATCTACGGGACCGCCTACTGCTACCGAATACCTCTCACCGACCGTGCGCTCTCACAGAGAGGGACTCTCAGGGTGCCGTCAGCGAGGCAATGTCGTCTGGCGGCGCCCAGGAAGGGCCTTCTCTGTGGGGCTCCCACCTCTGGAATGAACTGCCCCCAGGACTTCGTCAGCTTCTGGACCTTCGGACCTTCCGCCGCGAGCTTAAAACATACCTATTTAACTGCGCAGGACTGAGTTAGTTTTTAGTTTGTGGGTTTTAACTTGGGTTTTAATTTTTTATATTTTTAATTATTAGGCTTTTGAATAAGTTTTTAAATTGTTTTTAGAATTGTATTTATTGCTTTTAAATGCCTGTAAACCGCCCTGAGTCCTTTGGGAGATAGGGCAGTATATAAATATAAACAATAAATAAATAAATAAATAAATAGATGGAGGCGGGGCCAGTCAGAGGTGGTATTTACCGGTTCTCTGAACTTCTCTGAATTTCCATTACCAGTTCTCTAGAACTGGTCAGAACCTGCTATTTATTTATTTATTTATTTATTAAATTTTTATACCGCCCTTCTCCCGAAGGACTCAGGGCGGTGTACAGCCAAAAATAAAAACACAGAAATGTACAATTAAAACGACAATTTAAAACCGAGCATATTTAGAAAAAATGGCCATATTTAAAAGTTTAAAATTTGAAATTATAAACCATATAATAATAAACCCCAGTTAAAATTTTAAAATATTAGAAATATTAAAAATATTAAAAATATTAATATTATGCCAGTCCCGCTTGAATGAATAAATGCGTTTTCAGCTCACGGCGAAAGGTCCGAAGATCAGGCACTTGACGTAGTCCAGGAGGAAGTTCGTTCCAGAGCGTAGGAGCTCCCACAGAGAAGGCCCTTCCCCTGGGGGCCGCCAGCCGACATTGTTTGGCGGACGGCACCCTGAGAAGACCCTCTCTGTGAGAGCGTACGGGTCGGTGGGAGGCATGCGGTAACAGCAGGCGGTCTCGTAAGTACCCGGGCCCTAAGCCATGGAGCGCTTTGAAGGTGGTGACCAAAATCTTAAAGCGCACCCGAAAGACCACAGGGAGCCAGTGCAAGCCGCGCAGGATTGGTGTTACATGGGAGCAACGAGTTGCTCCCACTATTACCCGCGCAGCTGCATTCTGGACTAGCTGCAGCCTCCGGGTGCACTTTAAGGGCAGCCCCATGTAGAGAGCATTGCAATAATCCAAACGGGAAGTGACAAGAGCGTGAGTGACCGTGCATAAGGCATCCCGGTCAAGGAAGGGGCGCAACTGGCGGACCAAGCGTACTTGGTAAAAAGCCCTCCTGGAGACGGCCGCCAAATGATCATCAAACGACAGCCGCCCATCCAGGAGGACGCCCAAGTTGCGCACCCTTTCCATTGGGGCCAATAACTCGCCCCCGACAGCCAGCTGCGGCTGCAGCTGGCTGTACCGGGGTGCCGGCATCCACAGCCACTCCGTCTTGGAGGGATTGAGCTTGAGTCTGTTTCTCCCCATCCAGACCCGTACGGCTTCCAGACACCGGGACAGCACTTCGACAGCTTCATTGGGGTGGTTCGGGGTGGAAAAGTACAGCTGCGTATCATCAGCGTACAGGTGGTAACTCACCCCGAAACCACTGATGACCTCACCCAACGGCTTCATATAGATGTTGAACAGGAGAGGCGAGAGAATCGACCCCTGCGGCACCCCATAAGTGAGGCGCCTCGCGGTCGATCTCTGCCCCCCTGTCAACACCGTCTGCGACCAGTCAGAGAGATAGGAGGAGAACCACCGATAAATGGTGCCTCCCACTCCCAACCCCTCCAACCGGTGCAGCAGGATACCATGGTCGATGGTATCAAAAGCCGCTGAGAGATCTAATAGGACCAGGGCAGAGGAACAACCCCTATCCTTGGCCCTCCAGAGGTCATCCACCAAAGCGACTAGACCTGTCTCTGTACTATGACCGGGCCGGAAACCGGACTGGAACGGGTCTAGATAGACGGCTTCATCCAGGTACTGGGGAAGCTGCCATGCAACCACACTCTCTACAACCTTCGCCACAAAGCGAAGGTTGGAGACTGGACGGTAATTCCCCAAAATAGCTGGATCCAGGGAAGGCTTCTTGAGGAGGGGTCTCACCACCGCCTCTTTCAAGGCGGCGGGGAAAACCCCTTCCACCAAAGAAGCATTTATAATTCCCTGGAGCCAGCCTCGTGTCACCTCCCGAGTAGCCAGTACTAACCAGGAGGGACACGGGTCCAGTAAACATGTGGTCGCATGTAACCGCCCCAGCAACCTGTCCACGTCCTCGAGAGCCACAGAATCAAACTCATCCCAAATAACCTCAACAAGACGAGGCTCCGTCATCCCGCTTGGATCATCACAATTTCGGTCCAGACCATCCCGGAGCTGAACGATTTTATCGTATAGATAACCGTTAAACTCCTCGGCTCGTCCCTGTAAGGGGTCATCCCGTCCCTCCTGATGAAGGAGGGAACGGACCACCCGAAACAGGGCGGCCGGGCGGTTATCTGCCGATGCAATGAGGGTGGAAACGTAAGAACATTTCGCCTCCCTCATTGCCACTAGATAGGTCCTGGTAAAAGACCTCACTAGTGTCCGATCAGCCTCGGAACGGCTAGACCTCCAGGTGCTCTCCAGGCGTCTTCTCCGGCGTTTCATCTCCCTCAGCTCCTCGGAGAACCAAGGAGCCAATTGAGACCTACGCCGGGTCAGAGGCCGCAAAGGCACGACACGGTCCAAAGCCCCAGCCGTGGCCCGTTCCCAGGCCGCAACCAGTTCTTCAGTCGTGCCGTGGGCAAGATCCTCAGGGAACGGCCCAAGCTCCATCTGGAACCTCTCAGGGTCCATCAGGCGCCTGGGACGGAACCAACGAATTGGCTCCGTCTCCCTGCGATGGTGAGTGGCGGTCCGAAAGTCTAGGCGAAGGAGAAAATGATCTGACCATGACACCGGTTCCGTCACTAACTCTCCTAATTCCAGATCATTAAGCCACTGTCCAGAGATAAAAATCAAGTCTAGTGTGCCTCCCTCAGTGTGTGTAGGGCCATCATTTACTTGAACCAGGTCCAAGGCCGTCATGGAAGCCTGGAACTCCTGGACCACCGTTGATGACAAGCCGGCCGATGGCAAGTTGAAATCCCCCATGACCAAAAGCCTGGGGATCTCAACCGCCATCCCGGCAAGCACCTCTAGTAGTTCAGGCAGGGCTGTAGTCACGCAGCAAGGAGCCAGGTACGCGATCAACAAACCCATCTGATTCCTATGGCCCCACTTCACAAGGAGGGATTCACAACCAGCTATCTGAGGCACAGTGGACTCCCTCGGCTCTAGGCTCTCTTTAATCACAACCGCCACCCCTCCACCCCTACCTTGGGCCCTCGGCTGATGGAATGCACGGAAACCCGGAGGGCACAGTTCAACCAGGGGTACACCCCCTTCTGTGCCCAACCAGGTCTCCGTAATGCCCGCAAAGTCCGCGGACTCCCTCTGAATCAGATCACAAATCAAGGGAGCCTTATTAACCACGGACCGGGCATTGCATAACATCAGTCGAAGACCCAGGTCCTGAGGGTCCTGACCATCCGGGGAACGAGTAAGGACTGAGGGGCCGGAGCACGTGATCGCCTTTAAACATCGAACACGTGCTCCCAAAGAATGATACGGCCCCTTGCCTCCGCCATATCTGCCCCTCCCACTTACCGTACAGATGGAATGACACTCCACGCTCTGTATACTCCCCTCCCCCCCTGACCTCGGACCAACTAAAGTAGTGCCGTGAGCACGCTGGGACTGGACATACCCCCGCGGGTTTCCCCACCCATCCTTGCCCTCCCCCCCTTTAAAAGACCCTTATTTAAAAACTTATTTAAAAACCCCCAAAGATTCTTCTTTGACGCATGCCACCTCTCTGGGTCCCAAGACCCTTCATTAAGGCAGGCCCTCGATAGTGTGGAGGGCCATTCCTGCGAGGCGGGGGCATCTCGCAAACGAAAAAGTTCAGAAGATGAGTATCTCATGGGAAAGAGGCGGCTAGAAGATGGTATGGTCCCAGAGTGGTATAGATGATAGATGATAAACCCGATCTATTTCACTCAATAAATGTTCAGTCTCAATAAGTCCATTTAGGGTCTGGTGCAGGATGGTAAAGTAGAAGCGTTTCAACAGTCTTCCAGGTAAAAACCCTAGTGAGCTCCTAATGATGGAATTTAGGTGGCCCCAGATGACAAACGACAGTCACATCGCTTCAGACACAGTAAGATGACAACAACTAGTTTAGGGGTAGACGCAGACATCAGGAGTATCTCTCTTCTCCTTCTCCTTCCCCCATCGCCTCCTCCCTCCCTCCCTATGGCCCCACCCAGACATAGGCCCTCCGGCATAGTCCAGCCAAGTGCAACATCCAAAATCTTATCGGCCTCCTTCACCTCCAGCCGACATCCGCTGGCAAAACACGAACCATCCGAGGAGCCCAGGGCAGATAGATGGACAGAAGACGGCCAAGGCGGCAAAAACGCCGTGGGTAAAAACCGCCGTCGTAGAAAAGTCATAGGGAACTCCCAGCTGATGGTGAAAAACCTAATCGGCTGGGGGGGGGAAACCCCAACACCCCATGCCGATAGGATAGGCAAATACCTGGCTGGGAGGATGACAGGAGGATAGGCAAATACCTGGCTGGGAGGATGGCAGAGGTAGGAGGTAGGAGCCGATGGCAAGCTGTTCAGAAACCATAATCCTTTCCTCCTCCGATCTTCGGCCGAATCAGCTGTAGTGCGCCGAAAGTGCCCCTAAATGCCCCAAAATGGCCACCGCCATACACCGTTTGCCTCCCCGACTCCATCCTCGGCGACTGAAGATCTTCTACGAGGCCCAAAGGTCTCAATCGGACACCAGAGAGGACACGGATCGAGTCAGGGGGCATAGCCGGCCAGGCAGCGTCTCCAAACACCACCTCATTCCAGGACCATTCAGCCTCCCGTTTCACAGAGCTCAGAACGCCGCCATCTTCAGGCATGCGCAGAAGAATCTATTCTGCTAAAACCCACCTCTGATACTTACTATTTGTGCTGACTTGTCAACAATTTCAAAATAAGAAAATGTGAACATGGCTGCTGTAGAAATTTAAACATACCAATTCCAATACCAATACCAACCAATTCAGTGCTATTTTCTCTTTGTCTTTTTTTAATTGTATGGTTGTTAACAAGACCCAAAGGACAATTGATTCGTTAGGACTACAATTAGCCAGGTGAGGACAATTTCACAGTTGAACAAATATTCTGACCCTTCTAACTTCTTTGGCTGCAATTGTTGGTCTGTCTACTTTTACAACAATCATGGGCTCATCCAAACAGCTGTCTTAGCAATTGAAAACAAACATAAGTGACTGTTGAAAAGCAGGGGTAAATCTTAACAATAACAGCAACAAAAATCTAAATCCTTCTAGCTGGCAATTTCAAGTGGGAGAAACATTGTCAAGAAACACTTTGACAATATTAAGCATGGGGGTGGTTTTATTATGTATTGGTTGTTGTGAGGCAATCAGTAGCTCAGGAAACTGTGTGGGTGGATGGAGGAATCAGCTCAAAGAAATATCAACATATCCAAGGACTTAATGACTCACAGTTAGAGAAGTAGCTGAAAGGAGATTGGGTATTTCAGCAAGATAATCTGAAACACCCCCCCCCCCAACAAACTGTGAAGAATTTACAGGAAAACTTGAAGGTTTTGGAATAGGTTTCACAGTCTCCAGAGTTGTATGTTATTGAAAATCTGTGGGGAAATCTCAGACAAGCAGTACCTACAAGATTATTTAAAAATCAGTTGAATAACATCTAACAAAATGCAGGTAACAGATCTCATCAAGGCATCTTCTTTTTGAAATGAGAGATACACACACAAACAAACACATAAAATCCATATTTTTATTTTTATTTATTTATTTTATTTATTTTGTCACAACATCATACAAAAAGATTATATAGTATATAAACATATATATGAGTAAATATTAGGAGGTATAAGCATATATATATATATATATATATATAGGAAGAAGAAAAGAAAAACAATAGGACAGGAACGGTAGGCACATTTGTGCGCTTATGCCCTTATGGTCCTCTTAGGAATGGGGTGAGGTCAATAGTAGAAAGCTTTTGGTTAAAGCTTTTAGGATTATGGGAAGAGACCACAGAGTCAGGTAAAGTATTCCAAGCACTGATGATTCTGTTACAGAAGTCGTATTTTCTGCAATCTAGATTAAAGCGGTTAACATTAAGTTTAAATCTATTGGTTGCTCTTGTATTATTGCAATTAAAGCTGAAGTAGTCTTTAACAGGAAGGACATTACAATAGATGATTCTATGAGTTAAACTTAGGTCTTATCGAAGGCGACGGAATTCCAAGTTTTCTAAGCCTAGGATTTCAAGTCTGGTGGGATAAGGTATTTTGTTATTTTCAGAGGAATGGAGAACTCTTTTTGTAAAATATTTCTGGACACGTTCAATTGTATTGATGTCAGAGATGTGGTGAGGGTTCTGTTGGAAGAAATATCCATCTGGGTTCAGTTCCAAGTGGGCACAAAGACACTGGAAACATGGAGATTGCTTGGAAAGATGGTTTAATGGTGGTCAGGATCACATGGCTTGAGTTCCTGAACAGAAAAGGGCTGAGATCCTGTGTGCTCCCTGGCTTTATGCTTTTTCTGAGCTTTGAACTTTCTGGGGCACAGGAAGAGTATCCTGATTGGTTGTCAAACTCCCAGGTGGTCTAGGGGTCTTAGTTAACATTGTAGGTTGTCCCTCAAGCTTGCCTGAGCCTTGCCATGTGATGAGTTTCTGTTCTATTGTGTTGCAAATGATGGAGGATTGAGTGAGCTTGGTTGAGGCTTTAATGGCCCATTGACAAAGGTGGGGGGGAGTCAGGAAGTTGCTTTGTCTTTAAAACATGTTTCTCCATTTCTCATCCAGGGAAATATATTCTGCCTTTTAAGTATTTTCTAAAATATTTCATTCTTCTAGGAGGGGGGTGGGTGCTAAATTCCTACAGTTCCGAACAGGCGAGCTGTATTGTAGAATTGGTCTAGCAAATGTTTTATATGCTCTGGTTAGTAGTGTAGTGTTTTTGGAAAAGAAGCTACGCAAGATTAGGTTTACAATTCTTAGAGCCTTTTTTGCTATGTAGTTACAGTGGGCTTTGGCACTTAGATCATTTGATATGAAAACTCCAAGGTCTTTAACGGGGTGGGGGTCATCTGTAAGGTAATGTCCATCAAGTATGTACTTAGTGTTTGGGTTCTTATGTTTTTATGTATGTTCTTAATATTATTTTATCATTAATAATATTAATATTATTAATATTAATAATTAATATTTTAATTATTATTATTATTATTTTAATATTATTATTAAATTATAATATAATTATAAACTATAATATTATAATATTTTAATAATTAATAATTAATAATATTAATATTAATATTAATAATAAAATAATATTATTAATATTATTTTATTATTAATATTATTATTTATGTATTTTTTAAGTATGTTCTTAGTGTTTGGCTCTCATCTTCTTGGTGTTCCCTAAGACCTTGAAGACTTGGTTGTTCCTTCTTGGTGAGATGGATGGGGCTTTTTGTTAGGTGTGTTGGTTAGCTTTTTCTGTATATTGTGACTGAATCCTGTTTGGTTTCTATTGGTTGTTATGTTATTATATGTTAACTGCCAGAGTCAGTTGGAGTCAGGTGGCACCTACATTGAATTACATTAATAATAATAATAATAATAATAATAATAATAATAATAATAATAATAATAATAATAATAATAATAATAATAATAATAATAATAATTATTTAATTTGTATACCACCCTTCTCCCGAAGGACTCAGGGCGGTTTACAGCCAAGATAAAAACAGTAAAGACAAATACAATACTAAAAACATACATTAAAAAACTTATTAAATTTGGCCTAATTTTTAAAATACAATCAATCCCGATAAAAATTAATAAAATTAAAACCCATAAAATCAACTAAAAACTAAAAAATTAAAATTCAAGCCAGTCCAGCAAGATGGAATAGATAAGTCTTAAGTTCACGGTGAAATGATAAAATATTTATGATAGAGAAGACTTTTGCATGGAACAGTACGGAAAAAAATCCAAAAATATGTGTAGAAATACTCTTAGTTAGCTATCAGAAGTGTTATTCCTGCCAAAAGTAGGTGTTAACAAAATATGAGCTGAAAGGCTGCCCAGAATTTTGTATTTGCTATATTTACTCTTTTTATATTTTGACTCTAAAGAACTGCACAGAAGTAGCAAGGATACACTTAAATCTGCAGAATGTCATGTTTAACTTTGTACCACATAGTTAAGCTCATATGGAATTGCATTGAAATATGCATTTTGACTAGAAATATTTAACATTTAAATTCAACTGTATTACTTTTAAGTAACTTACAGTGCTGAAAATTGTTTCCATATCTAATCAGAATAGAGCTGGAAGGGATCTTGAAGGTCTTCTAGTCCAACCCACTGCCCAAGCAGGAGACTCTATACAATTTGAGACAAGTGCTCTGCCGCTTCCGACAGGACCTATGTTTAACTCATAGAATCATCTATTGCAATGTCCTTCTTGTTGAAGACTACTTCAGCTTCAGTTACAACAATACAAGAGCAAACAATAGATTTAAACTTAATATTAACTGCTCCAAACTTGATTGCAGAAAATATGACTTCAATAACAGAGTTGTTAATGCTTGGAATACACTACCTGACTCTGTGGTCTCTTCCCAAAATCCCCAAAGCTTCAACCAAAAACTCTCTACTATTGACCTTATCCCATTCCTAAGAGGTCTGTAAGGAGCGTGCATAAGAACACAAACATGCCTACCTTTCCTGTCCTACTGTTTCCTCCATTATATACAATTTATATAGTTATTACATGCTTATACTCATATATATACTTATATGTTGTATAGATACTTCATGCTTATGCTTATGTATACTGTTATGACAAATAAATAAATAAATAAAAAGTGGCTGTCCAGTCTCTTCTTAAAAACCTCCAGTGATCAAGGACCCACAACTTATGAAGGCAAGCTGTTCCATTTGTTAATTGTCCTCACTGTTAGGAAGTTTCTCCTTAATTCCAGGTTGCTTTTCTCCTTGATTAGTTTCCATCCATTGTTACTTGTTTTGCTTTGGAAAATAAGTTTACCCCCTCTTCTTTGTACCAGTCCTCAAATACTGGACTACTGCTATCATGTCACCCCTAGTCCTTTTTTCTCTAGACTAGCCATATCCAGTTCCTGCAATCATTCTTCATATGTTTTTAGTTCCAGGCTTTTAATTTTTCATTAATTCTCATTTAATGAGGTGAAAAATACATTGTACCAAGTTTTATTTTCTACAGGAGAAAAAAAAGGTTTGGTGAAATTTCCATAAAATCCTCCTAGTGCAGATAAGGATATATGAAAGTTTCCTATCTTTCATTGCACAATCATCTCTTGGACATGACCAGACTAGGCCCGAGGGAGGGGTCAAATGCATCATCAGTCTCAAGTCCCTTTGTGCCCACAAGAGATCTAGGTCCAGCCCACCTTGAATTTTGTTGACTCATATCTACCTGCTACTGGCTTTGATCATAGGTAGTTCAGATTCTTGTAGAGAGCATTAGCATACAGTAAACCTATATTCATTTGAACCGCATAAACTTATGATTTCCTGTGCTTCACATCATCTTTCCAATAGTCTCCTGCTTCCTTAATTTTTCATTTTCTCCCCTTAAATCCCAAAGGAGCAATACAGTAGGAGGGAACTGTTTTTGTGGTCTTTTTTGTGTTCAAGAATTACAATCAGCTAGAAAACCATAGGGTAAAGAAGATTTGAGTAAGTAAAACAGGGATAAAAATAGAATATTTTACTACTTGAAAACAAGAAACAACACACACAAACACAAGATACATACATACATACTTACATACATACATATGAAAGGATTCATAAAAGTCCTGAGAATTAGCTGAAAAAAATATAAACAGAATAAAGCTGGGCAAAACATTTCACTGTGGAATATTTTAACCTCCAAATAGTTAGTGCTGTCTGTTTTGATCTGAAATGTACTATTCTGTTCCAGGACAATGCCATTCTAGAACAAAATATCTTAGGTAAAGGTAAAGGTTCCCCTTGCACATACGTGCTAGTCGTTGCCAACTCTAAGGGGCGGTGCTCATCTCCGTTTCAAAGCCTAAGAGCCAGCGCTGTCTGAAGACGTCTCCATGGTCATGTGGCCGGCATGACTCAATGCCAAAGGCACACGGAACTCTGTTACCTTCCCACCAAAGATGGTCCCTATTTTTTCTACTTGCATTTTTACGTGCTTTCGAAACTGCTATGTTGGCAGAAGCTGGGACAAGTAACGGGAGCTCACCCCGTTACACGGCAGCACTAGGGATTCGAACCGTCAAGCTGCCGACGTTTCAATCGACACGCTCAACGTCCTAGCCCCTTATATCTTATAATAATATAATTTTAATATTAATATATTATAATATATATAATTTTTATTATATATATAATAAATAAATATATTATTAATATAATAATTATTAATAATTATAATAAATATATTAATATATAATTATAAATATAAATATAATTATAATATATATAATATATATATATTATATATTTTATATACGTATATATACATATATATATATATATATCAAATATTATACATCCTTAAAATTATATATATATAATTTGGCGCAATTATAAGTCAAGAAGTGTCCAGAGAGCATGCTGTAAGTATGTATCAATTCATGCTATCCCATAATATCCTTAGCTAGATCTTGATAATGACTACCGTATATACTCGAGTATAAGCCGATCCGAATATAAGCCGAGGCACCTAATTTTACCACAAAAACTGGGAAAAACTATTGACTCGAGTATAAGCCGAGGGTGGGAAATGAGGCAGCTACTGGTCAATGTAAAAAATAAAGATAGAGCCAAGTAAAATAACATGAATATTTATTTGAACGAAAAACAATAAAAGTGCAAAAGGGGGAAGGAGGATTCCCAGCTTTAGAAAATTTAGAACTACGCCACCTTTGGTATGACCTGAGCATAGCTCATAAAATTATCTGCTACAATGTACTTCCTATCAATGACTACTTCAGCTTCAACCACAACAATACACGAGAACACAATAGATTCAAACTTAAAAGTGAACCTCTCCAATCTAGATTGCAGAAAATGTGACTTCAGTAACAGAGTTGTTAATGCCTGGAATGTGCTACCTGACTCTGGTCTCTTCCCAAAATCCCCAAAGCCTTAACCAAAGACTATCTAGTATTGACCTCACCCCATTCCTAAGAGGTCTGTAAGGCGTGCATAAGAGCACCAGCGTGCCTACCGTCCCTGTCCTAATGTTCCCTTTAGTTGTATTCCTTTTATGTATTCAATTCATGCTTATATTTATATAATTATTTAATATGTATTTGACAAAATAAAATGAATGAATGAATGAATAGAATAGAATAGAATAGAATTTTTATTGGCTAAGTGTGATTGGACACACAAGGAATGAATGAATGAATGAATGAATGAGTGAGTGAGTTACTTCAACAACATTGTCTCACAGAAATTGACAATACAACTGCAAGCATGAAAATGAGTCCTCCTTTAGCTTCCAAGGGACCAGGGTGCCTCTGAAGGTCAGTGCTCTAAGCACTAAGAACCCAGCACAAATCTAAGCCTGTATGCACACCAATAGTGAAAATACCCTGCACAGTGTCTCTTGGCAGAGAAGGTTAATTTTCATAGGCGTTGGGGTGGCTCTTTTTTTTTTTGGCAGGGCAATAAGGATCTCTAATATCATTAAACCCAAGTGTGAGGAAAAGACAGCAGCTAAAATGTTAAGGCCAGTTGTGTGACCTTCTCCAATACAGTTGGCCTGGCTGTTTGCCAAAACTTAAAACACCCTCCCATCCCCCTCCTGCTAAAGCTTCTTTCTTAAAACAATTGTGGTCTTTGCCTTTCATGTCGCCCAACCTTTCACCTGCCAGGTTCCTAGCCCTTCACCCTTGCCCCACTGCTGTGTTTGCTTAGCATTGTGCCAATCGACTTTAGAAGTCTGTGTGTGTGTGTGTGTGTGTGTGAGAGAGAGAGAGAGAGGAGGGAGGAGGAGTGCAAAAGGGGAAGGAGGATTCCCAGCTCTAAACAAAGGAAATCCCGGAATGCCAGCGAAGGCGGTGCTCGCGTTCCTCCTCCCTTGCTCAAAAGCCCCAATAACCTTCACCAGCAAGGCAGACCCCACGGGAAGGAAGGGACGGCTGACTCACGAGCATCTGGCTGAAGAGCAGCTGCTCCAGGTCGCCCAGCACGGTGAAGCACGGAGGAGAAGAAAGAATGAAAGAAGGGAGGAACGGCCCTCCTTTCTCTCTCTCTCTCTTCCAGCGCCACGGAACAGAAGGGGACTAGGGCGCACACACACGCCCAGCTTCTGAAGCACGGAGGAGAAGAAAGAATGAAAGAAGGGAGGAACGGCCCTCCTTTCTCTCTCTCTCTCTTCCAACGGAAAACGCTCTTTCGCTTGGGGAGAGGAGGGAGGAGGGAGGAGGTTGGCTTGCTTATTCAACCCTTCCCGGCTAGCCATCCAGCCCTTCCCAGGAGAAGGCGAGGAGTTTTGGGCGGCGACCTTTTTGCTAAGCGGCAGCTGCTGCCCCAACACCACCAGTTGGGCGGGGCCGGTGAGCTGCAGTAACTCCCGCCAGGCTATGCATTGGCGCGGGGAAGCCTGGCGGTGCAGTCCTTCTCGGCTGAGGGAGGAGGTTTTCCCCTCTTCTCTCTCCGTTGCGCCTGAACATCTGCCTAGCAACAATGACGACACGGGAGAACCTTTTTCTACTGGTTGAGCTTGGCCAATCGCCGGCTTGCTCTGAGTTGCTGCATTGTTTGTTCACCCGGGCGTCTCAATTTACCAGAAAGCGGAGCGAGTTTGAGGGTCGCGGGCGGGATGGCGCTGCGCTCTGCGCCGCCGCGAAACCACCCAAAGGCCAGAAGAAAGGTCATTCCGCCAGTAATGGGCGAAGGCTCCTTCCTCTCCGCCTTACCCATGCTGTGCGAGCCGGCTGGGCTGCAACCCCGCCGCCGCCGCTCCTTCCTCAGCCTCCGGGGCTCGCGCTCTAGCAGCCGCCAAGCTCAGGCGGACTCGGCAGCTCCCCATCAGCACTCGCGGCGCGGTCGGGCAGGAGGAGTCGGGCTCGCTCCGTGGCGGTGGTGGCGGCGGCGGCAGCGGCGCCACCGCCACAGAGCGAGCCCGACTCCTCCTGCCCGAATCGCGCCGTGCAGTGCTGATGGGGAGCTGCCGAGTCCGGCCTGAGCTTGGCGGCTGCTAGAGCGCGAGCCCGGAGGCTGAGGAAGGAGCGGCGGCGGGTTGCAGCCCAGCCGGCTCGCACAGCATGGGTAAGGCGGGAGAGGAAGGAGCCCGCCCATTACTCGATGGAATGACCTTTTCTTCTGGCCTTTGGGTGGCTCTCGCGGCGGCGAGCTCGCGGTCGGGAAACCCTCCTCCTCAGCCGAGAAGGCTGGCGGCTCCCCTGCCCAGCCCTCTCACTGCACCACCAGGGCTTCCCCGTGCCAATGCACAGTCCGCCAAGTTTGCGCCGTCCGCCCACCAGACACGGGAATGGGGGCCGGCCTGGGGGCGACAAATCCCGCGAGACCTCGGCGGGCCCGCTCCCCGTCCCTCCCATGGGAGTCCGCTCGGTACCCCCTCCTGTGCGGGGTTCCCGAAGACGTAGACTCGAGTATAAGCCGAGGGGACGTTTTTCAGCACAAAAAACGTGCTGAAAAACTCGGCTTATACTCGAGTATATACGGTAATTGAATATTCAAGTGTGTGTGTTACCATTATAATGAGTTTTTGAGTTATTAGAATAGAATAGAATAGAATAGAATAGAATTTTATTGGCCAAGTGTGATTGGACACACAAGGAATTTGTCTTGGTGCATATGCTCTCAGTGTACATAAAAGAAAAGATACGTTCATCAAGGTACAACATTTACAACACAATTGATGATCAATATAGCAATATAAATCATAAGGATTGCCAGCAACAAGTTATAGTCATACAGTCATAAGTGGAAAGAGATTGGTGATGGGAACTATGAAACGATTAATAGTAGTGCAGATTCAGTAAATAGTCTGACAGTGTTGAGGGAATTATTTGTTTAGCAGAGTGATGGCCTTCGGGAAAAAACTGTTCTTGTGTCTAATTGTTCTGGTGTGCAGTGCTCTATAGCGTCGTTTTGAGGGTAGGAGTTGAAACCGTTTATGTCCAGGATGCGAGGGATCTGCAAATATTTTCACGGCCCTCTTCTTGATTCGTGCAGTATACAGGTCCTCAATGGAAGGCAAGTTGGTAGCAATTATTAGAGTTCATTATTCTATGGAATTCTTACCTTCAGCCAGACCAAACTGGTCCTTGGCAGACTTGTAGTGCTTGTGTGAGTGGGGCTGTGTGTGTGTGTGCACACGTGTGCATGTACCAGCTGGCTACTCACATGGCCCACTTATGACAAGGCCCCGGCTGGTAAAGGGCACCAGACCAGAGGGGTTGGGACCCTTGGATTAGACAATGAACTGGAGGTACTTAATTTTAAAGCAAATAGAATCTGTTCTAGCAATAAAAATTGGCTGGAGCTCTATGCAGTATCAGCTATTCTAAAATATTCAGGGAACAAGGGGCAGAATACTTGAAGAAGTATAATAATTAATAACAATCCATAGCAGTCTATTAAAAGTAAAAATAGGACCAATTCAGTTTGGTATTCCTGTGTAAGGCCCTCTGCTGAGAGACATTTTTGCACCAAAGAGAATGCTGTGTTCCAATTCATTTTAAAAGGCATACCGTGGATCTGAAAAATATCCATAAAAGATGAACTAAATGATAGAAATCTGGAACATGAAGAAATGTGATAACAAATATTGCGATTCTGGTTCAGAAAAATAAAGATATGGGGATGTGATGGGGGTGGGGGTGGAGAGAGAAATAACATTGTATATCTGTGATGGCGAACTGATGGCACGCATGCCAAAGGTGGCAGACAGTACCTTCTCTGTGGGCACGTGAGCCGTTGCCCCAGCTCAGTTCCACCATGCTTGTGTGCATGCCTCCTGCCAGCCAGATGGTCTTTGGGTCTCTGCCGTGCATGCACGGGGGGGGGGTGCATGCACGGGGGTTGGGCACACATTCAGGGGCACATGTGCATGCTCAGGGGTGGGGTGTATGTGTGGGCCGTGCATGTGTGGGGCCGCGTGCGCATTGCATTTTGAGGGTTTGGGCATGCACATGCACATTCACACATGTGCATGTGCACTTTTGGAAGTCTGGAAAAGGTTATCCATCACTGTTCTATATCAAAAGAAAATAGTTAACCGAGAAGGTTTTCTTCCTTTGAATCCCGAGGTTATCTAATGAACCAGACTTGGGCAAACAAAAAATATTCCTTCATACAATGTCTATTCAAACTGTTGCTTGCCTCCACTAAATGAACTCATTGCCACATATCCATATAACTTTTAGCAGGATTATAGAAACTGCAGAATATAAGACTTTCAAATACTGTTTCACACAATGGTTATACTGGATATCTTCAAGGTTAGGTAAAACTTATCTTTAAATATCACTTTCTTTAAAACAAAAGAAGATAATTATTGTGACGGCTTGTTGGCTGCCAGTTCAGATGATGAAGATGAGCCAGAACCGGGGCCATCAGACTTGGTTGTTAGAGATACACAGGAGTGTCCATACAGCCAGGTGGTTGAAGAAGATGCAGTGCCAGGTCCTTCTGACATTGTGGGGAGCAGTCAACTGGATGGACAGCCAGCTGCACAAACAGAAGTAGGGGAGGCTTGGCTGCTGCTGGTTAATGCGGATGAGTGGCAACAGGCTGATCTGATGGTGAAGAATTGCCGCTCCGCCCAATCTGTGAACGTACGAGCAGAGCGAAAGGAAGCACAGAGGTCAGTGAGACTACTCACAAGGAAGCAATCTCATCCCCCCTATGAGAAACCCTGGGCTTGCATTTATTTAGCTAGGTGCAGGGGAAGTGGTGATTGTCAGAGGCAACCATGCACTTCTCCTATGCAACCTCTTCTTTGTGGACGTTGAATTTTGCTCTTGCTTTGTAGACTTTGGACTTTGTTTCATGGACTTCAGACCTTGCCCTTGTGCCTTGTGGACTTTGGACTTCACTCTTGTCTCGTGAACATGAGACTTTGTTCTTGCCCTGTGGATGTTGGACCTTGCTCTTGTTCCAGATCTTGTAGACTTTGGTGCTTTCACTGTCCGAGAGGGTTGCTCTTGGGAAAATTGGTGCTAGAATTAACAACACAACTTCAGAAAGTTTGTGGATTGTCCATTAGCATGGGGGAATTTTGAGGAACTACTTTATTTATGTATAGTGGTGCAAGAAACATACTACACAGTACTTGCACCTGTTCCTGTTTACGTGACTTGGATCAGAACAACTATCATATCCTGCATACACATTCTGCATATACGTTTCTAATGGACATCAGCTTTAATACCAGATTACACCATGTTATTGAATTATAATGATTTATCCTATTATGCCTAGAGGTATCCACATCCATAAAGGTGTCCAAAAGGCAAAACAAACATGATATGTAACAAACTCCATCCTGTTCTACTGTACAGATAGAGCAGAATTTGCCAATCAAAATTGTAATGTATACTTCATCACTTGTCCTTCTTTTCCCTCCTCTTGGTGGATATAATATATATATTCCTTTTATGTCCATAAGTGTGCATGAATATTCTCAGACTGCATCCAGTACTTCTATATAGAATAGCAGTAACAAAGTAGAGCTGTACATTGAAAATAATGTAAGGCTCTTTTGCTGATATCATTGTGCTATGTAAGAGGCTTTAGTATTTTTCTCTATTTGCATATACTATTAAAAAAAACCCTATCTCATTAGTGAAGTGTATCTTACACATGTGGAAGATTCCAACTACAGTTTCCAGCATTTCCAACCTTAGAAACAGTAACCTAGAATGCTTATTTTGCAATGTACAGTATAACTATGGAACAAGAATACACTAAGGGGGCAGAATCTGAATTCCACAAACCTCAGGGAGTACATATAATCTTTGGCTGTGGTCCAGACAGCTCTTTCAAAATTGCCATGAAATTCTCATTTCCAACAAAAAGGATAAACTGTTAAATATCCAGAGGTTAAGTATTTAATTAATTTAATTTAAATCAACTTTGCTTTTGTCATGCTTTCAACCATTTATTTGTCCAAGTCTACATAATTTCAGAGGTTACACCCCCCCCACCTCCCCCAGGATCTCAGTTGAAGAATCCCACTTGTGCAGCCCTGATGCAGGCAGCCCTCAAGAGTTGCCTAGAATTCTACGAATGAGGCAATTGGTAATTCTAATCAGAGTTTGAACGAAAAGAAACTGTGTAAAAATGTCCATCATTAACCAGACATTTATCAGAAATTAAAAGAAGCAATAATCAACAGCAAAATCTGCAACCAGGAAAATAAGGAAAAGGCAGAGAAAATGGCACGAAGGTAACAGAAATGTAAGTATCAAATTTAGGGATGACCAATGTATGTCAAACAGAAAATACAGGCAAAGAAAAAAAGGAATATGGAGTTGATTATGATGCAACATTTTCCATTGAAGCATTTGCTTTTGGTACCTATCTAGTAAGCAAATGAACATGAAAACAATGCAATATAAAAAATCACTTATATAATGTTTCCCATGAGATTTTTGCAAGCATGAGCCAACCTCATAGCATTGCTTTAGGATTTAGCACAAATAATTAAAGAAGATACATAATCTGGCAAACTATCAGGGTAAAGATAATAGGCCCATTAACGTAAAGATTAAGAGTGTTAGCATAATCAGAACTATTTCCTAGAACAAAATTTGACCAATCTTAGAATTTTAGAAAATTCAAGGCAGCAGGAGAACAACTTTAGAGAATCAGAAAGGGAAAAAAATGCCTTGACTTAAAAGTTTTTTAAAAATAGCATTATATATTACTAAGAATCTATTCTCTGTGTGCAATTTTATATCTGAGGACTCCAACAAAGAAAAGAAATAAAGGAAGAAGCTGCTTGAAGGCGACTTTCTAGAACTCTGAATGTTCATTTCCCCTTTATAATCTTCCAGAAAAACAACCCTTTGTCTGATTAATGTAATGCTGAACCCCACCGTAGCTGACAAATAGGCTTCATGGATGTTTATCAAAAGGAAAGGAAAGAACATTTTCACCTCTCTTGTCCTTTGGAATTCTGCCTACAGCAGTACGTACCTTGGCTCTGACATCTAGTCAGTCTTTGGATGCAACCAGTCTTTTGAGACTACCAAAGACAACTGCAGTAATATTTACAAGGATGCTCAAGGTTTGTATTTCTGGCTAGAATTTCTGATCAGGGGAAACATTCCTTCACCAGAAGATGAAAGTCTTTAAAATCCACTCATAGAGAAGAACTATTTTATGGCATACAGTTTAATAAGGAATGACCCAGCGGCACATTATGTAGTATCATTTTCTCCTAAAATTGATGTGATAATGATATTGCAAATAGAAATTGAGTGAGCTAATGATTGTGGCATTCTGTTGAGCATTCCAGACATTCATTTCTGTTGTTTTGCTACAGTATATTCATCTGTTAGCACCAGAAAACTGATGCTTCAGAAGCTTTGGGAGAAACTATGCCACATTTATGATATTTCAGTGCTGGTTATATTCAACCACAGTATACACATCTAGCATATAAAATAAACATGTTTTAAAACCAATGCAAACAGTAGAAAACAGATTAATAGTTATTGTCAAAATGAAAGAAAGCTAAAACAGACATTCCCAAAAAGAGGGGAGGGGAGAGGATGGGGAAAGTCATTTTTTCAGTAAACTGTTTTGAAAAATATTTCACATTTTCGATGAATCTTTGCTACTTACTGTGTCACATGATAGCTAGACAATAAGCTGTTTATTGCAGGTGTGCATACAATTGCCAAAAATGGGTAGATGTGCAGTTGTAGCTGCAAAGGAGATGAAACAGCCTTGCCTTTTTTGGGGATAGATTTTCTGACTTTTTAATTTATTCGTGCAAGAGGCAAGGCCTTAGGGCTCTCATTCCCCTTTTTATCCCTGTGTTTATATCCCAAGTATAAGTTTCCAGCTTTTAAACAAAGAAAGTAAAATATATGTTTTAAAACTCTGGTGGGCTTAACTATCCTTTTTATATACACAAATGCTGAAAAGATAAAAAGAAAAAAAAATGGGACTGATCTGCTTTTTTTGGGAATATTGCTATACCATGGCAATGGTCCCTGAAGTTCATGGAGGCTACAAGTAAAAATTAATAATGTGCAGCCTTGCCTACAAAAAACTGCCCTGATTTAAATATTGATTATCTCATTCTCCAGCTGATAAAGCTCACACTCAGGTTGAGGAGAAATCTTCACCAGACAAGATGGTTAAAAAAGAAAAGGAAGAGAGGGTCAAGCCCCAGAGTCTGCCCTCGTGTTACACTGTCTCAAACAAAATTTGGGGTTCATCTGTAGACATCTAGAATAGACTCTCATTAGGTGAAGAAATGGTTTGGAAAGAAAGTAGGATTCTTGGAATAGAGAAATGAACAGTGATATATTTCATATTTTTGAAATACCCCTTCTTTTTGTTGTTGTTGAATCTATCTCCTAACCTGATTTCTCTTTTCTAATTCTGAAACCTCCTGCAAAATTCCTCCTCCAAAAGCCATATTGTTTCCTTCTGATCTCTATTCTTTGGAATGCTTATTCTCACCAATGTGTTATGCGCAAAGATTGGATTCACGCTAGACACTTGGAACGTAGGTTTCATTTTCAAAAAATCACAAATAGTTCTCTCTTTTTCCCCCAACGAAATTGTCTGCAGCGTTTCCTCAGGATTCTGGCTCAGCTTGCTGTCTCCATGCCAGCATTTCCTACTCCTCCTGCTATTAGAATAGAATATTCTTTATTGGCCAAGTGTGTTTGGACACACAAGGAATTTGCCTTCGGTGCCTAAGCTCTCCCTACAAACAACAAAGTGATGAATCATAAATTGTAAGATGCAGTCATAAATCACAGGATAAACAACAAAGTGCTAAATCATAAGATACCAATAAGAGAAGGTAATAGGAAAAATAAGAAGGATAATCCAGTACAGCCCTACTACTTGGGGTAAATCTTTAGGTGTAAGACAGTGCTGTGGAAATTTGGTGTTCAGCAGAGTGATGGCAAGAGGGCAAAAAATGTTTTTGTGTTTAGTTGTTTTGGCATGCAAATGCTGCATAGCGGCGTCCTGAGGGGAGGAGTTGAAACAGTTTATGTCCAAGATGTGAGGGGTTTGTAGATATTTTCTCAGCCCTATTTCTGGCTTGTGCAGCATAAAGGTCTTAAATGGGAAGGAGGCTGGTTGCAGAATTGTTTTTTCTGCAATCCTATCTATCCATTGAAGTTTGTGTCTGTCCTGGTTGATATACCAAACTAGACAGTTATAGAAGTACAAATCACAGATTCATTAGTTCCTCTATAGAACTGCATCGGCAGCTCTTTGGGCAGTCTGAGCTTTCTGTGTTGGCTCAGGAAGAACATTATTACAACTCCAATCTCTTTTTATGAAGGATTTCTTCTTTCTGCTTCAGAATTTCATTCTCTTAAATTCGGTGGAGGTAGGGGCTTGGTGCTCTCTGAGCTTGCTTGTTTTCTTGTAGACGTTTCATTACCCTAACTAGGTAACATGGTGCTGTTTTCTGTCAGTTTATATTCTGGTGTCTTGCCTGTCTGTGTGGATGGGGGGGGAATCTTAGAGATTCTTTGGTTGGGCTGTTTACTAATGACTCTTTAGCAGTTTCTTGATTGAGGTATCACTTACTTGATTGTTGGTCTGAAGTTGACCTTGGAGTTAATCTATGCTGATCTGAGTGCTGATTACTGGTGGAGAGCTGCTGGATTCTTTTTCTCTTTTGGGCTGGTTGGTTCTCTTAAATCATCTCTTGATCTGCCACCGGTTTCTGTTGCTTCTTTTCTTATTTAATTTCCCTTCTAATTCAGTTTTCATGCAGTTGGTTACATGGGCTTGAAACCAATTGATGAACTGGACCTTAACCAAGCCATGCCACTGATGATTAAGACTATAGAACAAATGCTGACACCTCCCCCCAGATTTCAGTTTTGCAGACAGCAGCACAACTGTTTACTAAGTCTTCAAATTCTTACCTAATTGCCTTCTGAATTTAGAAGAAAAATCCATACCTTGAAACTAATGCTAACTCTATTCTGATCAGAGATACACTTTCAAATCAATGAGCACCATAGCCCAGGATGACCTGGCACCTCCCTTTGGTATTGTTGACAGGAGGCTACACTGCCTGTCTTTTGTTTGCTTTACTTTGTTTCTAATTGCCATCATTTCCTTGCTATTGGCTTTTACTAAGCGTTTAGACTCTCAGTTTATTTTACACTTACAAGTATTTCTTTGAATGCTTGCGAATTCAGCTGTTTTTTTAAATAATGATTTTAAAAAAAAAAAGATTTTAGAAATATTGGGTAAAAAAAATAGTTGTGTATTTTTATTCTCTGGAAGATTCTTTCGTGAGTGCAATAAGACAGTTGACTAATTTGATAAAAAAAAATCTATTAACTTCAGAAAAGAATAACTCCAACTCCATATTTAAAATTTGAGTTGCTCCCTACTCCCAGGTTCGCCTGGTTCGGCAGTTGCGCCCCTTCCTTGATCGGGATGCCTTGTGCACAGTCACTCATGCGCTCGTTACCTCTCGCTTGGATTATTTTAATGCTCTCTACATGGGGCTCCCCTTGAGGTGCACTCGGAGGCTTCAGTTAGTCCAGAATGCAGCTGCGCGGGTGATAGAGGGAGCTACGCGTAGCTCCCATATAACACCGCTCCTGCGCAGACTGCACTGGCTACCTGTGGCCTTTCGAGTGCACTTTAAGGTTTTGGTCACTACCTTTAAAGCGCTCCATGGCTTAGGGCCTGGGTACTTACGGCACCGCCTGCTGTTACCGCATGCCTCCCACCGACCCATACGCTCTCACAGAGAGGGACTTCTCAGGGTGCCGTCCGCCAAGCAATGTCGGCTGGCGGCCCCCAGGGGAAGGTCCTTCTCTGTGGGGGCTCCCACACTCTGGAATGAGCTTCCCCCGGGTTTACACCAAATACCTGACCTTCGGACCTTCCGCCGCGAACTGAAGACACATCTTTTCATTCGCGCGGGGCTGGCTTAAATTTTATTGATTTTAAATTATCTATTATTAATTTTAATGGGGTTTTAGTTTTATATATTTTAAAGTTTTTTAGGCCAATTATAAAATAAGTTTTTTAATTTGTATTTTAAATTGTATATTGTATTGTTTGTTTTTATTTTTGGCTGTACACCGCCCTGAGTCCTTCGGGAGAAGGGCGGTATAAAAATCAAATAAATAAATAAATAAATAAATAATAAATAAAATAAATAAATACTTCATTTTTAAATGAAGGATGAAATCTTAGTCCAGATTCTAGGCACAAAGCCTGGCCAAAGCTATTCAGTTGGAAAATACTAGCCTGGAGTATTGTCATAAGGCAGAACATAGGGTATGATGACGTCCCTGGTCACTTTCCCAGATATTAGTTTAGATGAGGAAGAGCAGGACCGAGGGATGTCGGTGAGGGATGTGGAGGAATGTCCAGAGGTTGCCAGAGGCTATAAGCCAGGAGTGGAGGGGTTGAGCACAGTGGAGCAACCGGCTGAGCAGCCGGCTGAGCTAGGGACACAAGAGGCAAAACTGCAACTGGGAAGCCCAGAGGCTTTGGGTGGAGAGGGCATGTAGCTAGTCAGTGGAAATGACAAAGTACTGCCTCACCCTCCCAATCTGAGAGCAGGTAGGGCTGAGAGGAGGCAACAAAAGATAGCTAGGATACTTGCCAGGCAGCAGCCGCGCCCCTCTTGATAAGCTGCACTGGGAAGTGGCTATTTATTTATTTATTTATTTATTTTGTCACACAGTATATATAAGCATAAGTATGAAATAATTATACAATATATAAGCATATATATGAGTATGAGTATGTAATAACTATATTAATTAGATATAACAAAAGGAAACAATAGGACAGGAACAGTAGGCATGTTGTGCTCTTTATTTAATCATTTACCTCAGCAAGTGGAGTGAAACGGGCGCTAGAAACAATGTGTTCATTTCCTTGCTGTGCGTTCTTCAGCCCTCGTGATTCTTGCCTGGATTCTGCTCCTTGAACTTTGGATTGTGCCTCTTGAACTCTGGATTTTCCTTTGCTTTGTGACTTGTTTTGTCCTGTGGCAAATGGACTTCCCTTGCCTTTGTGCTGTGCACGGGCGCTGGCTTGTCTTGAGTAGCCTGTTGAACTCATTGGGGGTGCACTGACTTTGGCAGAGGGAACTTCTGGTGAATACTAATTCAGGCTTGGAAGCCTTCATAAAGACTCCTAACACCTATGGTGTGTGTATGTGTGTGAGCCAGACAGCCCAATAGGTACTGCTTTGTAGTGAGTTCCTTTGAGCTAGATATTGTCTTAGCATCAGCTATCCAGCATTTCAGATTTTCTCAGGCCCTAATTGAAGATGCCAAAGATTAAATAGCTTTATACCTTTTGCTTTCAAAGCATATTGCATTCCCTTATTTTATTTATTTAAACATTTATATAGCCGATCATTATATAGCAAACTCTGATCGGCTCCCAATAGGCAACCATTAGTCAATTGGAGTAACCAAGAGAGTCAGATAAATTTGAATCATTCTAGGGTCAAAAATTGGATTATATTGTAAAAGCCAAGAGACTATTCTGAAGAATAAGAAACATGGGCATGTACACCCATATTTAAGAATGAATTAAGAGTGATATCCACTATGTTCTCAAAATCTCTATGATTTTTTTGTAAGATCTTGTAAAATTTTGTGCAAGAATACTGAATCTTGCAATCTCTTTTAAAATATAAGATTTTGTTGAGATAATACAGGAGAAATTGGTAACATATGTTATTTGTAACCATATATACTGTAAGTCAGATTGGCAGTAGAAATAATGAAATAGATGCGTTATATCATGTTTTCCTTGAGCCTATTTTAACCTTGTCAACTGTTTTGCAAGTGAAACCCTACAATATCATAATTATTTTTCTTTCTTTATTAATTAGACTCTATTCAGTGGTCCCTGAATTCTATAACAATGTTGGTCTCAAAAGGAATGAGAAACAAGATCAGAAGCAGCAACTGGTAAGTATTTGTGAAACAGAATTTGACACTGCTGAACAAGTTCATTCTTATCTGCTTTTCCTTAACCTTTCTGAACCTCTCTCTGAATATTGTTCAATACATAGAAATTGCATAAAATTTTAACTGTACAGGATGAATTCTTTTCCCAACATATGAGAATTAGTGAGAAGAATTCTTGGGAACTGGTAGGTAAAGGTCATCCCTTATCATATGCTACAAAATGGGGTTATGGGACACACAGCCAAGACCGTTGCCCAGTAAACTGGCATATAGAAGCTATAAAAGTAAGCAAACTATAATTTTGTGAACAAATAAGATAAGTAAGATATTTTAAATCAGACCTCAGTTTTAGCTATCTGAACTGGAGAAACCCAGGCATCTTCATTTAATCATAAGCTTAATTAGAAGGTCCTAGGCAAAATTCACAGGCTAGTTTATTTTGAGGGATGAACACAAAATTGGATAACTAGATTTTCCCTAAAATAATATCCTGTTTCCCCAAAAATAAGACCTATCCTGAAAATAAGCCCTAGCATGTTTTACGCATATGACTATATAAGCCCTACCTCCAAAATAAGCCCTACGTAAGAGTCTGCACACCCAACCGTCCCCCCATTCCATCTGGTTGCACATGGTGCCACGGCCATGGGGTGAGGTGGGAGGGTGGTGGAGCTGCCATACATGTCCTGCACTGACTTACCTCAGAGGCCCCACTGCTGGACCACCCTTGCCCCAACACCTTCCTTGGAGAGGCAGCACCAACAGCCATGTGCAGCAGGAGCGCATTTGGCCACTGGCCCACTTCTGCTTCCTTGTGGAGACTGAGTGATAGCGCTGTGGCTGTGAGGAGAGGCAGGTGTTGGGGCATGGAAGGCCTGGCTGTGGGAGATCTGAGGTAAGCCAGTGAGGGGTGCGCTGTCTCATGGCAGCGGTGCTAGTGCACCATGTGGCCTCCTGTCCTGCCACGAGCAAGCAGAAGAAGTGGGCCTCCCTTACATGGAAGAAAAAATAAGACACTACCCGAAAATAAGCCCTAGTGCTTATTTTGTGGCCCAAAAGAATATAAGACCTTGTCTTATTTTCAGGGAAACATGGGGTATAATATAATATATCCCTTATTGGTGCTGATCAGCCCATAGCCTTATCAAAATACAAAATAAAACATTAAAACAATAGAACCATATGTAAAAATGGAATACAAAAAACCAGATTAAATGAAAAGAATAAAATAAGGAATAAAATACCATGTTTCTGAGTCACTCCTACAATTTACCCTGATCAGTCCCACATACGTAGGTCTCAACTGAACCATTTTATTCAAATAAAGGTCCATGTTATATGTGATTTCTGAATTCTGGACATACATAAAAAAGAAGACGGGGATGACAAAGCATAAGATGGTTAGATGATATCATCAATGCAATGAACATGACTTTGGGCAAACTCCAGGAGACAGTACAAGTCAGGGGGGACTGATGTGCTATGGTCCATATGGTTACAAAGAATCAGTCCTGAACTGAACAACAACAACATGTACCCATTGTGGATCAAGTCAGGTAAACTTGAGTTAAGATTATTTTGAAAACATCTGACAGCTTTGCTCTATATTTATTTATTATTTATTTATTTAATTAAACTTTTATACCACCCTTCTCCCGAAGGACTCAGGGCGGTGTACAGCCTTCATTTAAAACAATTAATATACACACTAAAATAACAATTAAAAAACTTATTCAATAAAAGGCTGAAATTAAAACTGTCCAATTGACCCTATAAAATACCCAATAAAATTACAATTGAAAAATTTAAAATTTAAAATTTAGAGTTTAAAAATCAGGCCAGTCCCGCTTGGATAAATAAATAAGTTTTCAGTTCCTGGCGAAAGGTCCGAAGGTCAGGCAATTGGCGGAAACCGGGGGGAAGTTCGTTCCAGAGGGTAGGTGCTCCCACAGAGAAGGACCTTCCCCTGGGGGCCGCCAGCCGACACTGTTTGGCGGACGGCACCCTGAGAAGACCCTCTCTGTGAGAGCATACGGGTCGGTGGGAGGCATATGGAAACAGCAGGCGGTCCTGTAAGTACCTGGGCCCTAAGCCATGGAGCACTTTGAAGGTGGTAACCAAAACCTTGAAGCGCACCCGGAAGACCACAGGTAGCCAGTGCAGACTGCGCAGGAGTGGTGTTACCCGGGAGCAACGTGGTGCTCCCTCAATCACCCGCACAGCTGCATTCTGGACTAACTGAAGTCTCCGAGTGCACTTCAGGGGTAGCCCCATGTAGAGAGCATTGCAATAATCCAGGCGAGAAGTGACGAGAGCATGAGTGACCGTGCATAAGGCATCCCGGTCAAGAAAGGGGCGCAACTGGCGGACCAGGCGAACCTGGTAAAAAGCTCTCCTGGAGACGGCCGTCAAGTAATCTTCAAACGACAGCCGTCCATCCAGGAGAACGCCCAAGTTGCGCACCCTCTCCATCGGGGCCAGTGACTCGCCCCCAACAGTCAGCCGCGGTTGCAGCTGACTGTACCAGGATGCCGGCATCCACAGCCACTCCGTCTTGGATGGATTGAGTCTGAGTCTGTTTCTCCCCATATATATGGATACACTTCATTTTTATCAGGTTTCTTCCTGTGATTTAATAAGTAATACTGCTTACTGCTTTATGTTCAATATGCTTATTATATTATGCTTAATGTATCGAGCACTAGTATTTTCTTTAGATTTTATGCCCTCGCATGCATGTGTGCATACTTTAACATTTCCATTTGGGAGGGGTATTCATCAATGCTACAAATACTGTAATTCAGAAATACTTTTGCTACACTCTTTTTGTATCATATAAACGTAAAACTCTCCAGAAATGGCATGACTTTGAAACTTTCACTTGTCTGCTCCATAGCCTACCTTAATCAAAGGTACCACCAAACTGTGAATTTTCTTCTTCTGTCTATTTTTGTACTCAATAAATTCTCTTTGGCTTGTATCCATTAAAATGGGTTGCACTATTTGCTTCTTGCTATGCTTACTGATCAGTTTAGCATCTTGTAGTGGATTTGCAATAATAGAACTTTCCCCTTTCCTCATCCTATTTGATTAGTCCAACATTCTCCAAAACTTGGCTTGTGTGCACTGAATTTTGAAGTACTGAATAATTTACACTACTTCTGAGGGTAAGATGCTATTTTTGATTTTTAAAATTTTTTTTTTTTTTACAGAAGCAGAGTATCCAAAGGTTTAAAAACCCCTCTCTAGATTGTGAACATAAAGATATAATTTGAATTTTGAATGCAATAATTCATGGAACATTTATTCAAACCCATACAAGGAAGGAGTTCATTCTTTATTTTGACTACAAAAGGAGGAGGAGCCTTTGGTTTTTTTTAGATAGGGCATTTTTAAGGGGTGGGAGGGCAAGGGCGGGTGTTGGGGGAAACCCGTTGGGTGGGGGTCCAGTTCCTGCGTGCGCTCGCGGCGGTAAGTTAATAGGTTCGAAGGTCACAGGGGGGGTTTGTGTTCCGCCGGTTGAGGGTGGTCTTATTTGTACGGTAAGGGGGAGGGGCAGATATGACGGAAGTGGGGGCTCATATCGTTCTTTGGGGGCACGCGCTCAATGTTTGCAGGCGATCGCGCGCCCCGAGCCCCCAGACTTTTCCCATTTCCCGGATGGTCAAGATTCTCAGAGCCTGGGCCTTCGGCTGATGCTGTGCAACGCACGGTCCGTGGCCAATAAGGCCCCCCTAATTTATGATCTTATTCAGGGGGGTGCCGCGGACCTTATGGGCGTTACGGAGACCTGGTTGGGCGCAGAAGGGGGCGTGCCCCTTGTTGAGATGTGCCCACCGGGTTTCCGTGCATTCCATCAGCCGAGGGCTCAGGGTAGGGGGGGGGTGGCGGTTGTGATTAGAGAGAGTCTGGAGCGAGGGAGACCACTGTACCTCAGATTGCCGAGTGCGAATCCCTCTTTGTGAGATGGGGTCATAGGTGTCAGATGGGCTTGCTGGTCGCGTACCTGGCTCCTTGCTGCGTGACAGCTGCCCTGCCCGAGCTCCTGGAGGTGCTTGCTGGGGTGGCAGTTGAGACCCCCAAACTTTTAGTCATGGGGGACTTTAACTTGCCATCTTCCGGCTCGTCATCGACAGCAGCTCGGGAGTTCACGGCTTCCATGACGGCCTTGGACCTGACCCAAGTAGTTGATGGCTCTACTCACATTGGGGGTGGCACTCTGGACTTGATTTTTGTCTCTGGTCAGTGGTTGAGAGATCTGGACTTGAAGGAAATAGTCATTGAACCTTTGTCATGGTCAGATCACTCTCTCCTTCGCCTGGACTTTCTGACCGCCATTCAACACCGCAGGGAGACGGAGCCGATACGTCGGTTCCGTCCCAGGCGCCTGATGGACCCGGAGAGGTTCCGGACGGAGCTTGGGCCACTTCCTGAGGGTCTGGCTCACGGCACGGCTGAAGAACTTGTTGCGGCCTGGGAACGGGCCGCGGCGGGGGCCTTAGACCGTGTCATGCCTTTGCGGCCTCTGACCCGGCGCAGGTCCCAACCAGTTCCTTGGTTCTCCGAGGAGCTGAGAGGGATGAAGCGCCAGAGAAGACGCCTAGAGAGTTCCTGGAGGTCTAGCTGTTCGGAGGCTGATCGGACACTAGTGAAGTCCTATAATTGGGCTTATCTAGTGGCATTGAGGGAAGCGAGGCGTAGCTACGCCTCCTCCCTCATTGCATCGGCAGATAACCGCCCAGCCGCCCTGTTTCGGGTGACTCATTCCCTCCTTCACCAGGGGCAGCGGGATGACCCGTTGCAGGGACGTGCTGAGGAGTTTAACGGTTATCTATACGATAAAATCGTTCAGCTTCAGGACGGTCTGGACCAAAATTGCGGTGACTCAGGTGAGGCGTCTGAGGGTGGTCTTGGTGTCATTTTATGGGATGAGTTTGACCCTGTGGCTCCCGAGGACATGGACAGGTTGTTGGGTAGGTTGAATGCCACCACGTGTTTACTGGACCCGTGCCCCTCCTGGTTGGTGCTGGCCACTCAGGAGGTGACACGAGGCTGGCTCCAGGCAATTACGAGCGCTTCTTTGGTGGAGGGAGTCTTCCCGGCCGCCTTGAAAGAGGCGGTGGTGAGACCCCTCCTCAAGAAGCCTTCCCTGGACCCGGCTGCTTTAGGTAACTATCGTCCGGTCTCCAACCTTTGCTTCGCGGCGAAGGTTGTAGAGAGTATGGTGGCATATCAGTTTCCCTCATACCTGGAGGAAACTGTCTATCTAGACCCGTTCCAGTCCAGTTTCCGGCCCGGTTACAGCACTGAGACGGCTTTGGTCGCATTGGTGGATGATCTCTGGAGGGCCAGGGATAGGGGTTGTTCCTCTGCCCTGGTCCTATTAGACCTCTCAGCGGCTTTCAATACCATCGACCATGGTATCCTGCTGCGCCGGTTGGGGGGATTGGGAGTGGGAGGCACCGTTTATCGGTGGTTCTCCTCCTATCTCTCCGATCGGTCGCAGCCGGTGTTGACAGGGGGGCAGAGGTCGGCTCCGAGGCGCCTCACTTGTGGGGTGCCGCAGGGGTCGATCCTCTCGCCCCTTCTGTTCAACATCTATATGAAGCCGCTGGGTGAGATCATCAGTGGCTTCGGTGTGAGGTACCAGCTGTACGCTGATGACACCCAGCTGTACTTTTCCACACCAGGCCACCCCAACGAAGCTATCGAAGTGCTGTCCCAGTGTTTGGAGGCCGTACGGGTCTGGATGGGGAGAAACAGGCTCAAGCTCAATCCCTCCAAGACAGAGTGGCTGTGAATGCCGGCATCCCGGTACAGTCAGCTGAGTCCACGGCTGACTGTTGGGGGCGAGTCACTGGCCCCGATGGAGAGGGTGCGCAACTTGGGCGTCCTCCTGGATGAACGGCTGTCTTTTGAAGATCATTTGACGGCCGTCTCCAGGAGAGCTTTTTACCAGGTTCGCCTGGTGCGCCAGTTGCGCCCCTTTCTAGACTGGGATGCCCTATGCACGGTCACTCACGCCCTCGTGATGTCTCGCCTGGATTACTGCAATGCTCTCTACATGGGGCTCCCCTTGAAGGGCATCCGGAGACTGCAGTTAGTTCAGAATGCGGCTGCGCGGGTTATAGAGGGAGCCCCTCGTGGCCCCGTATGACACCTATCCTGCGCAGACTGCACTGGCTACCTGTGGCCTTCCGGGTGCGCTTCAAGGGTTTGGTAACCACCTTTAAAGCGCTCCATGGCATAGGGCTGGGTTACTTACGGGACCGTCTACTGCTACCGAATACCTCTCACCGGCCCGTGCGCTCTCACAGAGAGGGACTCCTCAGGGTGCCGTCAGCTAGGCAGTGTCGTCTGGCGACGCCCAGGGGAAGGGCCTTCTCTGTGGGGGCTCCCACCCTCTGGAACGAACTCCCCCCAGGACTCCGTCAACTTCCGGACCTCCGAACCTTCCGTCGCGAGCTTAAAACACACTTATTCATCTGCGCAGGACTGGACTAGTTTTTAAATTTATAGGGGTTTTAATTGGTTTTAATATTTATACTATTTTTAATAATTTGGCTTTTAGAATAAGTTTTTTAATGGTTTTCTTAATTTGTACATATATGTTTTTACTTGCCTGTGAACCGCCCTGAGTCCTTCGGGAGATAGGGCGGTATACAAATACGAATAAATAAAATAAATAAAAAATGCATACTGATATGCTGTCTTTCTTGCAATGCATCAAGAAGGTTCACAGTCTAAAGCAGTTGAAAAAAGTGAGAAAGTAAGATAATATTTAAAGATTTCAGCTTTATCTTTAGCTACATTTTCATACCGGTAATGAAAATTAAAGGGCAAAAGATTGGTGTTGTTAAGTTCGGGAAGTAACGAGGCTGGAGACCAGGGTAGTGACAACAGCTCTTTAATATAGGGTGAACCCAGCAACAGGCTGGGGGAAAAACCTTTCCTTTTATACAGTTCTGCTGGAGGCTTCGTCCAATCAGCAACGTGCTGATTTCCCGCTCAAATATTTAAAGGTACAAACATAAATACATAACACTCCTCCCCTCCCAGAAAACACTTTGCCTCTATTTACATATTTATTTACATGTTATTTTTCGACGTAGTCACGCAAATAACCTGGGCGTCTCCTAGTTCTTTCTGACCTGCGCGGTTCAGTTCTGGGTGGTGTTTTGAGCTGGTCGGAGGGGCTGTTTTCTCCTCCCAGCTCTCTCTCTGAGCCAACGGGCTCTGGATTATTGTCTGACTCTTTTTCTTGGCCATCCGGCCTTGGATTACTTCTGAAACTTTCCCAGCTGTTTCCCTCGGGAACCTGATGGCGTCGCTGGAACTCTGGGACCTCAGCTAAGTCTTGCGCCTCCCCCGGGTCATTGTCAGCTGTGAATTCAAATTGGTATTGGTCATGATTTGTTTCATTTGTTTCGGTTTGATCAGTTATTCGTTTCCTTAACTGATCTATGTGGCGCCTCCACACTCGGTTGTCTGGTAGCTCTACCACGTCGATTTTGGCCCGGTTATCTTTATTATTTGTCCTGCGAACCAACTAGGGCCGTCCCCATAGTTTCGGCCCACACCGGTCGCCTATGCTCATTTCCCTTGTCTTTTCTAATTCCCCCTTGTAACCCTCTGGTGTGTAATGGGGATTCAAACGGTCAAGTGGGCACCGGAGTTTCCGTCCCATTAGTAATTCGGCTGGGCTTTTTCCGGTGGCCGTGCTTGGGGTTCTGTGCTGGACGGCTAGGAAAAAGTCTATCTTTGTTTGCCAGTCACCTGGCTTGAGCCTGGACAATGCCTCCTTAGCGCTCCGGACGGAACGCTCTGCAAGGCCATTCAACGCGGGGTGGAAAGGCGCAGAGAGGGCATGTCGGATGCCCTCCTCTGCCAGGTATTCTTCAAACTGGGCTGCCGTGAATTGAGGCCCATTGTCGGACACCAGAGTGTCCGGCAGCCCGTGAGTTGCGAATAGGTGGCGCAGGGCTGCGATTACTGCTTCGGCCGTAGTGGATTTCATGAGTATGATCTCCAACCATTTAGAGAATGCATCAACAACCACTAGGAACGTTTGGCCGTGGAAAGGGCCAGCAAAATCAATGTGGATTCTTGACCAGGGCCCTTGGGGTTTTTCCCATTCCCTGACTGGGGCCGTTGGGGGTAGAGGTCTGGACTCTTGGCAAGCCTGGCATTTCCCTACCCTCTCAGCAATCTCTGCGTCCATGAGTGGCCACCACACATAGCTTCTAGCCAACCCCTTCATCCTTACGATCCCTGGGTGACCCTCGTGGAGGAGATCCAATACCTTTCCCCTTAACTTATCAGGAATTATTACACGATCACCCCATAACAGGCACCCCCCTTGAGCCGAGAGCTCATCTCGTTTTTTAACAAATTCTTTGAACCGTTCGCCCGGCGCAGCGGGCCACCCTCTCTGTACCCAACCGAGTACAGTTCTTAACACAATGTCGGTATGATGCCGAGCCACTTCCTTAGATGTGACTGGGCCAGAGTCAAGAGTCAATAAGTAGGATGGGCGTCCCGGTGGGGTCTTCGGTCGCCCCTGGTAGTGGGCATCGGCTTAACGCGTCTGCATGCCCCACTTCTTTTCCTGGTCGATGCTGCAGCTTGTACGAATAAGCGGCTAAGAATATAGTCCATCGGGTCAAGCGTGGCGAAAGTGCCACCGGCGTTGGGCGGTCGCCAGCCAGTATTCCTAATAACGGTCTGTGGTCAGTCACGATTTCAAAATTCCGCCCAAAGACATACTTGTGGAATTTTTTAACCCCTGACACAATGGCTAGTGCTTCTTTGTCTAATTGGCTGTAGTTTCTCTCTGGGGAGGACATCGTTCTAGAGTAAAAAGCTATAGGGGCTTCTGTGCCATTTGGAAGTCTATGGCTGAGTACAGCCCCCACCCCATAAGGGGAGGCATCGCAAACCAACACTAGGGGTAATGAGTTGTGATATTGTATGAGCAGGCTATCACTTGAGAGCAGGTTCTTTACTGCTTCGAAAGCCCTATTTTCTGTCTTTCCCCAAGACCAAACAGTATTTTTCCCTAAGAGCCTATGCAGCGGTTCCGCAATGGTTGCTTTGTTCTTTAAAAAGACCGCATAGAAATTCACCAACCCCAGGAATGCCTGCAGCTCTGCTTTATTTTTAGGCGCTGGAGCCTTCCTAATTGCCTTGACCTTGCTCTCAGTAGGGTGAATTCCTTTCTTGTCTATCCGGTAGCCCAAGAAATCGACGGATTCGACCCCTATCTGGCATTTGTTTGCCTTGACTTTTAATCCGGCTGTCCGGAAAATTCCCAAAACCTTTCTTAAACGTTCCCCCAATTCCTCCATGTTTTCCCCTGAAATGAGGACGTCATCAAAGTAGGGAACTACCCCTGGGAGCCCCTGCAGTAGTCGTTCCATTAGGTTTTGGAACAACCCTGGTGCCACACTGACCCCAAATTGCAATCGGGTGCACTTGAATGCCCCCCTGTGCGTTACGATTGTTTGGGCTTCGGCTGTGCGGGCGTCTACGGGCAGTTGCTGGTAGGCTTGGGCTAAGTCTAACTTCGCAAAGACTTGTCCTTGCCCCAAAGAGTGCAATAAGTGTTGCACCACGGGAACCGGGTAAGCGCTTTTCTGTAAGGCTTTGTTAAGCGTCGCCTTGTAGTCAGCGCAAATTCTAATTGACCCGTCCGACTTTATTGGGGTGACGATTGGCGTCTCCCACTTTGCGTGATCGACTGGCACCAAAATCCCCTGATTTATGAGCTTGTCCAGCTCCTTATCGATTTTCGGTTTTAGGGCAAAAGGGACTCTCCTCGCTTTAAGCCTAATGGGGGCTACCTGGGGGTCTAAGTTGAAGGAAATAGGGGTCCCCTTGTACTTGCCCAGGCAGTCCTTGAAGACATCTTCGAACTCGTTAAAGAGAATGTCTTTCAGGTTACAGTCACTTTTGTAGATGCCAGTCACTCCCATGCCCAGGGCACGAAACCAGTCTAGTCCCAACAGACTGGGCAGAGTTCCTTCGACGATCGTGATGGGCAGGGTCTTCTTGTATGGACCGTACTCGACTCGGACGGAGGTGGTCCCTCGAACAGGGATGCGATTCCCCTGGTAGTCGTGGACTCGTAGCCGTTGTGCTTGCAGGTGGCGCTTTGCGACGGACGGCAGCGACTTCGCCAAAGTGTCCCAGGACATGATGGTGATCGCTGATCCCGTGTCTACTTCAAGCCGGCACCGTACTCCCTCTATTTTTGGCTTAGTGAAGATCTTCTTCTCCACTTGGGTCGAGGCGCGGCCTATGACCACCGTTGTTTGGTTGGAATCTGCGCCTTTTTTGTTTGAGCCAATCGCAGGTCGCCTTGCCGATTCCGCGCTCTGATTGGCCGATTTGAATTTTCGGCGGGAAGGTTGGGCCGCTCGACAAACTTGGGCTAGGTGCCCTTTCTTCCCACACCGCCGACATATCGCGTCCTTAAACTTGCAGCGTTGGCGCTGGTGTTGACCCCCGCAGCTTCCGCACTCGTCTCGGTCCCCTTTGTCACGTTTCTCGGTGCGGCAGACCCCTTCCTCATCTTCACCGTCGGATTCGGTCTGAACCTCCTCCTGGTGCACCGGAGTTGCCTTCGCGCTCGCCTTCTGTGGGACCGGCTTCTGCAGTGTCTCTGCCGCTTGGGAGGACATTTCATGTGCTCTGGCTTCGTCCAGAGCGTTGGCCAGCGTCAGGTTGCTCTTTGCTAGCAGCCGTCGCCGCAAACGGATGTCTTTGACCCCTCGGATGAGTTGCTCGAGGAGCACCTCGTCTAGGTCACGGTATCCGCAGTCCTTGGACGCTTTTCTTAGGGCGGCCATGTAGTCACCGATGGATTCGCCCTCCATCTGCCTTCGCTCTCCGAATTCAAACCGCCGCACGTATTTGGACGGCGTTGGTGCGAAGTGGTTTTTTAGTAAAGTCTGTAAAGTTGGCCACGACACCGACTGCAACGGCGTTGGCTCTGCCAGGGCTTCCGCGATATCAATGACCTCCGGACCACAATGGCTTAAGAAGTAAGCCCTTTTTCGGTTATCTGGAACTCCTTGCAGTTCGTTGGCTTCTAGAAAGCTTTCGAAACGGGTCATATACGTTCCCCATTTCTCTTTAGCCGGGTCAAACGGTGCGGGCGGAGTGTAACTGGCCATCTCCGCTTTTCTGCCCTGGGTTTGCTGGGTTCGGGTCTATCGTGCTTCAGCTCGGTTCTGGTTCTCCTTAGCCTCGAGATCCCACCTTCGTCGCCAATGTTAAGTTCGGGAAGTAACGAGGCTGGAGACCAGGGTAGTGACAACAGCTCTTTAATATAGGGTGAACCCAGCAACAGGCTGGGGGAAAAACCTCTCCTTTTATACAGTTCTGCTGGAGGCTTCGTCCAATCAGCAACGTGCTGATTTCCCGCTCAAATATTTAAAGGTACAAACATAAATACATAACAGGTGTGATGATAAACAGGTTTCAGGAGGTCAGAATTATCCACTTTGCCTGGCCAGCAGCCCTGAGAACACTAAGTCCATATGTAAAAACAGTTGACAACACATGGTGTATGCATGTGTATGGTGAAATGCAACGTTGCCACTGTTGGGTTGTCTATTTTTAAATATGGATTTAACATTCTTAAGAGCCCTGCCAATGGTAAATCTGACAATGTTGTTTCTCATCTTGTTTAGGATCACACTTAGATGTGCTGGCAGGCATGACTGGGAGGACGGAGCAATGTTGTGCAATGTAGTAGAAAGGATGGGAAGCACATAACCTCCTCCTGCCTTTGTCATTTGTAAAGGCATGGAAAGTCATATTGCACTCTACTATTCCATGATTCACAATATAGGAGGCTAAATTCAGGAGACAGATTTAAGTAGCTAAGCATTCAGACTCTTCAAACCCAACATAACTCAAATATCTAAAACCTGACACCATGCTGGCTTAAGCTGGTCAGGGTCAAACATTTGGCTTTACCATGCCAATTTTATCCTGATTTAATTAAGAGACTTCCATTCTATCCTGCCAACAACTACTTTGGTAGTTGGATAGCCACAGAGTTGCTTTCAGGGAACTGTTTTCTCCTTCCAGGGCACTTCAGCAGATCCAGCTCTGCTGTTATGCTGAGTAAGTTACCTTTGATGAGATATTATAACATTACTCTGTTAAGGCTGTGTTTTTTTCTCCCGAGTCCCACTACCAACTGTACCCATCCCATTATTCTGTACATGCTTCCAAGTGATGAAGTTCATTGCTGGATGTATGCTTATCTTGCATCTCATAAGCTAGCCTGCTGTCTTCATTGTCAAGAAGGATGTTGAATAATAATTCAGTTATTAGTTGGAACTCCTATACATAGAATAGTGGGATGGCATATTGTCATGTCTTCTACTGAAGACAATTAAATATCACAGACCTTCCCACCACTACTTTGGCCATTTGCTCTTGAATTGATATTTATTTCCTGAGTTATATAGAGTAAATCAGTGGTGAAATCTGAACCGGTTTATTACCAGTTTGCTGGCTGTGCATACGTGCTATGTGCACACATGCACAATGAATACCACGTGCCAGATGCAAGGTGCACATGCATGTGTGCAATGAACACCAAAAGGAGGCATGGGGTAAGTAGAACAGTGCACTGGGGGGTAATCAGCTGTGGCGCGCAATCTTTTTTTTTACTTTTAAAAGCATTTTTTAACAACCTATTCGGCAGAATGCTTTTAAAAGTAAAAAAAAGGTTCTGACGATTATGCAGCTCAACTGTGATCATCTGAACCTTTTTTTTACCTTTTAAAAGCATTTTTTAAAAGAAACGGCAAGTGGGTGACTGGGTGATTGGGTGGGCAAGGACGGGGGGTGGGGTGGGCAGGGATTTTTGCTACTAATTCTCTGAACCACTCACTGCCATTAGTACCGGATCGGCTGATCCGGTCCGAACCGGGAGCATTTCACCCCTGGAGTAAATAGATAATATATGTTGCCATTACATTATATTTTCAGCCATGGCAGCAACAGGTTGTTTTCTGAGAGGTCTTTCAAGACTACATTTCAGGCCTGCTGAGTATTAGTTACAGCTGTCAGATTAGTTTTTTATTAGTTTCAATGCTTTTTTCTCAGTCATAGCTAGGACATGAAGCTGACTCCTTTATTCAGAGCAAGACCAAACATTGTCCAGATAAGTTCTCTTTAAATACCTAAGATAGGATCTGTTCCTGCCCATTTCTGGAGTTTTTAGTATCGCACTGTGACTTGGTTCATCATTTGATCCATGGAAAGTTGTGCACACACCTGCTATTTAAGATTAAATATTCTTACTATAACATTTGAAAACTTTACAACTAAGTGTTCTTCAGTTAAGTCACATTACCTTCCTTTGTTTTTTCACTGCTCTTACATAGTGCCAATTTACCTTCCAATACAATTAAACCAATGATCTGGGGCTTTTTTTACCTGTAAAGGTGATAAAGATTCAGTTTTCTCCTTTTCTAGGCTTGCCTATCCTTTGCCCATTAAACTCTTTCAGATTTCCTACAATTTCATTGATTACCAGTAACAACAAAACGTAGAGTTAGCTTCAGCTGTATCCAATTCCCTTCATAATATGTGGAACAGAACAGTGGTATTTTAGTATGTATCGACTGCCTACACAAAGTTAGTTGCATGTTGTCTGCCATGTTGAATGTTCCATTATTGTTGTGTCTTGCCCGCCCTCAGAGCAGCCGGGGCCTTCTTACCTGCTCCCGAACACTGAGGAATGTATGCCTCCCGGCCCAAGTCCTGGCTCCATGCCCACACAAACTGCAGAAGAAGGAGCATCTCCCGGCCCCAGCCCTGACTCCATGCCCAGGCAAACGGAGCAGCTAGACCCCTCCCCCTCCTCCACAGCATGTGAACCTGAGGAGGGTTTATTCCCAACAGCTGCTGATTGGTGTGACCCTCGCATCAGAAGGCTGGATAGGCGGAGGCAACAGAAGGAAGGGAGGGGCAGGCCTTAATGAGTGCTGAGTCATGGAGCCACACCCCATGGCCTATATAAAGGATCTGCTTTCTGGCAGTCTCTGAGTCAGGCAAAAGTCGAACTTATCTTGCTGAAGTCACTTACTGGTCTCCTGCCTGCTCTGAGGACTTTGCTAGGACTTTGGGCAGAGCTGCAGAGGCAAGCCTGATTCGGATTTCCCTGACCCGGCCGTCAGCGGAGGAGTGGGACACGACAATTATGTTCTTTTTTGTGAGTCTTTTGCATTATAGTGGAAGGAATTTAATCAGGGGTGAAATGCTACCAGATCGGACTGGATCGGGCGAGTAGGTAGCGGAGTTTGGTTCTGGTTCGCCAATCCGGTAGCAATCGCTGGCTGGCCACGGCCCCGAACCAGTCCACGGCCCGCAGTCCAGCCTTCGCAAGCTGGACACTGGAACACTGGGAAGGCAGCTTGCCACCTGCTCGCCCTTAGGTCAGGGGCCGGGGCCCATTCCCTGAGGCCCCGGAGCCACCGCCTTCCCCAACCGGGTCAGGGAATGGTGCATTCCCTGACTCTGGCCTTTCCCCGGAGCCACTGCCCGTTCTTCCTTCGCCCACTTGCTGCCCGCTCACCGCCTGTTCGCCCTTCGCCTTTGGTCAGGGCCCAGGGATACCTCATTCCCCTGAGACCCCGGAGCCACCCCCTGCTTGCCACCTGCCTCAACCGGGTCAAGGAATGCACCATTCCCCGACACCAGCCTTGTCCCGGAGCCGCCGCCCGCTCTTCCTTCGCCACGCAGCATATACTTACTTTCTTCCAGCGGCTGGCTGCCAGGAAAAGCAAGCATCCAAAAGTTACTGGAGTCCCTCACCCTGAATATGCCACCGCCATTGCTGCTTGTTCCATGCACCGGCTGCGCAAGCGCACCCCATTTATTTCATTTATTTATCAGCAGCAGGTTGGGTGTGCGCTTGCGCAGCCAGCGCATAGAACAAGGCGGCATATTCAAGGAGAGCAACTCCGGTAACTTTTGGACGCTTGCCTTTCCTGGCAGCCAGCCGCTGGAAGAAAGTAAGTATATGCCGCGTGGTGAAGGAAGAAAGGCGGCGGCTCCAGGACAAGGCTGGTGTCGGGGAATGGTGCATTCCCCGACCCGGTTGAGGAAGCGACGAGCAGGGGGCGACTCTGGGGCCTCAGGGAATGGGCCGTCCCTGGGCCCCGGCCCCTGACCAAAGGTGAAGGGCGAGCAGACAGCGAGCGGGCGTTGAGTGGGCAGCAGTTCTGGAGAAAGGCTGGAGTTGGGGAATGGTACATTCCCCGACCCCGTTGAGGCAGGTGGTGGCCTAGGTGAAGGGAGAACAGGTGGCAAGGGAAAGGGAAAAGGCAGAATAGAAATTATTTTTTTTCCCCTACTGGGTTCTGTGGGCATGGCTTGGTGGGTGGGTTGTGACTGAGTGGGCATGGCTGTGAGTGACATTGAGTTGGCCACGCCTACGCAGTCACAGGACACACCCACCCACCAAGCCAAACCCACAGAGTAGGTAGCAAAAAATTTTAGATTTCACCCCTGAATTTATTTATTTTATTATTTTATTTTTATTTTATTATTCGTATTTGTATACCGCCCTATCTCCCGAAGGACTCAGGGCGGTTCACAGGCAAATAAAAACATATATATACAAATTAAGAAAACCATTAAGAAACTTATTCAAAAAGCCAAATTATTAAAATAGTATAAATATTAAAACCAATTAAAACCCCTATAAAATTTAAAAACTAGTCCAGTCCCGCGCAGATAAATAGGTGTGTTTTAAGCTCGCGACGGAAGGTTCGGAGGTCTGGAAGTTGACGGAGTCCTGGGGGGAGTTCGTTCCAGAGGGTGGGAGCCCCCACAGAGAAGGCCCTTCCCCTGGGCGTCGCCAGACGACACTGCCTAGCTGACGGCACCCTGAGGAGTCCCTCTCTGTGAGAGCGCACGGACCGGTGAGAGGTATTCGGTAGCAGTAGACGGTCCCGTAAGTAACCCGGCCCTATGCCATGGAGCGCTTTAAAGGTGGTTACCAAACCCTTGAAGCGCACCCGGAAGGCCACAGGTAGCCAGTGCAGTCTGCGCAGGATAGGTGTCATACGGGAGCCACGAGGGGCTCCCTCTATAACCCGCGCAGCCGCATTCTGAACTAACTGCAGTCTCCGGATGCCCTTCAAGGGGAGCCCCATGTAGAGAGCATTGCAATAATCCAGGCAAGACGTCACGAGGGCGTGAGTGACCGTGCATAGGGCATCCCGGTCTAGAAAGGGGCGCAACTGGCGCACCAGGCAAGCCTGGTAAAAAGCTCTCCTGGAGACGGCCGTCAAATGATCTTCAAAAGACAGCCGTTCATCCAGGAGGATGCCCAAGTTGCGCACCCTCTCCATCGGGGCCAGTGACTCGCCCGACAGTCAGCCGTGGACTCAGCTGACTGTACCGGGATGCCGGCATCCACAGCCACTCTGTCTTGGAGGGATTGAGCTTGAGCCTGTTTCTCCCCATCCAGACCCGTACGGCCTCCAAACACCGGGACAGCACTTCGATAGCTTCGTTGGGGTGGCCCGGTGTGGAAAAGTACAGCTGGGTGTCATCAGCGTACAGCTGGTACTTCACACCGAAGCCACTGATGATCTCACCCAGTGGCTTCATATAGATGTTGAACAGAAGGGGCGAGAGGATCGACCCCTGCGGCACCCCACAAGTGAGGCGCCTCGGAGCCGACCTCTGCCCCCCTGTCAACACCGTCTGCAACCGATCGGAGAGACAGGAGGAGAACCACCGATAAACGGTGCCTCCCACTCCCAATCCCCCCAACCGGCGCAGCAGGATACCATGGTCGATGGTATCGAAAGCCGCTGAGAGGTCTAATAGGACCAGGGCAGAGGAACAACCTCTATCCCTGGCCCTCCAGAGATCATCCACCAACGCGACCAAAGCCGTCTCAGTGCTGTAGCCGGTCCGGAAACCGGACTGGAATGGGTCTAGATAGACAGTTTCCTCCAGGTGCAAGGGAAACTGATATGCCACCATACTCTCTACAACCTTCGCCGCGAAGCGAAGGTTGGAGACCGGACGATAGTTACCTAAAGCAGCCGGGTCCAGGGAAGGCTTCTTGAGGAGGGGTCTCACCACCGCCTCTTTCAAGGCGGCCGGGAAGACTCCCTCCACCAAGGAAGCGCTCGTAATTGCCTGGAGCCAGCCTCGTGTCACCTCCTGAGTGGCCAGCACCAACCAGGAGGGGCACGGGTCCAGTAAACACGTGGTGGCATTCAGCCTACCCAACAACCTGTCAATCCAATTTAATCATTGCTCTTTTCATGTTGCCAAAATATGTCCACTCAAAACTAAAAGCTGAATTTTAGTTGTTTTTTGGGGGAGGAGTGGGTTGTAACAGCATTTGTACTTTTATCCATCCTATAGGATGATGTATCATTATCACTATGTTTACTGGAACTGACCCTGAACTTAATGCAATATTTCCAAAAAAGGATGCGTAGGCAGAGAAATATATATATAAACCCAGATAAAAGTCCTGTCCAGTGCTCAGCTTTCCCACTTTGCCAAACCAGGACTGCAACTGAAAGCAACTTATAATATCTCATCAAAGGTAACTTATTCAGCATAACAGCAGAGCTGGATCTGCTGAAGTGCCCTGGAAGGAGAAAGCAGTTCCCTGAAAGCAACTCTGTGGCTATCCAACTACCAGAGCAGTTGTTGGCAGGATGGAATGGAAGTTTCTTAGTTAAATCAGGATAAAATTGGCATGGTAAAGCCAAATGCTTGACCTTGACCAGCTTAAGCCAGCATGGTGTCAGGTTTTAGATATCTGAGTTATGTTGGGTTTGAAGAGTCTGAATGCTTAGCTACTTAAATCTGTCTCCTGAATTTAGCCTCCTATATTGTGAATCATGGAATAGTAGAGTGCAATATGACTTTCCATGCCTTTACAAATGACAAAGGCAGGAGGAGGTTATGTGTGCTTCCCATCCTTTCTACTACATTGCACAACATTGCTTCGTCCTCCCAGTCATGCCTGCCAGCACATCTAAGTGTGATCCTAAACAAGATGAGAAGCAACATTGTCAGATTTACCATTGGCAGGGCCCTTAAGAATGTTAAATCTATATTTAAAAACAGACAACCCAACAGTGGCAACGTTGCATTTCACCACACAGCACGCACACACATACACCATGTGTTGTCAACTGTTTTTATGTATGGACTTAGTGTTCTCAGGGCTGCTAGCCAGGCAAAGTGGATAATTCTGACCTCCTGAAACCTGTTTATCATCACACCAATTTTTACCCTTTAATTTTCATTACCAGTATGAAAATGTAGCTAAAGATAAAGCTGAAATCTTTAAATATTATCTTACTTTCTCACTTTTTCACTTTTTTCAACTGCTTTCAACTGAAAGCATTCTTGGTTACAGTAGTTTTCAGCCATGTGTACCTCTTCTTCATTCCTTTGTCTTCTTATCAGCCAATGTCAAAAGCTCCCTGCACTTCCAATTATTTTGGAGAAAGCTTGTCCTTCTATCAGGTAAGTATGGTCTTTCCCCATGATGTATTCCTTGCCATGTAAAGGTTAAAGCACAAGCACCTTGTCAGAATAACAAGAGCACATACCACATATATAGCTGAGTGCACAGGGATTTGAATCTAAAGAGCCATGCTCTTGGGATTTCTGTGTGGATGGCCAAATCAATAAGCTTTGCTTTCTTTTACATTTATATATTTTAAGAGCCCCCCCTTTTTTGTCCTAATTATAAAGACATTTACAAATGTTGGTAAGTCTGGAAGCCAGTGTAGCATGATAGTTAAACATTGATCCAATAAAAACAAGAGACCTTTAAGTTCAACTGGATACAGAACATAATGCAGAAATTTAGGTTTTACCATTACGCATATATCCTTTAAGAGTTTTAGAAGTACCTGAATCAGTTGGATTTTTTGAAGATATATTTGAAGTACAATCAACAGTCTAGTTTCAATTTAGTAATTTTAGATAAGCCACTATCTGATCATACTACTTCACAGGTACTGGTTGTGATGAAAACTGAAGGGAAATCCCTTTTCTATATTTTATTCCTAGAGGACAAATTGAAATGTAAAACTAATAATAAACAATAAATAAACCAAATTTGTGGTTGAATTCACATTTAGCTTTAATGTGATTTTTCCTTTCTACTTTCTCCCTTTCCCTCAATTTTCTTTTGTATATATATTGTAATATATGCATTGGAATTCCTTGTGCTTCTGAAACACACTTCATTTTGTTATTTTTATTAATTTATTATACAACTTGAATGAAAAGGAATACCTCCACCTCAATAACTATAATTCAGATAGAGATATTTTAATAAATGAAACAAAAAAATGAAATGAACTTTGCATTTACTTCTCATAACCATCATCTTTCACTACATATTTTTTCGAAGTCTTTTAAAAGCTTTCTTGAAATAACTCCTCAACCGGTCCTAACAGTCCTTCCATCCCTTCATTTAGGTCAAATAGATACTTATAAAAGTATTTCTTCAGTTTTGGAAATAGAAGTTTCACAATATTGAGCATTGTCTGTATGGTTGATGGAATGAAATGGTGAGTCTCAACTTCACAACTGTTTCTTGGGTGGCCCATGAGGTATATATCTAGTATTGTCATGTTGCAGCAACATTTCCTTTTTAGGCTCCCAAACTCTACTTGTTGTTTCAAAGTTCTGAATATTGCCGTTGTAATACTCTGAGTTGATAATAGTGCCAGGTTCAAGGAAACCCATGTGAATAATGCATCCATATTCCCTCAGTGTTACTATGAGTTTTCTTGCTGAAGCCTGAATTTTTCCCCCTCAGGTAAAGTTCTGTCAGTCCAGAGACTCTTTCTAGCTCATAATGATGAGCTGACATTTTGTTGGTTGTCACAATTTCAACTCTTGAAACTTGCCAGAGACTCCTCTCTGTCACCAACATGTGAGAAATCCATCTTGCACAATCTTTTTGATACTAAAGAACTTCATTACATTTTGTGAAATAGAAGCCTGACAATTTGAATGTCAAAAAGAGCTCAATGTATATTTCATTGATTATAGAAAGCCTATCAATTGTGTTATTTATTTACTTATATCCTGCCTTTATTATTCAGCAGAATATAAGTAAATAAATAATAAAGCCTCTCAGCTAGCTTTCATGTTGTGTTAATTGTGATTATAGAAAGTCTTTGATTGTGTTGATTATATCTAGGTATGGAATGTACTTACAGTAGAAAAATGGCAAGACAGTCTGGATAAAAATGGCAATACAGACTATATTGACAAAAGAGTGAAACAAGGCTGAATATTCTCTTATTTATTCAAAGCATATACTGAATATATACGGAGGGAGGCTGATTGGAAGATGAGCATAATTTTAAAATTGGGGAAAGAAACATCAATAACACTGTCTTGGTGACACTTCTTTGATAGCTGAAAATGCAAATGATCTGGAATCTTTAATCCTGAAAATCGAGGAGCACAGCAACAAACAAACAAACAAACTTAGAACTAAGATTAAATATAAAGAAGACCAAACTAATAGCAATGGTAGAACAACCAGCCTTTGAAAATGAAGATATAGAAATGTGGGATAGCTTCTGATTTTTAGGGTAAAGTACTAATAACAAAGGAATCAGTAGTTAGAAAATATGCAGCTGACTAGCACATGGTAGAATAAAAATGAAGGCCTTGGAAAAGATATTCAGATGCTATAATGTGTCTATACCTATAAAGATCAGAAACATTCAGGCAAAAGTTTTCTGTGTGACACTCTTTGAAAGCAAAAGTTGAACTCTGAAGAAATGTAGAAGATGTATTCATGCTTTTGAACTTGGTTGTTGGAGAAGACTCCTGAGAATATCATGGATAGCAGAATTTAAATCAAAGGATCATAGAACAAATTATCTAGAGTTCTCACTTGAGGCAGAAATGCCTAAACTCAAAGTAACATACTTTAGAAACATTATGGAAAGACCAAGCTCTCTGGAGAAGTCTGTAATTCTAAGATGGAAGGAAAAAGAAGGCAACCAGCAGCAAGATGAATGGAGGTGAGTGCACTTTTGGAAGATCTGAAGGACCAGTTTGGGGCAGATCATTCTCTTAAAGGCCTATCCATATGGTCACTAAGACATGGCACATAATCAACCAATCAATTTTATTACTGTCACCTCCTTTAACAAAAGTTTTGCTTTCTCATCTTCTGATTTCTGACTTTCTTATTATCTAAATGCTTTAAGTTTCAGTGATTAAGTTTGAAACATCAAGGCACAAACAAGAGGTGATGTTACAATCCCCATGCAAAAGACCAAAAAAAATACCTTCCAGATCAAGAAAAATATTGTATCTTCTTATGTGTTTGTCATGAATGCCACCAGGTGTATTTTGTCCTTTGAAATCTCATCCCTGACGGATTTATATCAAAGATTAAAGAATTCACTGGACCATTTGAAGCAAAAGAGGATGTTTTATACTTCAGTGATACTATTGCAGTAGAGAGGCCCAACTGTTGCCTTTATCTCTTGTTACAGAATAATGTAATAAACACTGTTGTGAATCAGGACTTAGTTTACAGATAATGATGACAGAAACTAAACCACATTCCGATTATAGAACTGATTCTTAGGAACTTAAATTACTTTAATACAAACAAAGCAGCATCCAGCCTAAGTGGGAAAAAATAAAGGAAATTCATATCACAAACGAACAAGCACATTTGCACTATGATATCATTGGTATCATACATTGTGTTAAACTATAATGTGGTTTGTTTGGTTTTTGACTCAGTTCACATCTCCTCTATTTTAAAATCACAGTTTTAAACTGTTTAAACGATTTTAAGCCAGTTTATTTGTGTGTGTGTGTGAGAGAGAGAGAGAGAGAGAGAGAATTTCCTAGAATAGGATGCAACATGGCTCCTGTGCTTGTCATTTCCTCACTTCTTACCTGGTTTAATGTAATTTGCTCTAGATAGGGTAACTCTTCAACTCTATCTAGAAACTTTAGGCCATTTCAAAATATGGCAGTTCATGTGATCATTGGATAGGCAGGCTTGATACTGCCGCATGACACTGCTATTATAGGGGTGGCTTTTAAAGCTAAAGTATGCACTTGACAGGGGAAAACAGATCACTTCTTATCTGCTAAAATAAAATAAAATTCCATAGCATTTTTCTCATAGTTGTTTTCCACTATTGGAAGCAATACCTCTGGGAGAGATATGGTTGGCTTGATAAAAATTAGCACAGGTGGTAAGACAGGGCTAAGCTTCCTCAATTCTTTTAAGCTGACTTCCACTTACACACCTTGGTATGAATTTGGAATGAAGACTTTATGTAGCCTGCATCTGTGACAAAATCAACTTGGTTCCCACACGCCATCAGCCCCATTTTTTCACTGCTTCTGCCCACTCTATTTTCTCAGTTTCTATTGCAGATAAAACTAGAGGCTTGATTGTTTAGATTTTTAAGACTAATTTCCCAGACATGACTCCCCCAAAGAAGTTTATCTTGGCTGTTGGTAAGAATACTTAGAATTACTCCCCCCCCCTTTATATCCCATTCACTATATCGAGGACTTCTTGAAGCAGTGGAAACAAATGAAATATAGCTTCCACAAAATTCCACTGATGAATAAAAAAAAAGGATGGGTGGCTGCAATAGCATTACAAAGCATAGTGTGCAGAGCCTGATAGATGCCAAAGGCATTAATGGATATATTAGGGCCGATAAATACCACAGTGTAGATCAAAGCATCACATTGAGGCTTTTTTTCAGTTTTGAACTAACTAAAACAAATAGCCTGATCAGTAAAGGAAACCAAGATTTCTGGTAACCACAGAAACAATATTGTCTTATGATCATGAAATGTCAGTTATGAAAGCCTCTAGACCACACAGTCCACAAGATGTGGTCTTGCGCAGTTCTTTTACATCAACTTGCAGTTTACTGGCTTTGTATTCTTTATTTTCCGTTTTTCATGCATTTGTCCTCAATCTTAATTAATGCTGTTGAAATTCTTCTATATAATAATGCATTTTTATTGTAGATTTTAAAGCATGTTATGTGATTTTATACACACACCCACACACCTATCAACTCACAATGGACCAGCATAGTTGACTGGTATCTATAACCTTCAATAAATAAGCTTTCATATGGCAATGAATTGATTCAGCCTGATCATCATCTACTTCATCAATATGTAAGTAATGTACATCATTTTTGCCTTGATGCTTCCATAAGGCATAAAACAGTCTGAAATATCAGAAAAACTGGAAACCTTTCCCATCCTCCTCCTCCTCTGCAATCAAACATTCAAAACCTTGAAAAGAGATGAGTTAGACTGTGCCATAGGGTTATTTCATTAGCATCTCAAAGCTGAAAACACAGAAAGAATGTTAGTTTGAGATGCTTAGATAGTGATCCAATTAACTTGCTTTTACTTCTTCTAAGAAGCTAATCCAGTAAGAAGCACCATCTTGACCTTTTCAGTGCCTCTCAGTTTGTGAGTTTGGCTTTTCTTATTGTAAAAACAGTTTGGAATATAGACGGCATGGATTGTTGAAATTCTGTTTAAACTAACATTGTGTGGCTCTCTATAAAAATAGATTACTGCCCTGCAATTATAAAAAGAATCTAGCACTGGTTAAGCACGGTAGAATGGCTTTCCATCATAACTAATTCTACTTCATCCAGTGGTGAAAAGAAATTTTCACAGCAAGGTTTGTCTGTATTGCAGATTTCCCTGATAGTTGTTCAGTGCTGAAAGATTACATCTAGGTCATGGCAGATAATATAAAAAAAATATAAAGAAGAATTTTATCCCTTTTGGACTAGAAACTATGTGTAGAGCTCTTCACATGAAATATAAACCTGCAATCATCAACCTGGTTGTCTCCAGTTGTACTGTACTTCAAACCATATCATTCCAAACCATTATTACTCAAGCTATGGGGAAGCCATTGGACACTCTGTATAGGTTTCTCTTCTGTCTTTTTGTTTCCTGCTAGAAAAACTGAATTTTCATAATTTAGATTATGCAAAATAGGTTAGGTTTGCCCAAAGTTTGGCTCACAGCCTATCAGTCATGCGGTGTGGCTTCCCTGGGCCTTGACCATTTATTCAACTCCTCATGAACATCCTAACAAATTGATCAAGAAGTTTTTCTGGGAAATCTCTACCACTGAGAAGACCAAGTTAACAAGCTTTATGCAGAAAGACCATATATCAAGTTCTGGAGAAATGAGAACCTGTATTTGCTAAAGACTCTCCCTGAACTTCATCATAATTTGGTACCAACTTAAAAAACAGGTTCTAGGTCACAATCATGGATTTGCCCTAGAAGTACCTTATGAAAGGATGCTGCCAGAGAAAGACAATTGTCTTTGCCTGTCAAATAAGAGCAACACTTATGTAGTAACTAGCAAGGCCCAATGGCCCAATGAATAACTGACAAGCATTCAAATCTACTGACAATTTTATTCAGAATGTCCCTTCCTGTATCTTACATCTTAAGTCTATTTCCTATGGTCTTTAGTATCATCATCAGATTGATTCATTTTTAGTTTGCTGGAAATTCCTTCCCCTATTTTTAAAAATAGTTATTTGTTCTTCTCTAGTCCTTTCCCACTTTACCAGATCTTGAGGCCAGAATTTCTCAAAGGTAAGGATTTGCCAAGGTAGAGGTAAAAGTAAAGGTTCCCCTCACACACATGTGCTAGTCATTCCCGACTCTAGGGGGTAGTGCTCATCTCTGTTTCAAAGCCAAAAAGCCAGAGCTGTCCGAAAACATCTCCATGGTCATGTGGCCAGCATGACTAAATGCCAAAGGCGCATGGAACACTGTTACCATCCCACCAAAAGTGGTCCCTATTTTTCTACTTGCATTTTTTACATGCTTTCGAACTGCTAGGTTGGCAGAAGCTGGGACAAGTAATGGGAGCTTACCCCATTATGCGGGACTAGGGATTTGAACCACTGAACTGCAACAAGCTCAGCATCTTAGCCACTGAGCCACCTCATACCTATTTAGGATTTGCCAAGAGTGCCAGCTAATTCCTTCAGTGAGTGTGAAGGTTCAGTCCATAAGCTTGTGGATTTGTTTCTGAATGTTTCATTACCAGGCTAGGTAACATCTTCAGGGGAGTTTATGTTGTGATATTACCTAGCTTGGTAACAAAATATTTGGAAACTAATCAACAAGCTTGGAGAATGAACCTCCACTCTCATTCTGCACCCATCCTATAGCTATTTGCCACCATCATAGTTCCTTCAGTACTGGGATACACTATTCAGCTGGTTCTGAAGATTTACACTAATTTAAAATAAACAACTATTCCCTGACCTTGATTTTATCATTTGTTTACCATTGCTCTGAGTTGATTAAAGTCCACTTTTTAAAAATAATAATACCCAAGATATATACTTGATTCTGCTTAGTTTAATTTTCTTTAAAATTAAGAATTTCATATACCGGTATGCTATTGCTGTTCTAACAAGCAAATTCTCTATGGAAACTAGACCACTAGAGTGAAAGGCAGGTTCATAGTATCAAACTATTCCTGGTGTTTCTATATTTCATATGTTCCCACAGTGTTAGGAAACAAAGAACACAGCATGCTGGTATGACCCATGGACAGCTTTCACATAAAAACATTCTGCCATACTAAAGAAGTTAGTAAGGCCACAAGATGATATCCTTAATAACCCTTCCTCTTTTTGTTCCTTATCTGGCATTAATTTATAGAATTATTTACAATCTAACTTTGGCAGTAATTTCTAATAGACCCCACATCACCAATAGACTCACTGGCTTTCTAGGTTTGATCAGGAATGTGGGAATATCTTTGTAAACTATTTCATCCCAGAAGATGCAAAACACGGCTTCAGAAAAAGATGTCATCTGCTCCTCAGAATAAATGTTATGTTCTGTGGCTCAGCAGCCCAGAAAATCACCTTAAATAGAGCTAACCAGGCAATGACATCCATGCTGAAAGAACAGCTCAGCTTTCCTGACAAGCTACTAATGACACTTTCTACATCTTGTAATAATGAGGAAGAACAGGGCTCTCAAAATAAGGTGACTTTGAAAATACTGCATGATTATTCACACAGTATCTTCTACTCCATAGCTGCCAAGATTTTACCACGAGAACCAACACAGCAGCCAGTATGTTGCGTTCTAGATAAGAATTATCAGGGGCTCCTTCAGAGAGGACCTAGCAAAGTAATTCTGTGACGCCTTAAAGAATAAACAGAATAGTGAAGTTACTTTTCTCTTTTGTCACATACAAATTGCAACTCCCTGCCTTAGCTATTAAATGCAGAAGATAAGCTTCAAATTGCTACTATCTGAGGAAATCACTTACAAAACAAGAAAGTTCCTTGAGGATGTCCCTAAATAATAAGTAAAGCATAAGCAATGGCAAGTTATTTGAAAACATCTTCAATGAGGTATCAGCACACATTTCATGTCCTGATGAAATCTCAAGGATTTGCTGATTGACAATGGATGCATGGTGTATCCCCAGTGCAGTGCCCTAAAGGGAGCCAGCAAACCTGGGAATGGAGAAAAGTGTTTGGCTGAAGCTATGTATATTCCAGTGAAATTCTTCTTTACCTGCTCTGCAATTACAAGTCTACTTCACAGCATGAAAACATTGCTATTATGGAATCATGGTTTAATTTAAGCAATCCCTGCTTTAGAGGGTCCTCTAAACAATCTGTACTTTGGACAGGAACCCTCCTAAGGTGTGACACTACCCTCTGGCAAATCGAAGATCATCATGGTTAACATGTTATCTCATTTGAAAAAGGGGAAACTGCTAAAAAGAATGCCAAAACCCACAAAAAAATATATACCTTAGCAGATGCTCTTAAACAAAAGGAATGTATAGTAATTGATTGGCTATGTGCCATCAAGTAAATGTCAACTCTTAGCAACCACATAGGTTTTTTTTCTCCCATGACAATCTATTTTAATGTAATCCTTTAGGTCTTTCAACATTCTATCATGTCTGTAACCGAGTCCATTCAGCCTGCTATTTTGTTCTTCTCTTCTAGCCTTCCCTAGAGAGCCTGGCTTAATGTAATGCTTCATAGCTAGGACATGGAGCTGAGTCTTTGCGTAATGTGTCCAAAGTAGGATAATTTGAGTCTGTTCATTTTGCTTCAAGTGAGAACTCTGGGTTGATTTGTCCAATTATCAATTAGTTTATTTTCTTGCATGGAAGGAATGTAAAGTTCTTCTTTATGCTTCACTGGATGATTAGAAGTTCAAGATTGCCTTACACACTGTAAGCCGCCCTGAGTCTTCGGAGAAGGGCGGGATATAAATGTAAACAACAAAAAAAAAAAGATTGCGTCCATTTTTAATTCTGATATAGAAGACAACGGATGCTTTTCAGTACTTCTTGATAGATTAAACACATTTCAGGGCACTGGCATAATGAGGAATCAGTTTGTCAATGGCAAAAAATATAAATGTGAAGACAAAACCCAGAAAATAGTTTAGCTGGTCTTTCCTATTCAGAGGAGAAGGAGCAAATGCTTGATTGAAATACATAGAGTGGATGGGTCAAAACTGTCACTTCTCCTAGAGAAAAATGGATTGGGGATAACCTTGCATTGTAAGCTCCCCCTCCCCTTTTTTTTCTATCTTGTTTTTTCTGATTTTCACAGAATGGCTGATGAAATCTTTTAGAATTTCAGATTCACTTGGATAGATCCAAAGGAAACAACATGATTGAATACAGGAAGATATTACATCTAAATGTGTTTCCCAAGTACACATTGTAAACCAATAGGCTCCAATGGACAAAACTGGAAAATGACTTAAATAGATATCTTGTGAGTGACCTATTTTTTAAATTAACACTATGAAGAGAGCAAACGCTTCCTATTTGGTTTGCAAGCTGCAAGATAACAAACTTCCCAAACTTCCTAACCCTAGTTAGATCATTATTTTCCACCCAATATCCGCTAGGTACTTAACATAAGTGCTGTGATGGTGCTCTGGTTAAAATGCAGTACTGCAGGCTACTTCTCCTGACTGCTGGCTGACTGCAATTTGGCAATTCGAATCTCACCAGGCTCAAAGTTGGCTTAGCCTTCCATCCTTCCTCAGTCGCTAAAATGAGGACTCAGACTGTTGGGAACAATATGCTGACTCTGTAAACTGCTTAGAGAGGGCTGGTAAGCACTGTAAAATGGTATATAAATGTAAGTGCCATTGCTATTAGAGAGGGCTGTGAAGCAGTATATAAGTCTAAATGCTACTGCTATTGCTATAAAGCTATTCTATTTGTACCTAAACTAAGCAACTCCAGGGTGTCAAAGGGAGAGAGTTGTTGAAAGGCTATAAAATTTGTCCAATGAAAGCAATCCTTTTGTAAGTCAATCAATGGAATTTTCTCCTTGCTGCTACTTTGACTCACAGCAGGTGGTCCAGGAAGAATTTGTCCAATGCTATAAGTATTAGAATTTAGTTAATAAACTTTAATTAATTGTAGTCATCCTTAAATCTTCTCCTGCATGGATCCTCTTTGACAACTGACCCTAAAGTTAAAGTCAGCAACAATATAGATGCTCCAAAACAGAACTTCCCATGTATCACCCATCCTTCTATTTTCTATTTAGCATGTAAACTTTGCTTATGAACTGCTTTGTTTCTATGTCTAATCCCATTATGTTAATAAAAGTAGCTAGAATTGCCAGAAGCTTCTGCTGAGAGTAACTTGAAGGACTCCCTCGACTCAGTGATTATACCACAAAGCATCAATGATCAGTGGCTGCATAGAAAGGAATTGGCTTGGCCTTGGGCTACACATAGCTCAGTCCTTGGATATTTCTTATCCTACACCTGACACCTAATTTTTTAAATAAGACTATTCTGAACCAATGATGATTAATTAATATATAATTAATCTAAACCTATATTTCTTACAGTTTAGATTTACAACTTCATAAAATCTCCCCACCCCTTTTCCCCCCATTTTCTACACAATATTATTTATGTGTGGGTGAATGAGTGGGTAGGTGTATTTAAAAAATGTGTACAAGGTAATGTTGCCAAATAGAAGCATAATTCAACTTCAGAACTGTGTTAGTGAAAATAAACTCAAAAGCAAAGTTTTGATAATCGCGATTCAAATTTCAAATTCAAAATTGTGCTTCAAATTCAAAGAAGTTCTCTGTCTTAATTTCCCAAGGTGAACTTGACTGCAGATTAGTGTGCACAAGCAATATTATCATTATGCAATAATATTATTACTCATGCAGTTCAGTCTTAAGAGCAAAGAACCATTAGTACTATGCAAATTATCTGTTGTTCAGTGTCATATAATGATAAACAATAGATACGTAAGGAATAACTGGATTATCACCTTCATTTTGATCCTTGAAATAAACTTTTATAGTCTGTAGCAAGAGATGAAACCAAGTATTCCAAAATGAAGCCGAAACAAAGAAGGATTCATTGCCATCTCTTTCAGATAGAGTAGACCTTGTTTTACCACAGTTCATGTAGATGTCAGCTTTGGAAGCCATACTAGGCCGAAGGCTTCCATGTGCTGCCACAATTCTCCTCTGTGGGAAAGGAGGAGAGGAGGGTGGTAATGCAAGGGATTATTAGACATAATAACATTTTTCTGCCAGTCAAGATCAGCTGGGTTTGCATCCGGAGAAGGAGTAGCTGGAGTGATGCTTCGATATGGGACGGTTGAGGATTGGAGAATGTGACCGGCAGAGGGGTCATGAGGGTGGAGATTTTGGGGTTTGTATTACTGAGGGACGAACCGGAATCCCCAGTTTCGGATTTCCTCCAACTGTGCCAGTTTACAGTACCTATGCTAGTAAAAGAACTTTGAAAGATGTTGGTTTTGGAGTCTTTCTGCAGGAGGGGTTTTCTGGAACCTTGACAGTAGAGACTGTTCAAAGTTACAATGCCGCTGAAAAAAGTGAGTTATGACTGTTTTTCACATTATCATTTCAGCAAAACTCACTTAACAAATGTTTCACTTAGCAACATAAATTTTTGGCTCAATTGTGTTCATAATTTGAGAACTACCTGTATTTTTCCTTCCCCTCTTTAATAAACAAAAGGCTGCCATAACAGCTTGCAATGATAAAAGCCTTGATAATAACCACAGTAATTTATATAGGCTGCCATTTTTCCTAACAGTATGAATCAACATTATCCAGCTCAAAATCCTTCAGAAGTGCTAGATTTTTAACTCCTAATTAAGAATGTGACACATGAAATAATTTGCCATATTGGAAAAGGTTGCCATATATTTGCATTATGAAAGGACTGCAGTGGAGGAGAAAGGAAACATTTTGTAGCAGCTGATGGTTTATAGAGCATCCCAAACTTAAACTGAATTATTGATAAATTCCATTTTCACAGGAAATATTGGGCAGCGGATAGGCCAAAAGGAAAAAGTGATCTAGTAATTTCAGTCTGTCCCAGAGGACATGAATGGAAGCATGTTGTAGTCTGAAATGTTAGAAAAGCATCTGATTGTCTATCCCAGAAGAGTGAACTCTAGCAGAAAGGCTCAGCATCCTACTCAATGAATGTTCCCAGGATTCTTTGTGTTAAGCCATAATGGTCAATCTAGTATAATGAAACCAATTTAAATGTATAACACAGATAGATTGAGTTTTAGATGCAGGAGCCTGGCTGGAGTGTACAGCTGTTGAGAGCACTTTTGTAAATTCTGGGCTATGTAGGCAAGTGCTTGTTTCCTAGATCTTTAAAAATGAGGTACTTATATCAAAATCAACTTAATTTGTCATTTATTCAAATGTCTGTGTATACTGCTCCTTTTGATTATGTATCTTTTAGCAATGGATACTTAAATTTTTTTATAATTCCCTTTTTTAAAAACCATAAGCTACTTTGATTCACTTCTTGTTTTCGGACGACAGAAGTGGGATACAAATGTCTATAAACTAACTAATCAATGAGAGCTTACATGGACTAAGAGCTGAGCACAGCATTGTGTGGTCTTCCAGCTGATTCTTGAGCTCAGTCGCTCCATGAAGTAGACTAGGAATGATTTAGAACAGCTGCTAAACAGTGCTACAGCAGCCTTCCTCTAACTCGTGTCCTGCAGTTGTGTTGGACTACAATTCTCATCATGGGCTGCACAGAAAGGGTCTGGTTTGCAGGCTGACAGATTTAGAGAGTACCAGGTGAAAGTAGCTATCCACAGGCTTTTCCTTTAAAATAAACTCTTGGTAAGATTCAGCAATAAACTAATCTAAAGGTTTGACATTCCTCAAAAGTTTTGGGGTCCATAATTAGTCCGCCTTATCCGCCGCCTTCGACAGGACCTGTGTTTAACTCATAGAATCATTTATAGAATCAGCTATTGCAATGTCCTTCCTGTTGAAGACTACTTCAGCTTCAATCACAACAATACAAAAGCAAACAATAGATTTAAACTTAATGTTAACCGCTCCAATCTTGATTGCAGAAAATATGACTTCTGTAACAGAGTTGTTAATTCTTGGAACACACTACCTGACTCTGTGGTCTCTTCTCAAAATCCCCAAAGCTTTAACCAAAAACTCTCTACTATTGACCTCACCCCATTCCTAAGAGGTCTGTAAGGGGCGTGCATAAGAGCACAAACGTGCCTACCATTCCTGTCCTATTGTTTCCTTTCATTATATCCAATTAATATAGTTATTACATACTTATGCTTATATATATGCTTATATATTATATAGTTACTTTCATGTTTATGCTTATATATACTGTTGTGACAAAATAAATAAATAAATAAAAAATAAAGTTTCCATAGAATAGAGTTCAATTAAAGCAAGAATATGTGCAGCGGCCCTGAATACTCAATTTAATTTTCTCTCTTGGTCTCAAATAGCCTGAATCAGTCGGGCTTCTATATGTGGTGCAGAGCTTATCTGTTTGAATGGCCCTTCTGGGACAACTGAGGTGAAAGGGGCATAAGAAAACATAGGTTGGGGATTCCCCCCCTCCCCCTGCGTGCTTGATTATTTCCCTGCTTTTGTGTGTGCACGCACTCTGCCTCCCTGTTCAACAGCATCACATTACATTTCAGGGTTCTTGCTATTGCTATATCACACAACACACACACACACAACACAACCACACACACACACACACACACTACAATTTCCAGGCATAAAATTTAGTGACAGGACTAGAGAACAAAGGGTTATTATATTTTGATAGCAGCTATTATCTATTTCCTTTCCATTTATTTAAACTCTAAAGGATCTGCAGGTTATTATTCATAACTATCTCATTTTTCCTCAAGCATGGCATAGCATTTTAACCTCAGAACAGCCCCATAGGTAAACTATGTAGAAAATAGGTATTCATACACCCTGGCTTCAATCACGTTTCAAAGTATATGCCAGGCTATCTTTAGCTAGAAATAACATTTATCATGTTAAATTACTACAGTATTCAGTCATTGTGCTTGATATGTAGCTGTTTCAGAAGATGGAATGAAGCACAGGTATAATTTAATGTCTTAAAGCTTTGTCTGCTTAAGATCCATGGATGAAAAAATTCTATAGTTATGTTATTATTCAACAAAGAACAAATGTTGTAGTAATAAAATGAGATTGAATTTGCACTATAATCTTTCTAGAATTAGTAATATTTATAAGCAATATGAAATAAGTAAAATACTAGCATAGGTCTACTAAGTTTCTCTCCAGCCCAATTTAACCTATTCAGATTAGCAATGTATAAAATAATTCAACAAATAAAAGGAGAAATCCACAACAGTATTCTGTAATAACCTGTAATAATAGATTTGTTATCTGGGCAAGATCCTTCTACAATCCTTCTATGATACATTAGAGGGTAACAAAGGGACAATTCAGGAATTCATTAGAAACAAAACAGACAATTATCTGTTTTAAAAGGGGAAGCTTCCAATTAGGCATATAAGAACCTCCACAATATCATTTTTTGAATTTGCAAATGAGAGTGGCATTGTTATTCCATTTTCATCTGGGCCACTGCCCCAACAAATTGTATACATAATTGTATACATAAGAAGAATATTAAAGGTGACACATAACACACTAGAATGTAACACGTTAATATTATTAGGGATTATAAAAATGAAGTAACGAATATGACACCCCCACTCTAATGTGGAACTGTCACGACAATGTTTATAAATAGCTAATGTTGCTGTTAAAAGGATATAACAAATCAATTTCTATAATTGGGGACATCACTAGAAGCCCCATGTAAGTTTATTTATTTAACAGATTTATACGGCCACGCATCTTAAGCAACTCTGGGCTGCTTACAACAATCATAAAGCCAATAAATAAAACAATCACAAACACGAATCCTGCACTGTAATTGCTAAGGTGACCAACTTTTTTACAATGAGGAGGAGGACACAAATAAATTGAAGAAAAAATATCGTAAATAAAAGAAACATTTTATTCATTGCAACAGAATACACTATAATAGGATAAATGTGTAATAAAAAACATCTGTAACAATAACATTTTCCATTGTAATTATGCTTGCATGCCTATTAATTATTATTTAAATGAGAACTTTTCCATTGAATGAATATTTTTTGTCAATGTATCATCTTCTAACAATAGACTGGAAATATCTGAACAAGAAATATCCTTCATATTAAATTTTACGCTAAGTGCTGCAGCTCGAGTATCAACATTCAATCTCGATTTCTCACTTTTCCAAAAATCATTAGCAATTGAATAAATAAAATTATTAAAACTGAAACAATAACATAAGCGAATAAACTTGTAAATAAAATTATACATATTTGGAAATTATTAAATAGATAATGAATTAATAAAATGTGAATTATTGTGCTCACCTGTGCATGATTGAATATTCACTGAGAAAGAAGTGAGTCTAATGCGTGTGTGTGTGCTGTGTTGTGTTTTGGTAAGAAGTAAACAAAGCCACTTGCACGCGGTGCACTTTTGTGCGCAGTGCACTCTCTCAAAACAATTCTCCTGTGCGGAGTGCATGCGTCCCATAATTGTGTCTTGCCGCACTGAGCCTTGACAAATCGTCATGTCAAATACAAATACGTCACATCTCATGCAATGGATCGGATTGGCATTGATCCAATATGGAGATTTATAGGTTAGTCTTCAAATATCGAAAAGGAGGACATGTAGGAGGACACTTTTCAAGAGAGGACAGAACTTACAAAAGAAGGACTGTCCTTCCTAAAGGAGGACGATTAGTCACCTTATAATTGCCCCCCTTAAGGGCAATGCCCAGCTGGCTTTTCCTTCCATACTCATACAATCTGAGCACCTCAGTAAAAAATGAAGACTAAATGGCTTCCTGAAAGGCTAGGGGACCTGCTGAATCTCTGGTAGGAGCGTGTTCCACACAGTAGGGACATCCATGGTAGAAGCCCGCTTTTGAAGTCCCACTAGATAACAAGATTTCAAGGAGGCGACTTGGACCATGTCCATGCTATCTGATCTAGTGGGGCAGGCAGATATTCTTAAAGAAAAAGTTGTCCCACAAATAACCATGTTTTGTGCCATGTAGCTTTTTCAAGGTGATAACCAGCATCTTGAATTGTACCTGAAAGAAAACCGGAAGCCAGTACAGCCCATGCTACAAAGATGTAATATGGCTGAACCTATGGGGATTCAGTACTGTGCACACCACTGCATTCTGAACCATGTATAACTTCCGAGAGCATCCCATGTAAAATTCATTGAAATAATCCAGCTATGAGATGACTATGCCATGAGTGAGCAAGGCCTTTCCTGGTACAGAAAAGACTACAACTGGAGCATAAGTTGTTCTGTGCCAGTGATTCCCAACCTGTGGTACAACTAGATTGTCCCTGGTGTGAGCAGCACTAATAATAGAAATATTAGTAATTGATTCATAAAAGTGCTCAGATCTTTCAAGATTACCATGTTTTGTAAGATTTTGAGATCTCATAAAACTAACTCACCTATTTTAGGAAATAATAAATAAATAAATAAGTTTTTATTTAATTTGAGCATTTGTCTTCTGTTTCCCATGAATGCTGCATTGCTAACCTGTGGCTTGCATGCTTCTTAAAAGCTTATGTTGACAATAGAACGATTCACATGAAGGCAGCTAGTTGGTAACTGCTGTTATAAATCTTTTAAACAAAAGAATTATAACGCCGGCAATCACTGGGAAGTAGAATTTATAGAACGTAAGAAGTTGCAATGGAAAGGACAATGCTACCAATTCAGTATAGTTACATTAAGTACATGGGCAAGACTGCCTTTTCCTTGTTAGGGAAAGGGAGGGGATAAATTTTTTGTTTGTAGTTAAAAACAGTGTTCTGTGCACCGTAGGCTTTATATTACAGTTAATGACTTCAGCTACATCCACCACAGCATTTATTTTAGCTTTTTACCCAGCAGTTATAGATGAAGAAAAAGGAAATCAATCATGTTTCAGGAACATTATTACTTGAGTTTAAGACTATTTGCTCAAAAGTACATCGCCCTGAATTCAATAGGACTTTTTGAATCAGGAAGGCTGAGATTTTCAGATTTCCCAGTCAGATCCTTAGAACACCTGTTGATAAACTGCTTAAGACTAGGCATTTTTATTTTTCCAAGAATATTGCATTGCTTACTTGTCTTTTCTAAATATTGAAAAATTTCTGGGCAAATTTACAAAGTTATTCTTATTCTGGAAATTCAGGATATTAGAGGCTTTTGTAATAGTATCTTTCTGTGTAGCTGGGTATGAGGAGTGGATCATTTAAATAGCTGTGACCCTTATCCATTTTTTTTTTTAGCATGAATTCTAGTAGCTGCACTGTCCGCAGCTGAAAGGAGTCTTTGAATAAAGACACAATTTGGCCCAGAATCGTAGTTTATTTTTATATTACAAGGCTATCTTTCTGACTTAATTATGCAGAAATCCAGATAATTGTGTTTTGCTTTTGATTTCTTCAAGCAGAGATACATTAAGATTTCTTTGGTGTTTCTACAATAAATTTCTTATTTGCAGTGGAACATGATTCCAATCTACTGCTTTTTCTTTTTCTTTATTTTCATCCTTAAGTTAACCTCATGCCATCCATTATTCATTCAATAGCATATATAAAGTCTTCCTTCCTTCTTTGCTCACAATCTGTGTCAAGTCCCAGGTGCCAATGTCACTGTCTAACTCTGTGAATATTTATCAACAAGAGCCAGTCTCTAAACGTCAGAAAGACCTTTTATATCCAGAAGCAGCCAATCAAATCCTTCATAAACAAAACCACAGAGAAATATGCACTGACACACATATTCCCAAATCAACCATGCAAAATAAAACAAAATAAAAGCCAGATTACCCAATTAAAACAAAACCGTTGAACAAAAAAGATTACACGGGGTGGGGGGAATCTGTTTTGTTCAAGTGCCAGTGATTTTGAACAAAGCTTTTTATGTGCAATTGCTATGCCTCTTCATACAGTATATTTTTTGTGAGAGAGGGAGCACATCAGTTCATATCACATGCCAGTTATAACATATATTTGACCATTGTTTTTTCAGCGGCAAAGGATTGATTAAGGAAGGAAAGGGCAGAATAGCAGCACATGTTTCTTGTAGGTTTAGAGTTATCCCTGGAAGAAAGAATTCCTTGTTTCCCATGTCTTCCTAACTTCCAGATGTGTGGACTTCAACTCCAAGAATTGGCCACGGTTAAGAATTGGAAGTTGAAGTCCCATTCATCTGGAGGCTGCCAAAATTGAGAAACTCCAGATAAGAGATGTGCCTTCCTTCTTTATAGTATACCATTTGTTTCCTGTTTCAGAAAACTGACAGTCCTGCAGCAATCTATCTGGTTTTAGCTTGAAACAACCGTTTCCTGCAAATGTGCTTTCTTCAACCCATATTTCAGTCAATTATTTCATTACACCAGGTTTTCTCAACCTCAACAACATCAAGATGTGTAGACTTCAGCTCCCAGAATAAGCAGTCAGCATGTTGGCTGGGGAATGCTGGAAGTTAAAATCCACATATCCAAAATTTGTGGAGGTTGAGAAACACTGCATCAGCCAATTTCCTTGAAAACAACATCAATTATTTCTGAGGGCCCATGTGTAGATTTTGGCTGTCATTCTGTAAGGCTGTTGTCCTCTGGTTGTCTGATATTTCTTCTCAGTAAAATTCTGTGGTTCCAGTTATAAGGTTGCAGTTCCCTAGCCTTGGGGAGATTTCACTTTTCGTTATTGTTTAGAATCTTGAACATAAATAATCCGAGATATCTTGTGAAGGAGAACAAAGGATTTTTCTAAATACTTTATATCCATGAATGGGAGATGCAAAAAGTTAAAATGTATCTCAATTAATCTAACATAGCAAAAACTCATAACTGGATTCTACATTGCAATCAGGAAGGGTGCAAAAATACAATCTAGGGATAACCGAGCAACAATAGCAATAGCACTTAGACTAATATACTACCAGTGGTGGGTTTGGTCCAGTTCTTGCAAACTGGTAGTAACTGTGGCAGGAGGCACCGCCCACTTGCCCAGAGGTCATCATGAATGATCTGTTCATGAGCAAAAGCTTCTGTGCATGCTCACGAGCAAAGTGAGCACGTGCGCACATGCTCCCGTTGTGAATCAGTAGCGAATGTAAGTAGAACCCCATAGTGCTTCATAGCAGTGTCTGCTGGTTTACAATGTCAGCGTATTGGGAGCAACCTTGCAAGGATGGAAAGCTGAATCAACCTTGAGGCCCATCAGGATCGAACTCGGCTGTAGGCAGAGTTAGCCTGAAATACTGCATTCTAACCATTGCATCACCAGGTCTACCTTGGGGCTACTAAAGTTGTTAGAGTTAAATTGTTTAGTATTTTTTTCCCCTTTTGAATTTTAAACATTAAGAGGATTAATTTTCACCATCTAAACATCTTAAAACCTCCTCCACAATTAAGCCCACTTTTGGTTATGACCGTACCTACATTTAGAGTATGTTTCCAGAGCTGACCGGCAGTTGAAAGACCATGAACTGATACGGTTTATTACACCATGATTTGTTGAATAACTGCAATTGGATACATGAATTCATTGTGTTCAACAATAGTCCAATAAGCTGCCATTACACCATGATTTGTTGAATAATCACAATGGGCTATATGAATTCACTGTGCTAAACAACAGGCCAGAAAATTCTGTTATGGTGTGACGCTATATGCAAATCCAGCCGAACTACTATTAAGAAAACATGGCTACTGTGATATGTCATATATGCTAGCTAAAGAAATGTGAAAGAGATTCACCTGTAAGCCTTACTAGTAGAAGCTTTCCTTCAAATGGTTCATAAAGTTGAAGTGGAGAAAACCTACCATCATAGCAATAATTGGGAAGCACTATTGCTTATTCATTGAGCCAATATGTGCATTAATTAGAACTGAGGACTGTGTCCCTCCAGGTGTTGCTGGATTTTATTTTCTATAATCCATAGCCATTGGTTATACTGGCTATGATTTATGGGTACCAGAGACTAGCAGGGTCTCAAAGCCCCTCACTCCACTGCTAAACTTATGTAACTTCTGTGTTTCTTTTCATTTGTAATCTATCTATATAACAACTGATACTAGCTCAGTTCCTAAGTCATTCATTTAAAAGATTTACCTGTACAGATGGTCCTTAATTTATGACCACAATTGAGCCCAAAATTTCTGTTGCTAAGCGAGACAATTGTTAAGTGAATTTTACCCCATTTTACAATCTTTCTTGCCACATTTGTTAAGTGAATCACTTTAATTATTAAGGTCGTGACATGGCTGTTAAGTGAATCTGGATTCCCCATGGACTTTGCTTGTCAGAAAGTTGCAGTTGTAAAGTAAAGTCACTGTTTTCAGTGCTGTTGTAAGTCCAAAACATCCTTAAAAGAACTGTTGTAAGTCGAGGACTTCTTCTGTTGTATAGGCATGATATGGTTGGTATCAAGAATGTCCCATGGTCAGATTCTGGCACTTGTTCATTTTCTTGATCAGGGAATTGGCAACCATTGTTATCTCCTAATTCTAAATGGGAGGAATCCTGTAGGTGACTAAGGTAATCCTCGATTTACAACCACAATTGAGCCTAACAATTATGTTGCTAAGTGAGACAGTTGCTAAATGAATTTTACCCCATTTTCTGCCCTTCCATCCATAGTTAAGTGAAGTCACTGCAGCTAATTTAGTCACACAGTTGTTAAATGAATTTGACTTCGCTTGTCAGAATGTTGCAAAAGGGGATCACATGACCCTGGTACACTGCAACTGTCATGCATGTGAACCAGTTTTCATGTATCCAAATGTTTTTCCCATGACCATGGGGATGCTTTCAATGATTGTAAATGGGAAGAGTGGTCTTAAGTCGCTTTTTTTCAGTGATGTTGTAACTTTGAGCAGTCACTAAATGAACTGTTGTGAGCTGAGAACTACTTCTAGTGATAATGAAACAGTTACATAAGTTACTGCTTCATATTACAGAATGTGCCTGGAGCTACTCAGCCATGACAAACAAATGCCTGAGATGCCAAATGTATGTGCTACATAGTCCCTGGAGGGAGAAGGAATAACATTTATACCCTCATTCTAATACCCATCAGCCCAAAAAAGAGACCATATCTGGCATCCCATTTAGTCTAATAAACATGATGATAACAATAAAATAAAATAAAATAAAATAAAATAAAATAAAATATCCTTAAGCATCGGCAGCATGTATTCACTGGCATAAGCCTATTAGTGCTGTCAGATTGCATAAGGAAAGTCTTACCAGAGAACAGCCGTGGAGAGAGTATAGGTCATGTAAAAAGATGAAAGGAATGGAAATCTAGCACAAGATTAACAGTTTTTCTGTCAGATTACCCACTGAATTCCACTCCCTCCCCATATTGTTGTAAGAGCCCTAATGGTGCAGTGGTTAGAATGCAATATTGCAGTTTAACTCTTCCCATTGCCAAGAATTCGTGACTGGCTCAAAGTTGACTCAGCTTTCCATTTTTCCGAAATCGGTAAAATGAGGACCCAGATTGTTTGGGGCTATATGGCGAGATTGTAAACCGACCAGAGAATTCTGTAAAGGACAGTATGTAAGTATAAATGTATCGCTATTGATATTTAGGAAAACATTCAATATTTTGAAATGGGATTATCCTGAAAACCAGTCAAAGAAAAAGTTATAGGCTTTTGACCAGTGATGAAATTTAAATTTTTTCCCTACGGGTGTGGCTTGGTAAGATGGTAATGTGACTGAGTGGGTGTGGCCTACTTGACATCACTCACATTGAGGGGCACCTCACCTGGACCCTCCGATCCCAGCCACTCCTTGTCCTGAATGACAGGAAAATGGGGAAGGGAATTTTCCTGCCCACCACCATCCTTCCCTCAGTCTATGCTGAACTTGAAGAATGGATGACAGGCAGGAAAATCCCCTTCCCCATTTTCCTGCCTTTCACAAAAATGGCTCCATTCCAAGCCTTCAGCATTGCAATCCTGGGATACCTTTCTAATACTCCTTCCTCTTCCTATTTTCCCCACAAAAATAACTCTGTGAAGTTGGGCTGAGAGAGAAAGTGACTGGCCCAAGATTACCCAGCTGGCTTTTATGGCTAAGACAGGATTTGAACACATGGTATCCTGGTTTCTAACCTGGCCTCAACCACTAGGCCCATGATGGGAACCTATGGCATGCGTGCTGGAAGTGACACACAGAGCCATCTCTCCAGGCATGTGAACCATCGCCCATTGCTCTTCCAGGTTCCAGCAGCTGACCAGCTGGTCTTCACACACGCAGGAGTGCCAGAAACTGGAAAAGCAGTCACCCGGTGACCATGCATGTGCTGGGAAGATGTTCTTCCAGTTTCCAGGGCACACATTTGCACTGGCCACCTGATCTTCCAGTTTCCGGCATGCATGCATGCACGAAGACCAGCTGGCTGGTGCGCATATGCATGCTGGAAACTGGAAGATCATCTTCCTGGTGCATGGATGCCCACCAGGCAGCTGCTCTTCCGGTTTCCAGCATGTGCATCGATCAGCTGGTCTTTCCATGCACATGCATGCATGCACGCATGAAGACCAGCTGGCTGGTGCTCATGTGCATGTTGAAAACTGGAAGATCATCTTCCTGGCGTGCACATGCGCACTGGGCAGCTGTTGTTCTAGTTTCTGGTGCCACATGCACAATGGTCAGCTGATCTTCATACGTGCATGTGCATCAGAAAATGGAAGATCATCTTCCCAGTGAGCACATGCGCAACAGGAGGCTGCTGTTCTGGTTTCCAGCATGTGCATATGCACTAGCCAGCTGATTTTAACACACACATACGTACCAGAAACTGGACAATCATCTTCCTGCGGTGTACATATGCACTGGGTGGCTGCTGTTCCGTTTTTCAGCACCTGTGCACTCCCATTTCGGCACTTGGTGCCAAAAAGGTTCGCCAACCCTGCACTAGGCCAAACTGGATGAGTGTTTAATGTTGAGGCAGACAGATGAACATTTCTCACAATTTCCAACACATCGTGGATGCTTCCAGATTGCCCTTTCTGCACTTTTATTGCTCATATTCTACTCTCAGGATTGCCAAAAGTTGGAGATAAGAAAAAACATTAGTAGAACACAATATTGACATGTCTTCATCCTGTTTCTTCATTCTGTTTCATAGATGCACTTTATTTTTATAAGATTACTTGGACTTGCTTATCTAATTCTTTTCTTTTCAGAGGGAGGAACTGGAACCAGCTTTAGCTCTAGACTTATCCTCCAAGAGCAGGTGAGATTATCAGAATAACAGAGTTAGAAAGGGCCTTGGAGGTCTTCTAGTCCAACCTACTGCTCAAGCAGGAGACCCTGGCCTATAACATTTCAGTGGCTGTCCAGTCTCTTCTTAAAAATCTCTGTTGATGGACTTAAGAAACAGCAGGTCTTCCCTGTCATGCATTTCTCCAGTACAGAAGGCATGGGAAACTGTCCCTCCGATAAATCTTTTTGACAATCATTGTTAAGCTTGAAAGAGATGAATATTTAGAAATAAGTCATTCTTTCCAGACATTGTTAATAAGTGTGGACATAGTTTCGTTCCTAGGTTATGCCCTGGAGAAACCTAAAAATGCAATTCTGGACCAGGGCTTCTGCATTTATGCATCAATCAAATAATGCCATGGGCAGAATCTAATTTATTCAGATTTCGACATATTAGATATTGTCAACACCCTTGATAATCTCTATTGAATGATAGAAGATATGTCCTGGACCAATGTGTTTAATCCAAATAAATAAACTGGATATGCAGTTCTATAAAGTTGGTGGGTTTTTTTCCCCCCCCTAAAATCTCAAGTAACAGTTAAGGTTAATTTGTCATTTACAAAGACAAATTGAAGAGAAATCAAAAATATTTTATTTGTTCTGGTTGTAAAATAGTTTCAGAATGACTCTTATTTTAGTGATGACACACATGATACAGCTTTAAAAAATGAACACGCATCAACATATCAGAGTTAGAGGAATACATTGCAGTTTTAATTGCCAAAATTATTTTTCCCCAGGTGAACCATCATTCAATCAAATGCAATTAAGTGTGTATGTATGTGTACACATATCCGTCTTTGTGTGTGTGTGTGTATGTAAATAATCTGATGCTGTATTATCAAGTCTTAAATTGGAAGTGCTTGGCCTAAGATGATAAGGATAGGATAATATGATAATCCTTGCATAGGGATTATTCTTTATACTGTTTATGTTGTTTGTATTTTTTTGCCATGGATCGCACCAGTGAGGCTAAAACCAATTTCGTTATATACATTTTTTTTAAATTTGCATTTATATCCCGCCCTTCTCCGAAGACTCAGGGTAGCTTACACAGTGTTAAGCAATAATCTGTATATTATATACAAAGTCAACTTTTATTGCCCCGAACAATCTGGGTCCTCATTTTACCTACCTTATAAAGGATGGAAGGCTGAGTCAACCTTCGGCCTGGTGGGACTTGAACTTGCAGTAATTGCAAGTAATTGCAAGCAGCTGTGTTAATAACAGACCGACTTAGTCTGTCACAACAGACAGACTTAGTCTGCTGAGCCACCAGAGGCCTTTTTATACTGATGTACAATGACAATTAAGGCTATACAATACTATAATGAACAATGCATTAGATTATTAATTGATAAAGTATCAATTCTTCTAGAAATACAAAGATCAATGCAAACAACAATAAAAACTTGGGATCACTGCAGAATAATTCAAAATAACTGAACAAAACAGAGAAATAGATAAAATCGTGCCCCAAACCAAAAGCTGCATTGTAATAGATAACAGGTAATAATATTAAACAATCAAATGGAATGAATGGCCCTCTATGAGTTGATGAATCACAGTTCCCAGCAATGATAGCACTTAAAGTAAGGTCTAACCACAGGTATAATCTATGGGTGGTTCCCATGGCCATACTATGAATAATTTATTGTTTTTCTTCTATCCTACCTTGAGAGAGTAGGTACAAATTTTATTTTTTTAAAAAGGAGATACCTTAACTTGTTCATCTCATTTTCCCAGACTTAAGATGAGAAAGCAATGGTTGTTTTTAATGCTGGTAGGTAATGAGTGGAATGAGAAACAAAGCTCTGGTTAAATTCATTAAATACATTCTTTAAAACAGTAAGGATGGCATTATAATTTATGCTTTTCTATAAGTTCAAGAAAGGAAGAGATGAAAAAGACAGAGGTATCTGGAAGCAACAGGACAGGTTTGAAGACTAATAAAATGTAGTTTTTCTGGTAAATGTGTGTTTTGATTAATCACATCTATGTAACAGGTGGGGTTTTTGTTGGTGAGAGAACTCATAATAAATTCTGAAAAGTTCTCAGGAAATTAGAAAAACCTATAAAGGCATGACACTGAATATATAGACATCTAAAGAATCAATATTCATTGTAAGTTGGAGAAATAAAATTAAACAGGATGCAAAACTATATCCACTAATTATATTATGCTATGGACTAAAATGATTGCAGAATCAAGTTTAACGTTCTCTTTGCCACTTCCCTTTGAATGTTGCTTTAGCTTACCACCTGTTTTGTAACATGCATTAAGAAAGAACGTATGGTTGGTTTTCAATAACTGAAAAAAATTACACAAAGAAGGAAAATTACCTAATATATGGATTGTCTATATTGAAAAGTTTTTCAGGTTAGGTTCTGAGTATAACTGGGTCACTGAGATCTTTGAAACAACATCACTTTTTTTTAATACAACATCATCTCAGAAATTATATTACATGTTTTCCTAAGTTCCTTAACTTAAAATTAATTTAAATCACATAATCATTTAGTCGTTGTCTCACTTTTTTAGCATTTATCCCAGTAGATATTGGAGCCAGTATTGGAGATTTTCTAGTGCAGGGATCTCCAAACTTGGCAAACTTTAAGATTTGTGGATTTCAACCTCCAGAATTCCCCAGCCAGCCATGCAAAGTTTGGTATGGCTGGTTGGGAAAGTTGCCAAGTTTGGAGACCCCCTGCTATACAGTATCTGTCTGGGGTTTCTTTAAAGCACTGGATCTGGGGCTTCATTAAGATATATTAAGAGAGCATTTAAATATTCTCCCAGAAAGGTTTTCTTTCTTTTTTTCCACTTAGCAAATAAAGAAAAGAAAACCAACCAACCAGTAACAACATTTCTGCATAGATCTAATGACTTGCTAGTGGGCACTTGATTCATAACTCTTATCTTTTCAGAGAAGCCGATGCATCCATCATAATTGCCCTAGATTTTTTTGGCTGGGAAAGCATCCCTAAAGTTCAAGAACAAATGTTCTCACAGAGTATTAACAATTGGTACAGAAGAAAATTTATTAGCAGTGATGTCTTCCCCATTGTCCTGCAAATGTGAAAATGAAAGTCTTTTTCACAGTGTGAGACAAACATAGATAAACAGACAAACAGGCAGGCAGGCAGGCAGGAAGGCAAGAAATCAGACAGGCCTGTAGGCGGGGATGAAAACTACTTACTTTTCCTACTGGTTCGGAAGTGCATGCGCTGCATGTGGACCTTCTGCACATGTGCAAACCATTCTGCACATGCGCGGAGAGTCGGAGCCTCGTGCTGCCATCACTACCAGTTCAGTTGAACCAGTCCAAACCGGTAGCATTTCACCCCTGCCTGTAGGCCAACATTGTTTCCCCCTCCCCAACAGTGGTGGGTTTTACCGGTTCACCCCGGATTGGGTGAACTGGTAGCAGTGACAGCGGGATGCTCCAGCCACCCACCTGGATGCTTCTACACATGCGCAGAAGTGTCACGCAAGCATGCGCGCACACACGAGCGAACTGATCGCAAACTAAATTGAAACCCACTACTACCCCCAGAGGAATTGTTACTGTCCTTATGAATGTTCAAAGATCATCTATTGAATGACTAGGAAGCCTTTAGAAGAAAATGGCTACCAATTTGAATGTTTAATGTAATTCATATAATAAATTGTCTGACTTTGTGGGGTTTGACTTTTGATACACCTTCTCTCTCTGTATATAGTTATTTATGTCACTAAAGTATCATTAGTAGTAATTGTTTCTAGAATTTACAGTTATGTGTTGAGAGAATATTTTAAATACTGATTTTTTAAACTCATGTCTTATTTATTTGTACTTGGTGTCCTATCTACCTATCTCACTTTTGATACACCTTCTCTCTCTGTATATAGTTATTTATGTCACTAAAGTATCATTAGTAGTAATTGTTTCTAGAATTTACAGTTATGTATTGAGAGAGTATTTTAAATGCTGACTTTTTAAACTCATGTCTTATTTATTTGTACTTGGTGTCCTATCTACCTATCTCACTAAAATTTAAGTTGTAGTGAATGTTTCTAGAACTTATAAATAATGTGCCGAGATAATATTTTTAATATTGGCTACTTATTTTTAATTCATGTCTTATTTATTTATTTTGATGCGTCCTGGCTTCAACCAATTCTAATTTATACCATATGAGTTACAGTAATTCTTTAGTCTGACAATTTTTTCTCTATCATTCCCCTTCCCTTTAAAAAAAGGGAGACAGTTTCAGTTAGCTATGCAGGACAATTGAATGTATTTTAGTTTTCAGCACTCTAAACATTTAAGACTTACTAAATTTGGTAGGACTTATTTTTCAGTCTTATTTATCACAAAGAGGACTGAGCTGTGAGCAAGGCATGCGTTAGATTTATGTGCATGTTTCATTTTTTGTTTATTAAGATTAATTCAGTCAAGATGTGGCTATACTAATTAGCCCACCCTAGATTATTAAACTAATGTGGAGTTGGAAATAAAAGTAGGAACAGGAGTTGTAGAAACTGCCCTTCATTGAAAAAGAAATGCTTTCTTGGCACCATATGACAACAAGACAGGACTAATGGGCTAAAGTAAAATCTAACCAATGGGTATTGCAAATGTGACTTTTTATTCCCTTTGGAATGTTAAGCATTACAGCAATCAACATCTGTCCGTGGACAAAGACTGCAAAGTTTGGTCATTTAGTGGGACAAAAAGCATATGCATAGAAATATATGCTTTAATTCATAGTGAATCTTGGTTTTAAATGAGACAAATACTAAACATTGTTGGAATGAAATCATGCCTGTTCATTCAAGAACTACAAACCCACACAATTTAACCTCTGACCTGACAAATGGCAATATTATCACAATGCGTAACAGACTATTGTAAAACCACAAACTCACTCAAATATTTTAAGAACCACATGATCTGACTCTGCCAGATTCCATAAAATTCTGCATCAATATATCAATATAGAGATCATTTTTATACTTCAAAAATCACCCAAAAGAAGTTCTTCAGACTTCTTGTTGGCATAGCATATATAAATGTCATGTTTATAGAGGTTTCTAAAGGTGCAGCTGCCTCAGTGAGTTGACTTATTAAAAATATTATGACTTCTGAAACAATTGAACATCTGAGTCATGTCTGAAGTATACATACCCTATCCGGTATATCAATATGCTGAGACTTTTCACATAAAACAGCTATGTAACAAACATAACAGAATGAGATAATGTCATTATGGGTTAAAAGCTTGTGTGAACTTTGACCTTAAGATTTATTAGCTTATTTGTGTTTGTACATATTTTTATGGGACAATTTAAAAATGAGATCATTCTTTAAAATAATTATTTTAAAAAATCATAATCTGAAGAACCATCTACGACCTACATTATCTCTTCTAATCTTAGCACCTAAATTCCTTATACAACTTTGTAGCTTTCCAAGAGATCTACTACATAAGCAATGTAACCTAAACCTATGGCTATTTAGAGACCACCAATTTGCCTGGTGTTTCAGTTTGGATGCAGTCTTGGCTTCCCAAGATTTATAATAAAACTTTTGTATCTTTCCACCAGCCTTGCACGATTTTTATTATTTCAGAGAGGTAATTCACATAGAAGAATAAAACAAAAGCAGTTCCTAGCTCATTGTTATGCAGCTATTTTCCAACCTTCATCACAACATTTTATTTCTATCTAAAGGAATAATTAATACACTAACACAAAATGCCTAGTGCTAACCGTTTAAAAATGGCAAAAGGCTAAAATACTGGGAACTTAATATTTTGCTACATTGTGCAGATGGTGTCTTCTCAGTTCTATAAAATGGCTACCACTGTGTTGCTGTTTAGAAGAGCTGTGGAGACTTGGCTCTTCACTCAGGCCTTTGGTGAGGGAAAGTGAATCCTCTTGTTTAATTTGATCTGGTCTATCCTGCTTGCCATCTTTTATCATTTATCTTTTATTCATGCTATTGTAATTTTTATTGCTTGTTGTGAGCTACTTAGAGAAGTTAGGCAACATGCTAATTTATTATTATTGTGATGGTCAGATATTTAAATTGGATTTGGCATTTTTATTCACCTTTTGAATCCTTTCCTGGGATAGGCAGATGTTGTTGTTTATTGGTGTTAGGTATCACCATGAAGTATGAGCTGTTCCAAGTAAAGTTTTGCTTTTTCCAATTGACTGATGATGATTTTGTCAACGTTGATGGTATTTCTAGTGGTGCTCCAGTTGTTTGGGATTGTACCCAAGGCACCTATTACTAGTAGTACTATCTTTACTTTCTTTTGCCAGTCATTCTATTTCCATTTGCAGGTTTTTTGTAATTTGTTATGTTCTCCAGATCTTTCTCTTTTATTTTGAGGTCTCCAAATACTGCCATGTCCCACTATCCAGATGTTTTTATTTTTTTTATCGACAGTTGTAAAGTCTGGAGAATTTTGTGGCAGATGCTTGTTTGTTTTAATTCTAATTCTTATTTGAAATTGTAGCTGCCACTTACTTAGCTGATGTCAGTCTTCATATGTAATGAATTCTTTCCAACACCTAGAATGTCATAATATACTAGTATAGTATATGTGGGGATCTGAGCAGTATGGCCTTTTGTAACTGACAAATGGAAATTTTTATTAATGTGCAGATTTTCTAAATGCAATCCAAACTTTTTTTTGATATGGCATCCAACATACTGATAACCACTGGGACCATCATGGACAGTTTATGCCATAATCTTTCAACTTCAATTTTCAGATCTTGATACTTTGTGAATTTTGCCAATTCTTTATCTTCTCCTCTGTTGTTCCCTGGTATTGTCACATCAAACATCTGCATTTTGTTTTTTTTCAACCACAGTTATATCTGGTGTGTTATGAGTCAAGACTTTAGCAATCTATATTTGTAAGTCCCACAATATTTTAATCTGGTCAATTTTGACTACTTTTTCAGCTCTACGTTTCCATCAATTTTTCATTATTGGTACATGATGATTTTTTCAGATATTACAGTGAGTCATAACTGTGTTATCTCATTATTTATATTTAATTTGTGTAATCTTCTGGCACAAGCTAAATATACAATATGTATATTGTCAATACTGGTCATAAAATTATCTTTTCAGTGCCATTATAACTTTGAATAGTCACTAAAACAGGGTGGTTGTAAAAGCGAGGTTTACCTATAGAGGAAACTCAGGTCCTAATAGTCTAGATGAGGGATGTTAAACTCAAGGCCCATGGGCCAGATCCAGCCTGTGGGGTGCTTAGATCTGGCCCGTGGGGCTACACCTGGAAACAGCGAAGGACCAGCCTGCAGAGCCTCTACCAGAGAAAATGGTGCCTCTGTTTTCGCTGGCAGAGGGTTACAAGCAGGGGTGAAATCCAGCAGGTTCTGGAGAACTGGTAGAGAAAATTTTGAGCAGTTTGAAGAACCAGTAGCGGAAATTTTGAGGAGTTTGGAGAACTGGCAAATACCACCTCTGGCTGGCCCCAGAGTGAGGTGGGAATGGAGATTTTGAATAAATGAATATTTATACTGTGATTTTTACTTGGCTGTACACTGCCCTGAGTCCTTCGGGAGAAGGGCGGTATAAAAATTGAATAAAATAAATAAAATAAATAAATTTTGCAATATCCTTCCCCCAGGAGTGGGGAAGGAATGGGGATTTTACAGTATCCTTCCCATGCCACGCCCACCAGCCATGCCCACCAAGCGATGCCATGCCCACCAAGCCACATCATGCCCACCAAGCCATGTCCACAGAACCAGTAGTAAAAAAATTTGGATTTCACCACTGGTTGCAAGTGGCTGTCGCAGCCAAAAACAGATTTCATGAGGGCAGATTTCCCAAGCTCCATTTTCACTGGCAGAAGATTGCAGGAGGCCATCGCAGCCGAAAACAGAGCTCGGGAGCCCATTTTCATTTGTGGAACGCTCAAGCCACCACAAGTGCCTGTGACATGAGTGACATTGAGCTGGCCATGCCCATCCTAGCCGTTCCATCTCGTGCCCCCCCCCTCTCGGGGTCAAACACAACCCTGATGTGATCTTTAATGAAATTGAGTTTTATACCCCTAGATATTGTGGATTAAACAGTGCATATCAAGAAAAAAATGTGTATACATGATGAAGCAGTTTAGAGAAATAAAACAAAGGGAATTAGCAATCAGATCCAGAGGCAATTAAGAAGAATTTTGCCTGAGAATGTAATGTTCTAGCAGATGAAGGAAAGAGTTCTCACACTAAAAGGGAACAGAGAGAAAAATTAGCTTGTAAGATATCAGAATAGCTGATCTGTGTGTGATCTCTGTGCAAAAAGAGGGCCTACTGCTAAAACAACAGAATTTCAAACTTAAAATATTCCCTAAGTAATGTTTTTCAATATTAAGTGCCAAGTAAGGCTTAACTGTACTAAGAGCTTTGAGCAAAGAAAATCCATCTGAAATTAAATAATCAAAAAAAGATGGGTAAGTGGTGATTTTAGGAAGTAAATAGTGATTGAAAAAAGAAGAGTGAACAGCAGGTCTCTGCGTGAAGTAAATTAATTCATGCTGGAGTTTTATATTCCTGGAGAAATTAAATTGGCCACTTCTTAATCAGTAGCACTGTTCCAGGTCCGTCAGTTCTTTGGCTTTGATGACCCCATTCTTATTTAAAACTTTCTTTTTATGTAAAAGCACCACAATTATTTTTTAATGCTATTCAAATCATGTCATTCTAGGGTAGAATTTGATTTTTCAACATTTTGAGACTCCATGTGGGAGATTTTCTGCAATGTTTCTATTTTTTTTTCTTTTAGCCATTTTCTCTGTTTTAGATCAATGTATCTCTTCTAAATGAAATAAGAGCCAAGCCAACAGGCTAGATCTTGACATAAATTCAAGAGCCATGCTGTCTAATCTTATTTTTTAGATTTATAACAGTTTCAATGGTCTCCTGATGCACACATAAAAAGATGGAGCTTCAGTCATATGGCTCTGGTCAACATCTTGACCTTTTTCCCCTCCCATCCTGGAGACATTTCTCAACAATGTATTTAGTCAATATTTTAGGATGTGTAATAAGATTTGAGTGTGAATAAGTATATATAACCACAAATAAGTTAATTATATAACTTAGCCAGGACTAAAAAAAAACATTTTAAAACAATCAAAAGGACTTTTATTGGGTTTATAAATTTTTTTGGACAGATAGTTTGCAGAATTGACATAATTCAGAAGGCACATTTGTGTGAGAAACATTTTATGTAAATTCTAAGCCACCTTTGGTGAGTTCTTTTTTTTACAAAATAAGACAGCAGCTTTCTCTGTAATCAAATTGGAATTGAGAAAATGTATTATTCTGATGAGGGTTTTTAAGATGAGTTGCTTGGAATGAAGACTTGGAGTAAAAAGGAATCTGAAACTGGGGAAGAAATTAATTCTTGACTTTAGAATTAATTAAATCAAAGCCTTCGTGTCATCCAGAAATAATGTATATTTCTAGAACAGAGCTGGCAAAGTAATTCCAGTTGGAATAATCATGCCCACATATACCACTCTTGATGCTTGGTGCCACATTTGGCTTCTACAAAGTATTTTAAAATTAACAATAATTTAATTATGCTGGCATGGTGCAAAGTAAAATGCCAGCCTTTAGCAATATGAAATTTCTTCTCAAGAATTCTAAAAGTACTAAGCTCAAGGGCATTTTTTTTTTTTAAAAAAACAAAATTAATGAATGGGTACAGCCCAATGTTTTCTTTATAATTTTTCCTCCCAAATAAATATTATCTACCCATTGCATATTGCTAGATTCCTGAATTTGGGGCATAGATCAAGTAGGCACAATCTACATTAAATACGTGCAGGCTAATTTAAAATGTGTATAAACATCTGTAAACAATTATCCCAGTTGATTTACATTTCATAGACAATAAATTATGACTAACTCTTTCTCATGAAAATCTCATAATAGGGTTATGTGGAAATGGGAGGAAAAATAACCCCTCACTGCAAAGAGTGAAAGTAATGGCAGGTTTTGCTTCCCTCATTAATCCCTTCACACAGATGCCTGGGAAAAAAAATAGAGTGCCTGGATCAAGGAATAGCTAAATTGCCCTTGAGCAAGGTTAGATCTATGCATTAATTTAACTTAATTTAAATTTAAGTTTCAATGACAATGGTTCCCACCTCCAGCCTTTTGGCATTCATTGGCACATCAGACAAAAAACAGTTGACAAGAAAGCCCAAGGTTAACTTCCTGCTGAGTTGAAAAAAAAGCCCAGGGTTAACTTCCTGCTGAGTCTCAAGGAATAACCATAACAATATATGGTCGACAGAGATTACAGAGCAGAATCCAAACTTCAGTAATAAATATTGTATAACTATTGCATTTATATTGCTATTTCAGATCAGCTGATAGTTTGAAAAAATACTATTAGCAGCCTGAAATTCAAGCATCACAGGCAATTCAGAAGGATCTCAAAACTGTCAATATTCTGAAATTCCCAAGGAGTATTGAAATCACTGATGAGTTTCTGATTTTCCACAAGTGATATCAATTTATATTGTTTTAATCAGGTCTATGATACACTGATACTAAGACCTGGAAGTTCAATGGGATAAAAAAAACAAAAACACCCAAACAGATGGAGCTAAAAAAGTCCATGGCGCAATAATGCCATCTCATTCTGTGCTCTCAGTCCATTCAGCATTATTGTTCCTCATCTAACTAAATCCAGATTTAGAAAAGTGAAAAATATTATTACAAGCTATGTGGAGCCTTGGGGATAAATCATAAACTTTTGGAAACTTTGCTTGTCTTGGAACCCAGAAGGCCAAAACAATGGCAAAGATGAGCATGTAGAATTTCAGTTTGGGGTTATTTAATACAATATGTTTTCTATAAATAAACCCAGCTACACTTGGTTAACTTTCTAAAATTAGTGCATCTTTAGATTTGTATTCCTTAAAATCTGTTGCTACAAAGGCAAATGTACTGAAATGTTACACACTATATTTGTGAATCCATATGTCATTAAATAACATGAAATACTTTCCTTGGAAAGTATCTGGGGATTTTTGTTATTGGGGTTAAAGAATTAAGACACAATCTGTATTTTCCAGATGATCATTTGTACTTTTGTTGTTCTGATATGCACTCAGATATAGGAAGTGCTTGGTCAAGAACAGCTGCATGTCATAATAATTACTTGCCTAGGAGGTGAAAGGAAGCACCAGATGGGAAAAACTGACATGATTAATTCCACTAATATTGCTTCATAATTCACACATATTTCAAAAGTATAGGATATCTCCTTGGAGATATTTTTATTCATTTTATTTATTAAATTGGCTGATTAACTTGCATAGCAATAAGTAATGATTATTTTTCAAGCAGTTTCAGGGTGACCAATCTAATTATAAATCTCTTTGAACCAGGGGTGAAATGCTTCCAATTTGGCCCGGTTCGGCCGATCCGATAGCGATGACGGCTGGTGGTTCAGAGAACCGGTAGCAATGGCAGCTCGAGGCTCCGCCCACCTGCCTGATCATGTTACTTCCTGCTTTTACTTCCGGAGAACCAGTAGTAAAAAATGCTTAAAAAGTAAAAGAAAAGTTCCGACAATCATCTGAGCAATGTTTGATGGTCAGAACTTTTTTTTCCTCAAACTTTTAAAGCTTTTTTTTTATTACCGGTTCCAGAGAAACAAAGCACTTGGCTGCTCCCCCTTTTCACTCACTCCAAGCTTCCTGCTGCAGATTTTCATGCCTTGCTTCATGCGCCTGGGATTGTCGCCCTCGTCTTCTTCCTCCTCTTCCTCTCCACCTTCCAAGTGGAAAAATGCCAGGAGCAAGTGCAAAAAGAAGCGCTTGCTTGCTCCTGGTGTTTTTCCATTTGGAGGAAGCTTTTGTACCTGTGAAGGCAAGTCTGGCTTCCTGCACTGCTCAGTAAAAACCTCACCAGTACCGCTGTGTGCGCAGTTTGTGTGTGTGTGTGTATGTCAGGCATGGACAAGGGTGAAGATCCCAGGCACATGAAGCAAGGTGGGAAAATCCGCAGCAGGAAGCTTGGGGTGAGTGAAAAGGGAGCAGTTGAGTCAGTGGTGAAATCCAATTTTTTTTACTACCGGTTCTGTGGGTGTGGCTTGATGGGCATGGTGGCTTGATGAGAGTGGCTTGGTGGGCATGGCAGGGGAAGGATACTGCAAAATCCCCATTCCCTCCCAACTCTGGGGCCAGCCAGAGGTAGTATTGCCGGTTCTCCAAACTACTCAAAATTTCCACTACCGGTTTATTTATTTATTTATTTATTTTGTCACAACATCATACAAAAAGATTATATAGTATATACACATATAAACATAGTTTATATTTAATTATAATTCTCCGAACTACTCAAAATTTCCGCTACCAGTTCTCCAGAACCTGTCAGAACCTGCTGGATTTCACCCCTGAGTTGAGTGCTTTGTTTCTCTCTCTCCCCCCACCCCCCGGTCATCTTCTGGACTGGGTGGCTGAGGTGGAAAGGTGGGCAATCTTTGGGGCTAGGAGGCATTGGGTCTGGCTTGGCGAGGGGGGTGGTCAGGCTGGTGAGGTGCTGATCAGCGGAACCTTTTTTTAACTTTTTAAAGCATTTTTACTAGTTAAAAATGCTTTAAAAAGTAAAAAAAAGGTGCCCACGCCTACCCAGTCACATGACCACCACCAAGCCATACCCACCAAGCCACATCCACAGAACCGGTGGCAAAAAAAAAATTAGATTTCCCCAGTGCTTTGAACCATTCACCCACTATTTTATGTGCAGGTTCATCCTGTATTCTCCTCTTGTAGATTCCATTTCACATCCAACATGAAAAGGCGATCATGTTATTTCTTATCTTTTTTTCTGTTTCCTATTCTAGGTTAATTCTCTTAGTATGTTTATTGATCCTTCAGCATAAAATTGGATTTTGGAGCAACATATTCCTCTTGGTGGTAGGAATACACAAACCTGCTGGCCTTTATTGAATAATCTAATTTCTGCTTTGCCATAAATTTGGTATAGATTGCCAGAGAGTTATTGACATTTTCTTAGGATTATGGATCTTCATAAGTTTTTGTAGTTTTCAAGTATGATTGATGGCTTTACTGGCCATATTTATAATTCCATAATGCATTCAGATCAAATTGATTTCTACACTTTCCAATATTCATATTTTCACCAGTAGGATTTGCTTTGTAGACTAAAACAGTTTGACTTACTGACCTCAGATCTTAGGTTAGCTGCTTTATCTTGTAAGAGCAATGTCTGGGAAGCAAGATTACAACTTTCTCTTCTTCCATCTGGAATTAATATGTTTGAAGCAAATAAATCAGGCATAGAATATGATAGTCCAGACAAACAAGTTGAACATACTGTTATTTTGGTCACTGATATTTTATATAGCTGTCTTTCTTGAATAAAATGTAGCTCAGGAATACTGCAATTTTATTATTTATATCTTAGTCTTTAGATCCTGTATTTTCCAGATTTCTATACATTGGGGTCATTCCTTATAATAGTTTCATCTTTGAAATGAATATTCAATATAATATAATAATAGATATATTATAGAATATGAATTTCCTAGAAACAGCTGTTTCAGCAGGCTTTCTGGACTGCTTTTATCTCAGCTGTATATTTAAGAATGGGTTCCTTCCAAAGGTGCTTTTTCAAGAGGCAACTGGACTGCCTTGTTTTTCTTTGAAGAGGCTTTGCTTCTCATTCAAGAAGCTTCTTTGGAGCCGAAGTGAAATGTCTTCAGACAAAAACAAGAAAGTCCATTTGCCTCTTGAAAAGGCACCTTTGGTACAACCATGACTTGGATGATTGAGAATCTCCATAGACAATGGCTGGCTGACTGGCTGACTGGCTGGCTGGCTGGCTTCCTTCTTCCCCCCACTCAGGGGACTCAAATGGTATCACTATTGATGTTTGTTAACCTCTTTGGTTAAAGAATAGATAGGATAGGAAATTTGTCATCCTTTCATTATTGAATTACAGCTCCCATCAGTTCTAGTCAGCATGACCAATGATGAAGCCTTTTGTGAAATATGGTTCAGCAATACCTGGAGATATTCCCTTCTGTTAGAATATCCTGAGAACCCACTTCCTCACCTTTGGATAGGAAAAGATAGCAGAGTATCCAAATAGGCCCAAGAAGCCTATTTTCTTTATTACCATTTTTGGGGCAGTATTATTGAAATGAAAGAAAATGTTTGTCACTAGAACAAAAGCACTTTGCTTTATCCACTAATTTCCCTCTCCCCATGTCTTAGCTAAAATTCCTCCCAACACAGTCAACTGATATAAGTAGCCCTTGATAAAAACTGACAAAGTGTTGTGCAGAGGTTTTTTTTAAAAAGCCATTTAACTTCCACCTTTAGCTAATAAGGAATATGTTCTCTTTTCGTCAGGAAAAATTATTGGAAATACGTTCCCCATCTCTGGCAATGCAGAAGCAGAATAACGGAAGGCAGATTTAAATTCTAGACATATCGTTTCTTTTAGCTTTCTTCTTTATTTACTTTTGAGCAGCTAACATGTGGTCCCAAATGTTATTCTTTATATACTGGGAATTGTTTAAGGTACAGGCAGTCCTCGACTTACAACCTTTTATTTAGTGACTGTTCAAAGTTACAATGGAAAAAGTGACATAATCAGTCCTCATACTTATGACCATCGCAGCATCCCGTTAGTCACATGATCAAAATTCAGGTGCTTGGCAACTGGCATGTTTTTAAGATCATGTAATTATCTAAATATGCAATTAAGGGGTCATTTAATTGCCATTTGTGACCTTCCCAGGTATCATCCAACCAGCAAAATCAAAGTCAAAATCAAATTTATTGTATGAGTCACTTAACAATTGCACTGATTGTTCTGACCCAGCCTTCACAAGTAATGATAAGCCATTTACTCATGAGTAAAACAACCACCTTTTTATAACAGGGCAGTAAGTTTTTTCTTCACAGGGATAAACAAAGTATCAAACATAATTAGTCCCAATAAACCTGGGTTTAGCCAAGGATCTGAATTGCTTGCTGTGTACTAGATATGAATGGTTGTCTCCATCCAACCCCTCCTCTTTATTTCCCAGCCAGGGCGGGGCTGGCTAGTGTCTGTGTCTGCCTTTCCCCTCTGTCTTCAATGCTGTTTCCTTATCAGAGCCTTCCAAAGGCCCTCCCTCAACCTCCTCCTTCTCAGACTATGTCTCTAGTTCTGCTGACAGCCGATGGGCCACAACAGTGATTCACTTAACAACCATGGCAGAAAATGTCATAAATCAGGCATGATCCACTTAAAAACTGCTTTGCTTATGACCGATTATGCTTATGACCGATTATGGTCATAAATCAAAGACTATCTGTATTGTTCTTTTTTATTCTAAAAATGTAAGAGAAATTTTTAAAGGGCCAAATGATAAAATACGTACTTTGCATAGTCAAAAAGAGTTATCAATTATTATAGGAGCCATTGGCTGAAAATATCACTTCTAAAGCCATTAGTAAGGTATATATTTCTTCAGTGAGTGCTGTATTATGAGTTAAAAATGTATTTACTTTATATTTCATTGGAGTTATAAAAATAGTTAAAATATGTGGCAGTGAAAATCAGATTATCAGTTCTTTTTGGAGCAGGCAGAGAAAGCTAAGTTATCACCTCCCATTTATTTTTAAAATCTAACAGCTTCCAACAGTTGTAGTAAATGACCATCACTTCCATTTTCAGCCACTACTTTACTATACTGTTATTTTCAAATGTGATCCAGCATCAAAATTTTGCAGGTTTTTCTGGAGTACTCAACACCAGGGAACATTTTTTTTTGTATACTTCTTCATCCTATATTTCTTAAAAACAGCTTAAGGCGTATGAGTGGTTGAACTTTCTTATTGTAAATCTAGTTTTCTAATTGAGCTCAAAATGAAGTACTGAACTACTGTTCCAATCATTTCCAACCAACAGTTGAAATCCAATATAACTGAAGGGCATTGGATTGGAAAAGACTAGTCTAATCCAGTATTTCTCAGCTTTGGCAACTTGAAATTTTGTGGACTTCCTCTAACAGAATTCCACAGCCAGCATGGATCTAATCTATTGGAGAAATAAAATTAGTGGATTTTAGTTTTTTGCAAAAGATGTACAGGGTTCTGAAAATACAACTACAGTAGAACTGAGTCTGCATCTGTTAGGTTAGTGGAATCCTTCTATAAATTTATTTGTTTTATATATATATATATATATAGAGAGAGAGAGAGAGTAGTAGATGACAGGTAAATATTCTCTTATTATGCTGATTCATACCAAGATAGATTATACATGATACTACAGAGTTCAAATTTCTTGAAATACTTAACTGTCCAAGCAGTGGTGGGATTCAAATAATTTAACAACCGATTCTCTGCCCTAATGATTTCTTCCAACAACCAGTTCATCAAACTGCTCAGAAAGTTAACAACCAGTTTTCCTGAAGTGGTGCGAACTAGCTGAATTCCACCACTGTGTCCAAGTCTTGAGGCTTATAGAAAGTAATAGAATTTTTTTTTGAATAACTAATCCCTCTGGCGCAGGGGTAAAATCTACTTACCTTCCTTACCGGTTCAGAAGTGCATGCGTCACATGAGCATGCAGATCTTCTGCACATATGCAAAACCTTCTGTGCATGCGCGGAAGGTAAAAAATACATTACTTCCTGGTTGAAACCAGGGAGTAATGACACCTGGGCAGGTCGCGACCGGATCGCTGAACTACCAGCCATGATCACTACGAGATCGTGCAATCCGTTCTGATCCGGGAGCATTTCAACCCTGCTCTGGCAGTATACTATCTTTCTTCCAATACTGCGGAAAAGCAATCCTTGCTACCATTAATATATGTAACATCAAATATTTCATCTTTTTATTATATTTTGCCCTAAATATCCCCAGAAGAATATTCCGGTTTAAGTTCTATCTGACACTTAGTTAGATCCTGCAGCCATTTCTATATCTTTCTCCAATATCTTTTCACTTCAGGGCATGACCACTATGAGTGAAAGGAGGTACCTTGTTCCTGTTTACATTTTCAACATTTTGGATTTAAATTTGGATACATCTTGGCCAGCCTCGCTGTCACTAAATGCCAATGATCTGACGAACGATTCTCATCCATATCACATTAAACCATTCCACCTGATCTGGCTGGGATTCCATCAATTTAAAAATTTCAGTTGGCTGGAACAGAAGAGATTCTTCTCTGTCATTGCTCCCACTCTTTAGAACATTTTACCCCACTCTCTTGGCCTTCAAAAAGACCTTCAGATGTGGCTCTGCCAACTGACATGGGAATCTAAAAGGGAATGCAACCCTGGGGGGTGAATGGTCATAGGTGGATGCTTCATCTACTTCTTTAACTGTTTAATAGCTCATATGTAGTGCAACTTGGCCAGACTCTCAGAACTGTAGTTTGTTGCAAGAAAATATCAAAACCAGGACTTTACTTGTCAACAGTGAATGCTGTTATAGGATTGCCATCTGCACATCACTCAGAAATGATGAAATGTGTCATCCTAAAATAGAAAAAAGAAAGACAGGTATACACAACATATTCATACGCTGATTCAATTTAATAAACACTGCAATAATTCAAACAGAAATGCAGTTATCCATTTTAGCACAGAAAGGAAAACTATAACCTTTGTGACTTTTTAGTTTGATAAAAAGAACCAGCACTCACCTACTAGTACCTTTTCCAACAAATCTTATTAAAAGGTTTTGTGCTCTGGAGCTCATATTATCAGATGCACAGTGTAGGATAGCTGGACTTATGTAGGATTTAAATCGGGATGATAGAAGAGTGGTTTGGAAAAAGACAGGTTGGTTATGCAGATACAGGTGAGACAGATTACAAGTTTTTTTTTAAATGTAAACTTTATTTACATTTATATCCCGCCCTTCTCCGAAGACTCAGGGCAGCTTACATTGTGTAAGGCAATAGTCTCATTCTATTTGTATATTTATATACAAAGTCAACTTCAACAAGTAATTGTTACTTGTAATTGTTGACTGACAGTTTCAGTCAATTGCTGCTCTTAGGATTTTCAGATTATAGAAATATCGAAAACTGATAGCAGAAAAAAACCTAATGGTCTGCCCTTTGAGATTTTTTTAATTTTTAATTTTATTTTTGTTGGATGATAGACATGTGTTTATCCCAAGCAGTTACTGTTGGTTGACCCACTACTTCGGCTGGAAGTTGGTTCCAAGCTTCTACTACTCTTTCTGTGAAATTACTACGATTATTTTTATCAAATTTGAACTGAACAGTGTTCCAAATAAAGAAGACTTCAAAGTGAAGATTCTCTTCTCTAGAAGTAGGACACATGGTTTTTCTAATCGCTTGGTCGGTGGACAAAAAAGAAATGGATATAGTGAAATAGTATTAATAAAGAGAGAGAGAGAGAAATCCAACAACGGAATCCACAAAATTGTATCATCACCCAATTTCCCCAATAGCAGAGTGCTGGCCTTTTAAGTCCACATCCATAGAGAATGTTCTGTTCTAATACGATCTTACTTGCAGAGCAAGCACTTAAATTAATATGCCCAAATATAAAAGAAATCCCAGTGTCCACATTCAGACTAGCTCTCAGACACTCAGGCAGCTCCAGTGTTGAGCAATAAAGTAAAATCACAGAACACAAAATTAAATAGGCAGCACACAGCAGAATCTGTTGATACTGTTTGAAGAGCAATTACTGACATATTTACTTCATCATTTGGCTTATATCCATTACTACTAATTCCCAAGTCTGCAAGTAAGCAGAGAAGTATATTTGAGGAAACAGATGAGGCAGAGATACATAAAAATTGCATGGAGAGATTGAAAACACACTCACAAATCCTGTGAGTTTATAGCTTGTTAAAGAACCATCTGAGAAATTATTATGCATCGTCGAGCTTTAGAACGTAGATTAACGTGCACATTCCGAAAAGATTAGCAAAGTGCATTTAACCTACATCCTATAAATGTATCAGTTTAATTTCACAATGGCATAATATGTAGCTCACCATCATTCCTAGCAAGCAAAATGGACTCATGATCAAATCGTGATTTAAAATACTATCTTTTAATGTGTTTTTCCTCATTATCTTTTGATAATTGGCTGCTTGATCTCCGTAAGATAGATTTTCTCTCTTTAAATCTAGAGAAACTAAAGCAAATGTGTATGCTATGCGAATGCTCACTCTTTAGAAGAATTATTGAACTATCCTTTTTTAAAAAAAAAATAGCTTGCATGTAAATATGGTTAATGTTTCACCAGTATATAATTTTAATATAAAAAGCTATCTTTGTGAAGAATTCAGCCTGCCACTGGATGTTTAAATTTTCAGTGTCTGTTGCTATGGCAACCAGAACGGAATCTGGTACCTACTGCGTTAAACATAAATTAATTTAAAGACATAGCATCCGAAAGATTTTATTTATTCTCTCACCAAAACTCTAATACTGTATAATTCATGCACAGTTCAAATAGCTTTACTTGATCTATCATTAAAAGTCATTTATCCTAGGATAATTATTTTTACTAGCAGAATTCCATATTTTGAAGTTAGCGACTAATATATGGACAGGTAGTGCTCTTAGGTTTCTTGTGGAATTAAAGCAGAAAATTATGTAAGTAGAATAGCTAAATAAATTTTCAGTTCAGAACTTATTCTTACATAATTGAGGATCCTCACTTTAAGTTTCCTATTACTATATGACATTTACCACATGAACTGTTAGTTTGTATCTTGATCTTGCAGTATTATAATGATTTTATTAAAAAGCAGAAGAATGATTAAATTTACTCTTTAAATGCTATGTTTATTCCACTAGGCATTATGAAAAGGAGAAACAAATTAATTTTAAATTTAAGAATTTAATCAAAGATACTTAATTTTTTAAATAGGTATAGCTTTATTAGTTTCCAGACTTGTAAAGATAATTTCAAGTATAGATAATATACTTGTAATAACTGTAGGTGAGGTGGAGAAAGGCATAACATAACTTGGAATCCTGAACAATAGTCATAAATGACATGTATAGTTAATTTCCTAAACTAATTGTTTTGCATAAAGCTTACACCAATCTGCACTTAAAACAACCAGAGCTTACAAGAGACTATTAGCCTCTAAATGGATTGATACTAGAAAGAGGTTAATGATGCCACTGTTTTGCATAATACGACACATCTTTTAAATGTTGCTATTTAGCCACTCCAGCTGTTGCAAAATCTGACACTTTTTAGAAACACTTTTATTGCCATACTGCATATTACTGTTAAAGTCTGCTTTTGGTTATATCCTTTTAAAAATTGTATACTTTCTGTTTCTCTTTCTAAAAGCCCTAGAAATTATAGAAAAAGAAAATTACAGGATTTGATCAAAGCATGCAAAATGGGATTTCTTTCCTTCAGTTCCATTTCTTTAGAAACTCTCCTGTTGTGTCTATAAATCTCCAAATATGGTGCTTACTTAAAATGGGAAGAACCACTATGTTGAGGTGAATTCCACAAAATTCCTTGTTCAGTCATAGCAAAGGAGAGCGTTGAAGAATGTTTCGTACAAAGGGTTAAAAAAGCAATTGTCATATTAAATATTTAGACTGCTTGCACACTGCTGTTGTGATCACGGTTTCTGTCAGTGTCATTGTCTCCGTGTGCCTGGTGGTTATAACCTTGCCATATTGACACATGCTGTAATGAGACATCTAAGAATACAGGAATGTGCCGCAGCTCAGCATGTCCCATTTGCACCAATCACACATCCTCATAAACCACACAGCCAATTCATAGTTCTCCTCTGTGGATTTGCTAGGCTGAATTTTCTTTGGCAACACTGAATGGCGGGAATATTTTTTCCCCTTTCCCATAAAGACCCCTGATCGTCCTTTCCCCTTTCCTATTTTAATGAGGATACAGCCATCCTATTATGTTAAATCTCCTTTAATAAGCTTCAGAAATAAGCTCTTCACCAACAGAGATGAAACAACTGAGGAAAACTCTTCTTTGATGAACTGCTGAGATGAATTGAAAAGGAACCAGCCTTCTAAGTAACTACTGACAATAGTGATGGTCATGGTGTGGGAATAGTGGGAACATATTTTCCCCATAGTTCATTCAAAATTTACTAGAATTCAGTTGCGTTGTAGAAAAGTGAATGCTGATGTAAGTGCATTGGAAAGGATTCACATCAATGCACACAGCTACGCTTGGGTTAACTGCATCAATAATCCACTTTATTTGTTTTAAAGCTCTTTTCAAATGGCAGGTAGTTGAGTGAAATAAATGAATTGATTGAAGTCTCCCTATCCATTATTAAGTCTCAATGGGCAGGAGACCATGCTGAAATTTATCAGCTATCCAAAAGATGAATTTTCCTGGGGTTCTGTCCAAGAATCAAAAGAATATAACCCATCTTAGATAGACTTCAGATAGACTATGAAAGGTTTCACTTTAATTGACTGCATACCTCGGTCGTCACATGAAGTCTCAGATGAATGCCATAGTTTGATTAAAATCTTCAAGTGACCTTTTGCCCTACCGTGTCTGGGATTCTTTAACTGAAAAAAGGCAATATGCACATTTTCCTAGTCATTGCACTAACCTTTTCAAATTCTCCCCTAAATGAAAATCAAGTTTGCTAAGCAAATATTTGATATATTTAGGAAACTGGTGAAATTATTTCCTTTTTAAATTAGATTTGGGTCTTCTGCCATTTCTGTTACATCAAATGCTCTGATGTTGTTACACTGCTTTTATTGGATTCTATTTTATTTATATTGATATGTCTTGGGCAATATCATCAGGAAGGCACAAGATAAATTCTAAAAGTATATATTGATAAATATACATTAGCAGCATATGTGAGATCTAACAAATCACAGTATTTTCAAGGAAAGAGATTCTCAGCTGATTAGGAACATATTTCCAATAAGCAATTTATTTTAGCCATCTATGCTACTTCTTTCACATTACAGACCAAAGTGAATAATAGAAATAAGAAAAAAAACTCAAAACCAAAAGGTATTCATAGCCCCCACCACCTCCTTTTAGTACAAGAGTGGCATTCTCTTTTTAAAACATTCTTACCCAAGCATTCCTTCTGTAAATAAAATTGGAGAAAATGTTTCTAAAATTACCAGACCTTGCTGATTCATTTCCTACCACACACAAAACTCCCTGTGTTTCATCATTGACAATTTTATCCTTTCACTACTTGAAGATGAACATTGCTTCATTAATGACTTTCAAAGCTTTCCCCAGAATCTATTCCTAAAGTGTTTTTGCTTTTAATACACAATAACATTTGTTACCTTACCGTGATCATAGTATTGAAAAGATTTATAAGATCCAGAGGATAATTCCCAATAGCCTTATCACTATATATTGCTCCTAGAAATAGCTAAGAACAGTGTTAATTAAATTCTGTTGGGAAAACATTGTTGGGCTATATATGAATGTTCAATCAATTACAGTTTTTTTAAAGCTTAGGAACTCTAAGATGTGTGGACTTCAACTCCCAGAATTCCCCAGCCAGCATGTTGATTGGGGAATTCTGGAAATGGAAGCCCACACTTCTTAAAGTCTTGAGCTTGAGAAACATTGTGAGTTCTAATGTTTAAGATATAAAATTTATTATGTCTAATCAGTTTATCTAATTATAGAAGATTTCGAAAAGGGCAACCCTTCATAAATTTTGCTGCTTGAAATTTCGTGTTCATATCTTTTGAAAGTCAGGGTTGATAAAGAAATTAATTTGCAGCTGGATGTAAGGCAAGCAGGTGTTCACATCATTCACATGATTTGCATGATCCTTTTTTCACTTCCCCAAACCTGATGCTCCTGCTACTCTTTCATATTGCTGTTGCTAAAACTCTTCATTTGGTCTTTTCAAATATGTGCACAATGACAGAAACCTTGCATTTTCTGGGAAGATTGTGGATAGGGATAGTAGCTGAAGAAATGGAGAGTAAAAAAAAAAAAGTTGCAGAAGGGAAGAACTGATTTACTAAAAGTGAGCAATTGCTGAAGGATATCTTGCCGAGATGCCCACAAATGCTGGAACCAAGTCTCGTGAGATGTCTAATATTTGGTTTCAAACAGTAGGTGTGCATTTGTATTTGCTAGCAATTACGTATTCAAGTAAGCGCCCTAGCCTGGAATCCTACAAGCATTCCCTCTATTAGTCTTCACATATGTAGATTGCAAAGGGACAAGAACAATCCAGAAATATAAAGAAACAAGAAAGGACTAGCATAAAAGTAAAGTGACAAACACCGTCAGCATAGGCACTGTCTAAATTAACAATCATTTTTAAACTCCGGGAGATTATCTCTAACAGCATGAGTGGCTTTACATGCCTCCTTGCATAATCATGAATTCTCCTACCTGTTATCAGACAATAGACCTTTTAGCAACGAACGAGAGGGGAAAAAACTATATAAACTAAGCGGGAAATTAGTTGTTTTTATAATGGAAAGCTATGTCCCTCTGAAGAACCAGATCCCCACCGGGTTATTCCTTCTCAAAGGCAAAAAGTCATCTTGCAAGTCATGTCCAAATTGAAGAACTTGCCTTGGTGTATGTAGTAATTCCCTTATGTGGAGCGACTAATGATTCCCACTAAACAAATTAGTCTCAATAATTTCCTTGTGTTATTACGAGCAAAGCATGGGAGAACTTAAACTAAACACATTGTTCTTGTGTGTGGTTTTTTTTTTAAGGCAGATTTTCTTCTGTTATAAGAATGTGGGAAATAATATTAGCACTACTTGAATTATTTGTCCATCTATTTCAGGTTTATAACAGAATGACAGAATAACTCAATAACAGAATAATAGAATGACAGAATAACAGAACGACAGAATGACAGAATAACAGAACAATAAAATAACGGGATAACAGAATAGGTTTATCTCTTCTGATTGGTAGTAGCTCTCCAGAGACCCCCATTGTCTCCACTGGAGTATGTCTGGCAGCAGATCAGATACCGACGGCTTGCTTCTTCCATTCCCCACACCTTGCCAAATTTGCTTTAGAAAATAAGAGGGCTCCATGGAACAGGCATCGGTTATGTGGAGAAATTGTAGGAGAGGAAAAGAGGGGGAAGAACTTCTGTTGTGAGAGTGGAAGTCTCTTTGTGCAATCCTGGATGTAGAAAAATCCACCGTCACAATTCACTGGCTTTTTCAGATTTGTTCAGCCAGAAAAGCAGACACTGAACTTGCCCGTGTATCATACCATGTATACTCCTTCTTTAAGCTCTTGCTTCTCCCAAAGGAGCCCTCCCCCAATTCTGAGAACACCGTTAAAAAAAATCAATCATCATAAATCTGAGGTTTTACCGAATGGTTAATTTGTAAGCCTTTGTGCAAGGCTATGCACATAATGCAGTCTCCACTGAGACTTTTGCATCCCATTTTCCTGCCCCTGTAAGAGAGAAAAAAAAAATCAAGCAGCCTTTCCCCCATCTCTATTAAATCTTGACATTATAGCTGTAGGTTACTCTTTTTGAAAATTCTTCATTGCCTTTGCAATCAATGAGAATGTTTTACACTTAATTGCTATTTAATACCACTTGCTGCTGCCATTTGAAATATGATGTTTTCAGTGAGCCAAACAGTCCAAAGCTGGAAGAGAGTCAGCCATTTATTTCCAGGGAAGTGTAGCAACACATCAGCTAACATCTCAAATCTTGTTGTTTCTGAAAACATTAAAAATTGTTGCAAGATCTATGTTGCTTTCCTATTTTAAACAGACTGTGCTGAATAGGAATACACGAGCACACAATAGATACAAACTTAAAGTGAACCGCTCCAAACTCAATTGCAGAAAATATGACTTCAGTAACAGAGTTGTTAATGCCTGTGGTCTCATCCCAACCCCCCGAAAACTTTAACCTAAGACTGTCTACTGTTGACCTCACCCCATTCCTAAGAGATCTGTAAGGGGCGTGCATAAGACCACCAGCGTGCCTACCATCCCTGTCCTAATGTTCCCTTTAATTTTATTCACTTTATGTATTCAATTCATGCTTATACTTATATATATTATCTAATACGTACTTGACAAAATAATAAATAAATAAATGGTTTATGTAGTCTACCTTGAAGTACACACAAGAAAGAAGAACCTCTCTCATATCAGAATTACACAATACTTCTGTTAATTTTGTGCAGAATTCATTGTTTCCAACATAGGAGGAAAAAGAGGCCTCACAGACAGTAACCACTTGGCATCAATATGCATGCTCCATAGTTGCTTGGACATGATCTACACACATTTCTGCACAACTTGCAGCTCATATTTTGTGTTCCTGTTCTTTTCTTTGCATCTAACTGAAGTTAAAAGAAGGCGGATGTGTTGTTTAAGTCGGACACACACACTTTGCCATGCACTCATGTAGCTCTGGACACACTGAATACAGGACCATCTTCAGAAGGGGCCCAAAAAGTCAAGATGGTGACTACAAAATCATATCCCTGTCCTCATTGGATGAGATCCACAAGTTCACATTATCCATATCTAAAATACCTAAGTGCCTTTCCTTTCTTTTTTCCCCTTTCTTTTCCTTTCCTTTCTTTCCCTTCCCTTCCCTTTTTATTCAGTTTGTATAGATCCTCCCTTTATCTCCGTCCAGAAAAGGCAAATAGAGCCAGGCCAACCTAGGGAAAGTTTGTAAAAACAGTCTCTGGAATTCATTTGTAAAGATTCTCCTCATCTCAGAGATATCTATACATGCTAATGCAAGGGTGGGATAGCTGCTCCTGAAGACCATACATTTTTTTTTTTTGGTAAATGTTACAATGGGCAGGGTGGAATCTTCCATTCTGTCTCTAGGTTTGAAGGGTATTAGATATTTTTATTTTCTTTTTAAAACTTTGTTAACCCATTTAAATATGTACTTTCCAGTTTGTAGGAATGGGAAACTATACTAGATTTATTGGCACATTCAGAGGATGATCTGTAGGCTCACAATTACTTCACTGCAAAAATATATGGACTACCAACCTTGATCAAGGAAAAGCAATAGATGCAATCTACATAGACTTCTGCAAAGTTTTTGATTCAGTAGTACATGATAAACTACTCCTCAAACTAAAATCCTACGGCATTTCGGGACCTCTTCACAATTGGATAAATGCCTTTCTGTCAAACAGACAACAAGTGATCAAAATTGGCAACGCTATATCAAATCCTGTTCCTGTCAAAAGTGGCGTTTCCCAAGGTAGTGTTCTTGGACCAACACTCTTCATACTATACATAAATGATCTCTGTGACTTAATCTCAAGTTATTGTGTTCTCTTTGCTGACGATGTCAAACTATTTAATACCACTAATCATACTTCTACCCTTCAAGAAGACCTCGACTTAATTTCTGATTGGTCTAAAACTTGGCAACTCCAAATCTCAACCAGCAAATGCTCAGTCTTACATATTGGAAAAAAGAACCCCAACATCAAATACAAACTTGATGGACATTACCTAACTGACGACCCCCACCTGTCAAATATCTTGGAGTTCTCATATCAAATGACCTTAATGCCAAAGCCCACTGCAACTACATAGCAAAAAAGGCCCTAAGAGTTGTAAACCTAATTTTACGCAGCTTCTTTTCAAAAAACTCTACACTACTAACCAGAGCATACAAAACATTTGCCAGACCTATTCTTGAATACAGTTCATCTGTCTGGAACCCATACCACATCTCTGACATAAACACAATAGAACGAGTCCAGAAATATTTTACTAGAAGAGTTCTCCACTCCTCCGAAAATAACAAAATACCTTATACCGACAGACTTGAAATCCTGGGATTAGAAAACTTACAACTCCGTCGACTTCGACATGACCTGTGTTTAACACACAAAATCATCTATTGCAATATCCTTCCTATAAAAGTCTACTTCAGCTTCAATCGCAATATTACAAGAGCAAAAAATAGATTCAAGCTAAATGTCAACTGCTTCAAACTTGATTGCAGAAAATATGACTTCTGTAACAGAGTTGTTAATGCGTGGAACTCATTACCTGACTCCATAGTCTCTACTCAAAATCGCAAAATCTTCAACCAAAAGCTGTCTACTATTGACCTCACCCCATTCCTGAGAGGACTATAAGGGGCGTGCATAAGAGCACAAATGTGCCTACCGTTCCTGTCCTATTGTTCCCTTCATTATATCCAATTAATATAGTTGATGCCTAATTTTAATTATATATATATATATATATATATTCTTCAAGATATGCTGTTTTATCTATGACATTTGTTTGTGTATACTGTTGTGACAAAAAAAAAATTGTGGTTTGAGCACACAAATGATGCAGGGATCATGAGTTGACTATCCTTGCTTCCAGTGTATAAAAGGACCAGAACAGTCTTATCTTTGTTATCTAAAGCATGGGACCATTAGCCCAAGGAGACCTTCCTTTATGCCCATCAAACTCTCCAAACATTTTAAATAAACAGTTAGAGAACTGGCATGACGCAAGCAAAGCACCAGCTGGTACCATGATTTCCAAGTCTGCCCCTGAGACAGATATAAGTTTAATTGAATTTTAAGGAAAAAAATGGTGGTGGATGCTGTTTGGTCTTTTGTTAGAGAGTCTACTATTAGAAACAAACTGAAGGAAAGAACTGAGGGTGGCCTTGCACAGGGCTACCAAATCAGATCTGCAACACAATGAATAACCACTACATGGTAGTAACAAGTTGTTGTTGTTGTTGTTGTTGTTGTTGTTGTTGTTGTAGTAGTAGTATCTCTTTATTGCTCTATCTAGCAGTCATCTGGATCATCTGGATTATTTTTGCTACCATATGTGGTAACAATAGCACTTAGACTTATATATTGCTTCACAGTGCTTTCAGCCCTCTCTAAGGGGTTTACAGAGTCAGCATATTGCCCCCAACAATCTGGGTCCTCATTTTACCCCTTGCTTTGCTCATGGAACTGAATTGTACCATACTCATTGAGCGTGCTTGCTATAAATTTTGGGAATTTGATATTTGAAAGTGCCAATCTGAGGAATGTTAATCTATCTGTAAGGAAATGCCTAACAAATGTTTGAATTCCAGGACTGTTCATTCGCATGTGAGCACTGTCTCTTTGATCTATGAAGTATGTACAGTATTGTATATAAACCTAAGCATTTTCTTTCTAAATAACATTTCATAGTACTTGTTTTTAGTTAATTATCAATAATTATTTCACAGAATGAAATTCATTTATGGTGGAAATTGATATGAAGTCACATAAACTTGACCAACTGCAAGAGCTTACAAAAATAAACCTTTGAATTTGGCCTGCCAACTCATATTTGTAGATTTTTATTGTAGAAACTTGATTAAATTTAAATCACCAGAGTCATACCGTAGACATCATTTGCCCTGTGAGATTATTCTACCTCATAGATCTTCTTGGAGGCATTTTTTAATAAACCAGACTATGTTTGGCCTTTTCTGATCATTTAGTTTTATGTTCTATATCATAAGCTTTTCATCCTATTCAGCTGTGTTCTTTTCAATTTTTTTAAAGGAAAGATGGAAATGACAATAAATGTTCACTGGTTTTGAATACCATCAACAACAAAGATAAATGGTAGTAATATTTGTTTTCAACTAAGATTGTTTACCTTGACTTTTTAATTTTTTGTGCATGCCTGATATTTTTTTATAATTATAAAATGGAAAATAGGTCCTTAGCTGCCTTGATGCATTGTTTTATGTGAAGGGAAAATACACATAGGAACAGGCAGAAAAAAATACAGAAAAGCTACTGTACGATATCTATAACATTTATGTGTAGTATTTAATATTTAAAATGCATTAATTATATTGTATTTATCTTTTATTAATGTATTTAATTATTAATTAATTATTAATGGTTATTGTCTGTTTTTAGCTTACTATTTTTGGAAGGATCAGTGTAACAGTTTATTCCCCTTAATTCTTACCACTGAAATATTATTGCAAATAGGAATTACATCCTTTTATCTCCTTTAAAGCTATTTGTCCCATCCACGCAGCTCTGGGTGCATGATATTTGAACTTGTATGTCTGCTAATAGTCTACTTTGCAAGGCTGCCAATGGATTGGAGGAGCTTTATTTTAGTCTTCAAGTGCTGTGTGGAGGTTGCTGCATCCATTTATCCATTTAATAAAAATTGCTTTCTGGGTTTGTATTTGTTAAGATCAGACTCTTCAAAATCATTGTTGATAATTCCCTCCTCATGATAATGGGTAGGTTTTTGCTTGGATCCCTTTTTGTTGAAGATATTTCATGATATATTTGTCGTTTGTTGGGTTGCACTAAGCACATGCATTTATGATCCCTCAGTGTCTCATAATAACTATATATTTTAATGTATTAGGACAATGGCATGACAAATATTCTGGTCTTGGTGAGACAGTTACAGTAATCTTGATATGTCTGGATCTCCATGTGGTCCAGTTACCATGTTTCATGAGTAAAATAACTCTTCTTTCTGTGTCAGGATGATTATAACAGCTCTCTGGTATAATAGATTAGGAGGAACAGACTATGGACTATGAAGCAGTCAGGAAAGTAGATATGAAGTATAAGCATGATTCAGAACCAAAGACTAAGATTACATATTATGCTACCCGATAGTTTTCTAAAGGTAAAGGTTCCCCTCATACATATGTGCTAGTCATTCCTGACTCGGGGGGGGGGCAGTGCTCATCTCCGTTTCAAAGCCAAAGAGCCATTGCTATCCAAAGACATATCCGTAGTCATGTGGCCAGCATGACTAAACGCCAAAGGCACATGAAACACTGTTACCTTCCCACCAAAGGTGGTCCCTATTTTTCTACTTGCATTTTTTACATGCTTTCGAACTGCTAGGTTGGCAGAAGCTGGGACAAGTAACGGGAACTCACCCTGTTACATGGCACTAGGGATTCAAACCGCTGAACCTTTCGATCGACAAGCTCAATGTCTCAGCCATTGAGCCACCATGTCCTAATAGTTTGCTTAGTCAGGATTTATTGAATAAATCACAATTTGCTGACGTCTACAACACACTAAGCCACAATTGTGAATTGTAAGATATAAGCATTCATTCCATATGGTGTCAATTTGTAATGTTAGGGTTAAGGTTAATGAATGTTAAATAAATCATTTAATAAATTAATTAAATGAACAATTGCATAAGTTCACAAGAACAATAAGTCATAATAATTATGAATTACAAGCCATAATGGTTGACTTTATATGTGCTAAACCAAAGCCAGATCAGCCACACTATGATTTAGTGTGGTGTGTGAACCAGTTAAGAACATAAACCAGATGCTGAAGTGGTGGGACCAACAGAAACCCACCCTCTGAAACAGTTGAGAGATTTATGGCTTCCATTTGATCAAGGCAGAGAGCCCTCGGTTGCCAATACTACCTCAGTACTTGGAATGATGTGGACCATTGAAAGATTTCAGCTAGCTGTAATCCTAACAAATATCAAATGGAAAGCTCTTGGATTAAATTGATTTTATCTTAGATGAATAGAATAGAATAGAATAGAATAGAATTTTATTGGCCAAGTGTGATTGGACACACAAGGAATTTGTCTTGGTGCATATGCTCTCAGTGTACATAAAAGAAAAGATACGTTCATCAAGGTACAACATTTACAACACAATTGATGATCAATATATCAATATAAATCATAAGGATTGCCAGCAACAAGTTATAGTCATACAGTCATAAGTGGAAAGAGATTGGTGATGGGAACTATGAAACGATTAATAGTAGTGCAGATTCAGTAAATAGTCTGACAGTGTTGATGGAATTATTTGTTTAGCAGAGTGATGGCCTTCGGGAAAAAACTGTTCTTATGTCTAGTTGTTCTGGTGTGCAGTGCTCTATAGCGTCGTTTTGAGGGTAGGAGTTGAAACAGTTTATGTCCAGGATGCGAGGGATCTGCAAATATTTTCACGGCCCTCTTCTTGATTCGTGCAGTATACAGGTCCTCAATGGAAGGCAAGTTGGTAGCCAAGATAACCAAGTGGCATAGATCTGATTTTGTCTTAGGGCAGTTGAAAGGTAATCTGGCAATAGAGTAAATTAGCATCAGCCTATTATCATAGACAGAACACTTTCTGGTTGCCTTTTAACCCAATGGTGTAACCCTTTCTTTGATGGACTGAATTGAGTCCCAGAGAGAAGTTGGGGTGTTTCCTGAGAATATGGTGGGCAATTATAGCTGAGATCCTAGTTGCTGCCTGGAATGGATGGGTGGTCATATTGATCCTATGTTGTCTCTCACTGTGTGTCAACCCTTGGGGTGCACCTTATTTTTCTAAGGAGCTCTGTCCTTAGTGTCAGAAGAGATTCTTAGGACACTATTGGAAGAAGACTTGAAGAAATCTGATGAAACATGAGTCCATGTTATGGATTAACTTGTGGTGAAAAGGGTGGCAAAGTGCCAGTGTTTCCCCATAGTTATTGTGTCTGCTAACTCAGCAGCCTTGTTTAGGGTAATCTCATCTGTATTGATAGGAAGAGCATCTCAGAATATTTGCTGGGTTGTTATTAGGATTATTCAGGCTATCTTTTGATTATATTGCTCAGTTCCAATGTGCCTTGAATTCTGACTGAGTAGGGCAGGCCATGATGCCTGGGGCATAGTTTTGTGGTGTGATCTGTTGCTTGACATAGTGTAAGCCACCCTGAGTCTTCGGAGAAGGGTGGGATATAAATGCAAATAATAATAATAATAATAATAATAATAATAATAATAATAATAATAATAATAATAATAATAATAATAATCTGGGATGAGTTTGAATTAATGATTTCTGAGGATGTGGACGGGGCTCTTAACGCTGTCAATTCAGTCACTGCTTACTGGAAAACAGCCAGGAAGGTGACCTATGATTGGGTCCGTGCTATGGTTGATGGAGGGGATGGGGAAATCACTCCTCTTTTAGGAGAGGTGGTGTCACACCTGCTCAATAGGCCATCTTGAACTGAACAGATTCTGATAACAATTGACTTTCTATTGTTCAGTAGGTGGCTGGTCTGCAACTGATGAGAACCCTGGAAGAAATGGATTATCTATACCTATTTCAGATAAGTTTCAGGCTGGTATTTAATACTGAGACAAGCTTGATCATGTTTGTAGATAACGGGTGGTAGAGTCAAGATGGTGGTGCAGCATCTATCTTTGTGCACTTTGATCTTTGGCAGCTTTTGATACCATTGATCAGAATAGCTGTCTGAGCTACTTCTGTGGCTTGGAAATAGTGTGTGTGTGTGTGTACCATTTTACAATGATTTTCTTTCTTTATTTCAGGGCTGGTCCCAGTTATTGCTGAGGGAAGAGATTGCTCCTTAGGCCTTCTTTGTGAGGTGCTACCAAGTTTATTCTTTGTTCCTACCTTTTCAACATCTACATGAAATCATTGGGCCTGGTCATCAATGTGTTGGGATTTGGTATCATCAGCACATTGATAATACCCAATACAGTATATCTTTCAACTTAATATATCCTAATATATCCTAATATAACCTAAAGATATAAGATAATGTATCTTTCAACTCTGGACTGACAAAGTGAGATTACTGAGTTTTTGTCCCAGTGCCTGGAGACTAAGGATTTGAATGGGGAAAAACCATCTCCAATTCAATCCTACCAAGAACAAATGTTTGGGCCACTTCAACTTGGAGATATCTTACCTGTGACTCAATGAGCAGATAGCAGCTATGGCCAGGAAGATCTTTGCACAGCTTTACCTGGTGCATCAAGCATGTCCTTTCCCAGATCAGGAGGCCCTACAGACAGTCACTGCTGCCCTAGTTACCTCATTGCTTAACAACTGCAATCTGCCGTACATGCGGTTATTCTTGAAGACCACCCAAAAAATTCAAATTATCCAGAATACAGTGGCATAGTCAGTGATGTCATAGTCATACTTCGGTATGCCCATGTAATATCTCTGTTTAGTAAACTGTAGTAGTTGCCAGTTTTTGTCCGGGTACAATTTTAGATTCTGGTAAAATTCAAAATGCCATAGTGTCTGATTACTTGAGGACTCCCTGTTTTCCCTACTATCTGCGTAATTTGTTCAGTCTGGCAGGTTTGGCGAGTTCTGCATTCTTTCTATCAAGCAATACATCTGTGGAAATCTGGTAGTCAACCTTTTTATACCTACCGCCCACTTTTGTATCTCTGTTAGTAGTAAAATTTTCTAACCATCCACCGGTGCGGGGGAAGATGCGTGAGCTATTCTGGGATGAGGCTCTTTTGTTTGCGGTCGCACTATAGCGCCATTTAGTTTCACTTATGTAACGTGAACTAAATTTATGTGCGGGCAATACAAATAGTATATTTTCAGAAATTTAAATTGTCACAGGGAATTTTATGAAAACCTAATGAAAATTTAAATTTTTTAAATAATGCTATGAAATTTTTTTAAAAAGTCAATTAAATTAAAAAAAAGGAAAGTGTTCAGTATTGGACAAAACCCTTACCGCCCACCATGAAAGCTGGAATGCCCACTAGTGGGCAGTAGGGACCAGGTTGACTACCACTGATCTATGGGAACCCTGGAAGCTCACCTTCTCTGTAGCAGCACCTGGAAGAAGGTTGCTCTTGAAATTTGAACAGCTCCCACTCTGCTGGTGTTTTGAAGGGCCTTGAAGTCCTGGCTCTTTGCCCAGGCCTTTGGTGAGGATGACTGAACCTCTGTTGAACCTGGAATGTTTTCCTTTGTTCCCATCTTGTTTTGTCATCTTCCCATCTCTATCCTTCTTTTGTTTCTTGTTCTTTTTTTCCTTCTTGTTCTTTTTTCTTCTATTTTAAACAATTTGGAAACTACCCAGAGGTACTAGGAGTCAGACTGGAAATGATGGATGATGATAATGATGATGATGATGATCTCAACCCCATTAACCCAAGGATTATGAACTGGTAACTGGAGAATTGGGATGCTCTGTGCCAAACTTGTCAGATCAAAGAGTTCAGAACCAGAAGTCAGTTAATCAAGTGTTTTGCATTATAATGTAGAAATCATAAATGCCCTTGTCCTCTATTAACACAAGCCAATATTATCACATCCATTAAATGTGACAAATACTCTGAAGGGGCATTTATATGACATATTCAAACCAATGATGAGTACAATAGATCACTGTAACCCTTTTGGTAAATAACTATTTATATCCCATGACAATGCCTTTTCATCAAATTATGATCACAGGATTCGGATATGAAAATCCTATGTGAAAATGACTGTAGAGGCTATTCTGGGCATTTTATTATGAATAATATTATTTTGAGATGGCAATACAAAAGATACACTCATGCCCATCAATCCATTCTCTAAGCACTTGCTTTCTGACAGCTTCATCTGTCAAACAAGCCAACTGAATAATAATTTTAAAAAATCATGCTAATGCAAAATTTAAAAGAAATGAGAGTACAATTTATTTAAACACACAAGTATAAGGAAGCAGTGAATGTGAATATTATTACAGATAGTCCTCAACTTATGACCACAATGAAGCCCAAAATTTATGTTGCTAAGTGAAACATTTGCTAGGTCAGTTTTACCCCATTGTATAACTTTTCTTGCTACTGGTTTTTTTTTAATCTATAGTTTTTATTAGTTTATAATAAGACATACAAAGAGAATACAAAAGTAAACATTAGGGAAATTAGAGAAAGGAAAAGGGAACCGACCCGTACGCTCTCACAGGGAGGGACTCCTCAGGGTGCCGTCAGCCAGGCAGTGCGCCCAGGGGAAGGGCCTTTTCTGTGGGGGCTCCCACCCTCTGGAACAAACTTCCGAACTTCCCCCAGGACTTCGCCAACTTCCTGACCTTCGAACCTTTCGCCGCGAGCTTAAGACACATCTTTTTATCTGCGCAGGACTGGACTAGAATTTTAAATTTTAAATTTGGTTTTAATGGGGTTTTACTATTTTATTGGAGTTTTAATATTCGGCCGTATTTAATAAGTTTTTTAAATTGGGTTTTAACTTGTATTTATGTGTATATTTTACTTGGCTGTAAACCGCCCTGAGTCCCTCGGGAGATAGGGCGGTATAAAAATATGATTAAATAAATAAATAAACAAACAAATAAATAAATAAATAAATAAATTGGGTAGTGGAAGAAAGCAAGGGGAAAAGAAAAAAAAGGCATTGACTTCCGACTCCTTTGGTGTAGTAAAATAAGGCATTAACATCAGTAGTGGTATTCACTTACCTTTACTAGTGGTTCGCAAATGTGAGTGTGCACGCCACCACTGCACATGTACAGAGTCTTCTGCACATGCGCAGAGCGTCCATGATGACATCCGGACAGATGGATGGAGCCTCTCACTGCCGCCACTATCAGTTTTCCCAAAACCGGGTAGAACCAGCTCAATACCACCACTGATTAACATCCACCCTCAACTTTTTACTTTTACATAATAATATAAATCAGCCATTTCTATAACAACAAATCTATTTAATTGATAAAACCCAAAATCAAAGTTTTATTTCTTTCCACCTCAAGCACCAAGTCCAGCAGTGATTTCCAAGTAGAAATAAAGGTATTTGTGTTTTTTTCTTTAATCAAAACAGTCAATTTAGCCATTTCTGTTAACTCGATCAGTTTTTGCAGCTACTGCTGTTAAGTGAATCATTGCAGTTGTTAAATTAGTAACACAGTTGTTGAGTGAACCCCCATTGACTTTGCTTGTCAGAAGGTTGCAAAAAGCTGGGACCCCAGGACACTGCAACCGTCATAAATACGAACCAGTTGCCAAGCATCTGAATTTTGATCAGGTGACCATGGGACTGCTGCAATGGTCATACGTCTGAAAAAATGGCCGTAAGTCACATTTTTCAGTGCCATTGTAACTTTGAACAATCACTAAATGAATTGTTTTAAATCAAGGATTTTATGCATGCACTTTTATCCACCTTCTGAGTTGTGTGAAACTTTCGGAGTACCATCAGTTCAGTTTATTTGGAAGGAGGTCTTTAGAGATCCGTGGTATTCCTATTGTATATTTATATGCCTGTTGTATATTAACAGTCCACCAGATTCCTCTTTTTCAGCTCTTTCTATAAGGCTGCATAGCATCACAAGCTTTTTTATAGACAACATAGTCAGCTGTTTGCTTTCTTAGCTCAGTTTCAGTGAAGGGTGAATAAGCAACCCCCACCGGAAACCTCATCCTGTCCTTTTGGCCTGATAGGATAAGAAGAAGAAGAATCTTTCATTCTGGTAATTTTACAGGATATGTTTGGGCAAAGGTTAGCTGTGCTTGATTTCTTGTGGTGGCGTCAGAGAAAAGCAAACTAATGACATCCTGACTGAAATCCTTTGCAATCTGAATTCTAGGTTTGAGAAACTTCTTTTAAAGGGTTGCAATGTTTGAGCTGGATTTTTTTTTGGGGATGGCAATAAAAAGCCCTTTCTCTCTCTCTCTTTTTGCTGCCATATAAAAATGATGCAGCAATTTTTGCAAAGGTTTTTGCAACTGAAATATGGTGGACCTTATAAAAATGCATTTTCTAGGGAAAAAACCCCACCAATTTTTAAAATAAATCTTGACAGGGTAGGGAAGACACCTCACTGTAGGATAAAGAAATCTATTAGAGAAAATGCAGTGTTCATTATCTGGGAAAAAGAAACCAGAAGCCCAGATACTGAAGAAGGAAGGCTTCACCTGAAAACAAAATATGGAAAAAGGATCTTGGAATTTAGCTGAATGTGAGGTGGCCACTGAAAAAAGTCTAATCGAAGGATGTAGTTATAGTGCCATGGTCACCTCCTACTTTCAATAATCTGTCCAGTTCTGGATACCATATATTAAAAAAATAATAAACCAGGTTGATATGGAATGAAATCTTCATATTAGGAGAGACTAAGGGAAGTGATTGTTTAGCCTTGAGAAAAGGAAACAGAAGTTATGATAAGACTGATCAAGGTTTTGTGTCACCTGGAAAAACAGCATATTCTATTCTCTTTCATCCAAAAGACAAAATGCAGCATAAAGATCTAAAGTTAGAAGAAAAAAAAAAAAGGGGGGGGGGAGAAGGCAGTTTTTGGTTAACGATAGGAAAAGCTACCTAACAGGGCAATTTGACAGTGATTGCCTGTCACTAGGCTATTCTTTGATATTAGGAAGGTGGTGGCTGAACCCAATCACTCGATGTATTCAGGTAAAAGCTGGACAGCCACCTGACAGACCTGTTTTACATTTGATTTCTGTTTTGAGCATGGAGTGGCCTTGAAGGCTTAAACGCTTCCTCCAGGTACGATTCGGTAAAATTTCAGGACTTCATATTGTACATTCTTGCTTTAACCCTATACATGGAGTAGAGATATAGAGCTATGGTTTAATGGTAGCCTGTAGTTAATATCCTTCTAAGTACAGCTAGGAGTTGATTATGGTAGGGTTATGTTCAATTACACAAGTCTTATTTGGGAGGGTTTTAAAACTTTCTTTTATCATGAATTAAAGTCCACATTATCTAGTCAGCTAATATAGAGAGATTTCAGAGTTCCAATTAGAGTAAATGGCAGGCTACAACAGGATTATGCTCAACCCAATATAAGAAAACCACAATTCATTTAAGGGTATTTAATGGGATAGTTTGCATTTAATTTTAATACTCAATTTGAATAATATATCATAGTATGAGAGAAGAATAACCATCCATCTATTGATCTCCTTTATCAGGAGGGAACAAAAACATTTTCTTCTGGCAGCTCTTTGATTATGAGAATTGCAATTAGGAGTGGGTTTTTATGCATGATCCTGCTGAGATTTCAAATAGTATGAATTATATTGCTTTTATGTTAAGCAAATCAAGTGACACAATATTTATGGTATTGCCAATGAAAAGGAAGGAATTATTTAAAATGTTAGTGACTTTACTGCTCTGTCTGTTATAGCTGAAGAGTTTTGATAAAAATATTATCTGTTATTTCTCATCATAGAGGTAGCTTTTTTTATTGCATTAACACATATTTTAAAGCAATGGATATCACTACATGTAAGTATTTATCAAATCCTATTTATGTCACTGATCTCTGGCTTCTTCGGTGGAGTTAAGATTGGAGGCAGAATTAATTTTCACCTTGAAAGCACTCAGATACCTGAAGGTAGTGAAGAGATCAGGATTCTTCTGCAAGAAATATAACACCATTTTGTAAGCAATCCTTGATTAAATTATGTTTTTTATCTTATAAATGCAAGCACAAGTTGGTCATTTGCCCAGATTAATATACAACAACAACATCTGGGCACAAGTCCAAACAAATAGCAATATATATTCATATAATGCTGATGAATGTGCAAAATGTTCCACTAAATAATAAGAGAAACAAATCTCTGCTTGCAGCCTCCCAGGATACTGATGACAAAGATAGGAAATTAGAAACCAGTCAAAATGAATACCAGAGTAGCAAACATACGCAGAAAAACAAATTAAGATAAAAGGAAGGCTAAAAGGAAAACAAATCCTGATTAAGACTCAACGTTTCTTCTATACCAGTCAGGAGATGTAGCATATGCCTACATGTCCTTCAATATAGAGGATATGGCATGAGTATGTATCTATCCTTAATCAGGCCACAATGTCACCATGGATGTTTTTTTCGTAATGTGGCCATTAAATACAGAAGGACATTTCTAGGAAAGTCTTTGATGACAAATGTAGCTACTTTTATAATCAATGGGTATAATGGTGTTAGTTAATTTTATTAAAATTGGACAGAAGAGAAAATGAGAATAAGGTGAGAGGTAAGGAACATTAAATCAACAATTTAAATTAGAGCCTTTTCCTATTTGTTAGTCTTGATTTGTGTTGGATTACAATTCTATGATGAGCAATTATTCCTATCATCCCAGCCACATAGTCCAATATGATGAATGTTATAGTCAATATATTTGGGGAATATCAACTTGGGGACAATTGATCTAAGGATTTGAAAAGGTCAGAGTGAGCAAAGCAATTGCAAATATAAAAGCTAGTTAGGAATGAGATCATCCTGTATTTTGGAGTGATGGGGTGATACAAAAATAGAGGAGAAATTACATTTACATCCTTTGGAACATTCTGGAGAATATATTTTTGCTTCTATTCTTAACAATTTCTGGACATCTCTAAGGATCCAGTTTGTTGTGATGGTTAAAAGATCAAGTTAGGACCTTGGTTTAAATCTCCGGTTAACTATGAAGCCAATTGGGCCAATGCCTTTCTGTCATCCTAGTCATTTCTACAAAATGGTGGTGCGGATAAAAACAGGAGTTTCCTTGGGCAGCATGGTTAACTTCATAGAATCACTTCATGAAATCCTTTTCTTGGCTTAGCACATTTCAGCAGACAATCATTTCTATCTGGGTGAAAAAAAAGTCAGTGCCTTTATGGACCCCATGACATTTGTTTCTGTAGCATCAGTACAAGTAATCCTCAACTTATGACTGCAATGGAGCCTGCTTATTATGGTCAGTTGTGATGGTTATAAAGTGGGTCATCAGGTGATCAACCCCATTTTAATGACCTTTTTGTGGTGGTTGTTAAGTGAATCTGCAGTCATTAAGTGAACTCATTGTTCACAATGGGGTGCTTTTGCCAAAATCCAGGAATAAATGTCATTTTTTGGCAAAAACATTGTAAATCATGGTCACATGACAGCAGGACACTGAAAATAACTGTAAATGCAGGCCAGTTGCTGAGTGGCTGAAATGTGGCCATGTGACCATGGGAGGTGTGGCCATGAGATCTTCAGAAATGGGTAGTAAGTACCTTTTTTGGGGAGGGGGTAGGGAGGGTTCCGTCATAACTCTGAACAGTCACTAAGCAACTGGTTGTAGGTCAAGGACTATCTGTACTTTATGACCGGAATGGCAGCGTGGCTTTTCATATTTTGAAGATGGGAGTGATTCACAAATATTGTTGGGGGCTCCTAAGAGAATGTAATGTTTTATTATAACTGCCGCTCACACCCATATTCCAAAAAGAATGAAGAGTTACACTCATGCGACATCATTGCACTAACTGTTACAGCCCCTCACCCCTCAAAAACTTTTTAAGTGCAATCTCCAGTGTGACAAAGCTTCAAATCTGTCAGCTTTCATTTAAACATTCAAGGGAGTTGTTTTAAGTGAAGATTGGGAAGTTTTGCTTGGACATACTTTCATGGTATTAGCTGTTGCTATTATAAATGGACTAAGAAGGTGGAAATATGATTTTTGTTCTCCTCTTTATTAGACTCTCCCTGTCTCTAAGCCAAGCTATAATTAGAAATATGGAAGACAGAAGAAGGATTTAAGGAAATAGTTTTCTCTATATCACTTTTCCAGATGTAGGTCGGGGTGAAATGCTTCCGCTTTGGACCGGATCGCGTGATCCGGTAGCGATGGGGGCAGGTAGTTCAGAGAACCGGTAGCAAAAATCCTTCCCCCCCCACCGCCCACGCCTCGCTGTTCCTCTTCTCTGTCCCTAAAGCACTCGGTGGTGATATAGCTGCAAACGGCCTTAAATGACTGCCGCGCCGCACTACAGCTGATCAGCGCTGTAGGCAGCTAGTAGACCAGTGCCTCTATTTTAAAAGAAGGTAAACTGGCGCCTGCCAAAAAAAAGGCACTTGGTAGACCAGTGGCTCTCAGTAAAAGGCAATTGGTAGACCGGGGCCTCTATTTTTAAAGAAGGTAGACCAGTGCCTCCCAAGTTTTGTATACTTTATTATTTTTATAATTTATTATTATTGACCGTGCCCATTCAGTCACCTGACCACCAAGCCACAACCACCAATTAAGCCACGCCCACAGAACCGGTAGGGAAAATTTTTAGATTTCACCCCTGAGCTAAATCTAGAAAAAGTGGACTGGGAAGGGCTGGGATGATCTACTATGCTTATTGAGAATGATGCAGTCTTAACAGGTTAGCACCTAATGATTACTGCTAGCTTGCTTTTAAAGTGCAAGCCACCAAACCTTTACACAAAGGTGTCAATTTAAGATCATCTTGATGCAATTAAAATTGTACCCTGACTCTAAATGGAAAAGTCTTACTAAATTTCATCCTTAATGAGAGTTGGTATCTCTTTTAAAAATTGTGATATTCTGAAAAGCCAAGAGGAGCTAGCTCGGGACTCTGCATGAAGAATTATCTGTTTTAAAGGGAAGAACAAAGGAACTAAAAAGCGAATGCAGCAGCGATGTGTGAGGCAATTTAAATCAGAAGTACAGAAGAGGCTGGGGAAGAATAAAAGTCTCAACATTCCTTAAACATAATGCCATCTTCTTTCCATCAACCTGCTTCTTCCTTAAATTAGCTGCACACTTATATTAAGTCACTTGGCTACAGGGCCTTGATTCTGATTTGCATCTGAATACCGCTGGATTCTTGTGACTGCTTTTTTTTTCACTATAAGCTGACCCTTTTATAGCCGCTGCATTGTGGAGGAAGAAGTGAAGGACTCTGCTTTGTGAATGATTTCAATTTACATAGGAATATCTCATCTTCCCCTGAATGTCATATTTATCCTTTTCTAAACCTTGCCACGGATTTATTACTGAGAATTTCATGTTTAGAAGGAAACAAAACAAGCAGGACAAACAAAGCCTGTGAACTGTATTATAAATGCAATTCTGCACTTGAAAATTGCTACTCTGGCTTGGCTTAGAGACAATAATTTGATTAGATTTCACACAACCTGGAGGCCATTGATAGATTTCTTACAGGATAAAAAGAATAATCTTTTGACTTTGGGTTTTAGATTACGCTGGAGTTGACTGCAGAGATATTATAGCTTTTTTAAATACAAGGTTATTTTCCATTTGATAACTTGCCATCTTTTAGATGAAATTAAGGAAAGAACATTTATTTATTTATTTATTTTGTCACACAGTATATATAAGCATAAGCATGAAATAATTATACAATATATAAGCATATGTATGAGTATGTAATAACTATATTAATTGGATATAACGAAAGAAAACAATAGGACAGGAATGGTAGGAACGCTTGTGCTCTTATGCACGCCCCTTACAGACCTCTTAGAAATGGGGTGAGGTCAATAGTAGACAGTTTTTATTTTATTTTATTTTTTTTATTTTATTTTGTCACAACAATATATGTAACTATCATACAGAAAGGTTATATAGTATATAAAGGTATAAGTATATATATATATATATATATATATATATATATATATATATATGTATGTATGTATGTATATACCGTATATACTCGAATATAAGCCGATCCGAGTATAAGCCGAGGTCCCCAATTTTACCCCAAAAAACTGGGGTAAACTGGGGACTCGAGTATAAGCCGAGGGAGGGAAATGAGGCAGCTACCGGTCAGGGAAAGCCTCCCTCCCTCAGCCGAGAAGGCTGGCGGCTCCCCCGCCCCGCCCTCTCACTGCACCGGCAGGGCTTCCCCGCGCTAATGCAAAAGCCCACCAAGTTTGCACCATCCGGTATAATGTGAAAAAAAGAAGAAAAAAAAAACCTCAAGTATAAGCCGTATATACTCGAGTATAAGCCGAGGGGACGTTTTTCAGCACAAAAAACGTGCTGAAAAACTCGGCTTATACTCGAGTATATACGGTATATGTATATATATATGTATGTATACGAAGAAGAAAAGAAAAACAATAGGACAGGAACGGTAGGCACGTTTGGTTGAAGCTTTGGGATTTTGGGAAGAGACCACAGAGTCAGGTAGTTTATTCCAAGCATTAACAACTCTGTTACTGAAGTCATATTTTCTGCAATCAAGATTGGAGTGGTTAACATTAAGCTTAAATCTATTGTGTGCTCGTGTATTGTTGCAATTGAAGCTGAAGTAGTCTTCGACAGGAAGGACATTGTAATAGATGATTCTATGAGTTAAACTCAGGTCATGTTGAAGGCGGCGTAGTTCTAAATTTTCTAAACCCAGGATTTCAAGTCTGGTGGCATAAGGTATTTTGTTGTATTCAGAGGAGTGGAGAACCCTTCTTGTAAAATATTTTTAGACACGTTCAATTGTATTGATGTCAGAAATGTGGTATGGGTTCTAGACAGTCGAGCTGTATTCAAGAATTGGTCTAGCAAATGTTTTATATGCTCTGGTTAGTAGTGTAGTGTTTTTGGAGAAGAAGCTATGCAAGATTAGGTTTACAAGCCTTTTTTTGCGATGTAGTTGCAGTGGGCTTTGGCACTTAGATCATTTGACATGAAAATTCCAAGGTCTTTAACAGGGTGGGGGTCATCTGTAAGGTAATGTACATCAAGCCTGTACTTAGTGTTTAGGTTCTTTTTTCCAATATGTAAGACTGAGCATTTGCTGGTTGAGATTTGGAGTTGCCAAGTTTTAGACCATTCAGATACAAATCAAGGTCTTTTTGAAGGATAGTTGTATTGTTGGTGGTGTTAAATAGTTTGACATCGTCAGCAAAGAGAACACAATTACTTTTAATATGGTCACAGAGATCATTAATGTATAATATGAAGAGTGTTGGTTCAAGAACGCTGCCTTGGGGAACGCCACTTTTGACAGGAACAGGATTTGATAGAGCATTGCCAATTTTGACCACTTGTTGTCTGTTTGACAGGAAAGCTGTTATCCAATTGTGGAGGGGTCCTGAAATGCCGTAGGATTTTAGTTTTAGGAGAAGTTTATCATGTACTACTAAGTTGAAAGCTTTACAGAAGTCTATGTAGTTGCATCTAATTGCTTTGCCCTAATCAAGATTTGTAGTCCATATGTTTTTGCAGTGAAGAAGTTGTAAGTTACATGATAAATTTTTCTGAAACCAAATTGTTTATTAGAGAGTAGGTTGTTTGTTTCTAGGTTGAGGGTAATGGATTGGTTGATGATAGATTCCATTACTTTGCAGGTGACGCAGCATAGAGAGATTGGTCTGTTTATGACATTTATGAATACTTTTTAGTATTTTAAATATTTTATAAACTGGCATTAGTTTTTTAGACTTAAAAGAGAGGTGGTTGGGTGGTTAGCATCTCTGTATTAAAAGAAAGATGGAGGTTACCTTTGTTATATTTGTTAGATGTATTATTTTTTGGCACTTTTAATAGGTTTTGTCATTCTATTTCCCTTTTATGTTAGTTTGTATTTTAATATCTGCTCTTAAAACTTTATACACACATGTGCACACCAGTGGTGGGTTTCAACATTTTTTATTATCAGTTCTGTGGGTGTGGCTTGGTGGGCATGGCATGGGTAGGATATTGTAAAATCTCCATTCCCACCCTACTCCAGGGGAAGGATACTGTAAAATCTCCATTCCCTCCCCAATCCAGGGAGGGATACTGCAAAATCCCCATTTCCTCCCGATCAGCTGGGACTTGGGAGGCAGAGAATAGATGGGGACGGGGCCAGTCAGAATTTTTACTACCGGTTCTCTGAACTACTCAAAATTTCTGCTACCGGTTCTCCAGAATTGGTCAGAACCTGCTGAAACCCACTTCTGGTGCACACACAAGCACACAGGGAGTGATATATGGCTTTCTTTGTCAAGTTAGGCCAAATCACTGATTCACAAGCAAAATGTTTATAAATGTGATCAAAGACAGATCCAAAAAGGCTTATTGCAGTTAAGAACGCGGCAGAAGGAGGTATCCATGTAGGGGTTGTGGCATAGACAAGCTTTTGTCTAGATAGCAAAGACTGTAAGATCCTTAGTATTCTTTGAGTTTGGTTGCTTGTCTGCAGAGATTTCATTACCGACTACTGAGTGTAGAGTTTGATCACTGTCTATATACTATAGCTTGTCCTACCAATATTAGTGAAGAATATGATTTTCTCCTTGGTGGTTCCTTGATTAGTTACTGTTTTCTGCTGGATCATCTGTTCCTAATTCCTGATTTTCTGGATGTTGGATATTGGCAAGGATGTATTCTGGTCTTTTTGTTTCCTCTCTTCGGTTTTTTGTATTTATTATTATCCGTTTTGAAAACTGTGTAAATGTAGTTTATTTTTATGAGTCTATTGGTGGCTGATTTGTCTGAATGGCAAGCTTCCAGGAATTCCCTAGCAATTTTGGATATTTTTTTTTATTTGCATTTATATCCCACCCTTCTCCAAAGACTCAGGGCGGCTTACACTATGTCAAGCAATAGTCTTCATCCATTTGTATATTATATACAAGGTCAACTTATTGCCCCCAACAATTTGGGTCCTCATTTTACCTACCTTATAAAGGATGGAAGGCTGAGTCAACCTTGGGCCTGGTGGGGCTTGAACCTGCAGTAATTGCAAGCAGCTGCTGTTAATAACAGACTGTTTTACCAGTCTGAGCCACAGAGGCCCGTTACAAACCAAACCGGATTTGGTTTGGTCTAGAATGCTCACAGTTTCCAGTTGAAACTATGGTCGAGTCTTCAATGAATTGTGAAAATATGAGGTTTCCATTGTATCTTCTGACTGCTGGTTGGTGTTCCTGGATATTCTCTGCTAGTTTTCTGCCTGATTCTCCTACACTATTTCAATTGCAGTTACTTTAATACTATATTTTCTTCCTGAGTTATTGGGGTTTTGATTTACTTAAGATATGTTGGAGCCCTTTGGTTGGTTTGTACCCTCTGGTGATGCCATGTAATTATAAACTCTCTTGTTGTTTTCTGCAGTGTTTTCTATGTATGGCAGTTTTATTCTTTTCATAGCTTGTGTTGGTGATGCTACAGTGGTTGAGCACTTTTTGATATGTTTTGGTCAAAGATGATAAACAGGTGGTCTGTTTCTTTTTTCTGGTGTTCCGGGTTGCTGCAGTTTGTTTGTACTTGTCTGAATAATATTCTCACACAGCTCCTTTTGCAGGAAGCTGAGTTGTTACTTTGGTAACGGAACACTTGATTAACATGGATTGATTTTCATAATTCTAATAGAAGAGAATATTTGTAGCTCATTGATGAACTGTGAGGCCCTTAGTGCTCTCTCAACTTGGTTATTTGCTTGCAGATATTATATTACCAAACCAGAGAACATCATTAGTGCTAGAAGGGAGTGGGATTTATTCTTATTATATATACTAGACTAGAGGCTATACTTGTCAGTGTTGATGGGAGTGGTCTTAGTGGTTCCTTGATCAGACTGTTATTTACTATTAGTTTGTTTGTCTGTATTCTTAGCTCTTTGATTGGGGTATTGTTTACCTCCTGATGAGAAGTAGACGTCCAAGCTAAGTTCTTTTGTTATATTGTACGTTGGCATCCCTGATAATACAATTGGATTAGGAGATATGTTGGGCTCATGCATTTTTGGGCATCCATAGAAGTGTGGAAGGGTACCTTCCTTCTTTACATGAACTACCAGCTTCACCCTGCCCAAAGGAATCTGAATCTCAGACAGTGGCCCTGGTATTTAAGTTCTCAAGACTTCTAGTTTTGGAAAAATATGCACTAGTTCAGGGGTCACCAAACTTTTGGACCTCAGGGACCACTAAATCCCACAGATTTAAATCCCACAGACCACTAATATGAACTGCCTAATGACTGGCTGGTAGGCATGGCTAGGTGGTCATGTGACTGGGTGGGCATGGCCAACTCCTTGCCTCCCAGGCTTCTTAGAGCCCTAATAGGAAGCAGTTGTTGTGGCCCGCCAGCGGCCAGTAGAGTTGGCAGCAGATTCGGACAGTGAGGAGGTTGGGAAGAAACATGGGCCAGTCCTGGAGTCTGGGGAAGGCTCAGACGATGGCTCTGAGTTGGAGACAGAGTGGGAGCCAAGGCAGGGGTGAAATCCAAATTTTTTCCATACTGGTTCTGTGGGCATGGCTTGGTGGGCATGGCAGGGGAAGGATATTGCAAAATCTCCATTCCTACCCCACTCCAGGGGAAGGATACTGCAAAATCTCCATTCCCACCCCACTCTGGGGCCAGCCTGAGGTGGTATTTGCCAGTTCTCCAAACTACTCAGAATTTCTGCTACTAGTTCTCCAGAACCTGTTAGAACCTGCTGGATTTCACCCCTGGGCCAAGGCCATCTGGTAGTTCTTTGCTGCTGCCAGAGTCTCCGGAGTCTGACATCAGCGAGGCAGAAGAACAGTTTGAGCCTGTTCCTAGTGTGCACATGCGCAGAGCTGCCATGAGACAGGAACAATTAAGGAAACAGGGTTGACTTGGGAGTAAGGCTTAGAGATGATTGGCCCCTCCCATAAGACATAAAAGAGAAGCGAACGGGACCTGAGCTTTTGCAGGAAGCAGTTAGTTCATCTGGCCAATTCAAGATTTGAAGCTTCTGTTTCTGACTCTATGCCAAGTTAGGGCTTGCCCTGCATCTGGAAATTAGTTCCATGTGAGATAGGTGGGTGTTGATAACCTTCCTATGAAATCCTTGTAGACTGTAAATAAAAGTAATTTAAAGCCGTATGAGTTAAAGAGGTTTGCTGGGACTAGGTTTGTGCTGTTTAATTTCTTTCTTTTTTTTTTTTATTACTTTTTTCTAACATTACAAACAGAAAAGAAAATACATTATTCCACCCTTGTGCTATACATAAAAAAAGGAAGATTTGGGTCTTCGGATATGTCCTCATGATTGCCAAAATCCACGTTCTCGAGGTACAGGTACCGAGGTGTCCAATTTTCCAAGCGCATAGTCATGAATGGTTTCCAAATCTTCCAGAAAATATCTTCTTTATACACACCACTTCTAATTTTAATATCACATGTCATTTTATCATTTAAAGCTAATTTCCACATTTCAGAATTCCACTCTTCTATTCTAAAAATCACATCTAGTTTCCAATATCTAGCTATTATAATTCTACCTATTATAATCATAATTCTAATCAATTCTTTTTCATATTTTGTTAATTCTATTTCCTTAATTACCAACAATAATATAGTTTCCACTCTCAATGTTATTACTTTCCCCATCATTTCAAATATCATTTTCTCCAATTGTTGCCAAAACTTTTTAACCTTATCACATTTATACCACATTATTATGAACATATGTGCTGTTTAATTTCTAAGGAAGCCTAGGTAAGAACAGCAGTTGTTGGAGCTAAGCAGCCACCACGAGAAAGAGTTGGCAAAATGGCTCAATTCAAATTGGATCTGACCGAGCAGAAGTACCTCACTGAGGACTACGAGGATAGGCTTTTCAAGTAGAAGGAAGAGCTGCGGGAGTGCAAGGCCAGGTACCGGCGCCTGGAGGTTCAATGGGCTGAGATGGTCAGCCAGTTCCAGGCCATGATGCAGTCCCACTGGAAAAAGGTCTTTCCCACCAATGGCACTTCCTCCAGCCTTCACCCAAAGCCCTGCACCAGGAGGCCAAAGCAGACCCCAAGTTGGAATTTCTGCCCTTGTCCGACCTGCACAAAAAGACCTCAAAGGGGGAGACTCCCTGCAGCAACACAAACGTTCATTGCACTTATCCATCCCAGGGGTCATAGTTTGAGGACCCCTGATTTAGTGCAATATTAGAAATGCAAATAATTTTTCTGCAGACCACCAAAATTTTCTCGTGGACCACCAGTTGGTGACCATTGCACTTGTTGAAGTAGTTGTCTGCCAACAAGTCTCTGACTTAAGATTGTTATTCATATTGTTGAGGTTGATTGTAACTTGTACACAGGGGTGAAATCCAGCAGGTTCTGACAGGTTCTGGAGAACCGGTAGTGGACATTTTGAATAGTTCGGAGAACCAACAAATACCACCTCTGCCTGGCCCCAGAATGAGGTGGTAATGGAGATTTTGCAATATCCTTCCCCCAAGAGTGGGGAGGGAATGGAGATTTTGCAGTATTCTTCCCCTACCACACCCACCAAGCCACGCCCTCAGAACCGGTAGTAGAAGAATTTGGATTTCACCACTGCTTGTACACCTGTTTTCTTTTTGACAGTGAATAATATAACTAGTATTTCATTGACTTTACTGTTAGCCGATTCTCTGTAACTTAAGCTTTAGGTCTAGTTCCTCATTTTATTGAAAAATCAATTTCTGGTCCAATCCCAGATAGGTCAATATTATTTGGAACCTTGCTACCAAACATGGGGTTCAAACATTCAGATGATTAAATCAGAACACCACAGAGTTAGTGTGTTCTGTATCTTCTTGCTGCCTTGTGATGTTAGCTTGATTTTTGCATCCCAGATCAGATTACACCAACTGAAATACCCTTGATCCAAGGCACTCTTTCCTAACCAGATAACATCCAGATGTGCTTTAAGTACAACTCCCAGAACTCTACGTCATGGTGGAAAGAATTTTAGGAGTTGTGGACCCAACATACGTTAGTGACTTCAGGTTGGCACAGGGTGCCATAAAAAACAGATTTGAAATCATTTTGAAATTAGTTTAATTATTTGAGAATGCAAGCTTTTTCTTTTTTCTTTTCTTTTGCTTTTTAAATGGGGATATATTAAAAATGTTGATTGATTAGTATTATGAAATTTGGGTAGTTACATTACCCAATGTAACTACCCAGGATAAAATTTTCTTGCCCTTCGTATGTAGACTTGATTATTTTTTTTTGTATGTAGATCGTCAATATGTAGCTTCTCCTATCTAATATATCAGTTTGTGATCTCTACTGTTCCTCGTTCTTTTCAGCAACTTATTTTTCAGAAGTTAAGAAAATATTGGAAACTAAAAGTTAAAACATTTGGTCCAGTCTAAAAGTGCAAGGGAGGAATCAATTAATCAAATCTATGGCTTAATAGTATGGCGCCATCCTGTGGCAAGTTATGGAAATTCAAATTACTTTGCAATATTCCACATGCAACTCTGTTTTATTTGTATATAAACAAAGATGCTCTAGATACCAAATGTCAAGGAACTCTTCACTTTCTTCCAATTGCCTAAGAAAGGAATGTTTTCCTTTCTAATTGGATTGATTCCATGCTATGTTACTAGGGGTGGAACACATTATTCTCAATCATTGTACACAGAGAAAGGGTCAATATGAAACTCTAGCATGAAATTACTTTTTGATTTTCTTGTACATCAAAGTGCACATTGGTAATCTCATGAGATTACCAATACAAATATTTGTGATAAAACCGTAGTATGAATCAGCATAATTCTCAATGCACACTCAGACGTGTGTGTGTGTGTGTGTGTGTGTGTGTGTATGTGTAGGTCTTTGGTTATTCGGGTTTTCTCCTGCGTAAAATTGGAAGTGTCTTGGCGACGTTTCGACGAAGTCTCATTCATCATCTTCAGGCTGGTGTTTACAGCTTCGTGCTTCTAGGAGCAATGTGTGATCGCAGCTGTTTCTTCCTTTTAACTGCTAGTGAGGGTTTGAACTGATTGGTTGGGAGCTCGGCTGTGTTCTGATTGGGTGGAGGTGTGTTCCGATTGGTTAGGGGTTTGGCTGTGCTCTGATTGGATGGGGGTGTGTTCTGTTTGGGGGGGGCTTGGTTGTGATCAGGTTAGTCTGATTTGCAGGGGGATTTGAGTTGGTGAGCTGTATTGCTGTTGTTTGGCTTCACATTCATGGTCATGCTACATCTTCATGGTGGGTGTCAATCTGCTGCATGTATGGATTGGAGGGGTTTGAAATGGCTAATGATGCAGCTGCAGTCTGGCTTCTGGTCCGTGGTCGTGCTTCATCATTGGTGTGGGTTTGAGTCTGCTTTCTGTGTGGATGTGTGGTGGTGGCATGCCATGCCAATCGCTACCAGATTGGACGAGCCGGTCCGAACCGGGAGCATTTAATCCCTGATATGTATGTATGTATGTATGTATGTATGTATGTATGTTTGTTTGTTTTTGTAGGTTTTCACGGGTATGATGAATGAGACCTCATCGAAATGTCGCCAAGATACTCTCAACCTTACACAGGAAAAGACCCAAATATGCCAAGACCTACATATATATATATATATATATATATATATGTTTTCTGAGGTTTTCACGGGTGTTTGTATATAGGTCTTTGGTTGTTCGGGTTTTCTCCCGTGTAAAATTGGAAGTGTCTTGGCGACGTTTCGACGAAGTCTCATTCGTCATCTTCAGGCTTCAGCTTCGTGCTTCTGGGAGCAATGTGTGATTGCAGCTGTTTCTTCCTTTTTAACTGCTAGTGGGGGTTTGAACTGATTGGGTGGGAGCTTGGCTGTGCTCTGATTGGATGTGGGTTTTTTTGTGCTCTGATTGGCTGGGGGTGTGTCCTGTTTGGGTGGGGGCTTGGTTGTGCTCAAATTAGTCTGAGTTGCAGGGGGATCTGAGCTAGTGAGCTGCACTGCTGCTGTTTGGCTTCGTGTTTGTGGTCATGCTACATCTTCGTAGTGGGTGTCAGTCTGCTGCATGTATGGATTGGAGGGGTTTGAAATGGCTAATGTTGCAGCTGCGGTCTGGCTTCTGGTCCTTGGTCGTGCTTCCTGATCAGTATGGGTTTGGGTGTGCTTTCTGGGTGGATGTGTGGTGGTGACATCCTGTGTGGACCTCGTGAGTGTGGGTCTGGTGTCATTCCTCGTGTTAGGGACACGTTTGTCAATAAGGGCAGGTTTCCAAATGGCTGGTAGGCGGGAGGTATCATCTCGTTTGTTCATGCTGTGTGGGCGTTTTTCTATCTCGATGGCTTCTCTGATTATTCTGTTGTTAAAGTGTTCAGTTTTGGCGATAGTTCTGGTCTTTTTAAAGTCAATATCGTGTCCTGTGACTTTAAAGTGTTGGACCAGGGAAGAAGTTGGTTCCTCTTTTTTGAATGAGTTCTTGTGTTCTTCAATGCGTGCACTTATTCTTCTGTTGGTTTGTCCAATGTATGTGGTGGGGCAGGCGGTGCATGGGATTTCATATACTCCTTGATTTTCTAACTCAATTTTGTCTTTGGGGTTTCTTAGGATGGTGGATATTTTTGGTTTGTGCAGAATGCTGTCTTGATGTTATGTTTGTGGAGGATCTTGCTGATTCTGTCTGTGGTGCCTTTTATATATGGGAGGAGGGCTGTGCCATTTTCTTGCTCTCTGTCTTGGGTTTTAGTGGGGGTTCTTTTGGATTAGTTTGGTAATCTTATTTCTCTGGAATCCATTGGATGTTAGTACGTTTGTGAGAGTGTGTAGTTCGGTTTTAGGTGTTGTTCGTCAGCTAAGCATTTTGTTCTAGAGATGAGTGTCTTGGCTCTGAGTTGATCTGTGCTGGGTGGTGGTGTGAGAGTGCATGCAGATAGCGGTTTGTGTGTGTTTTCTTCTGGTAGATGGTGTGTCCTAGGGAGCCATTGGGTTTCTTGTAGACTAAGACATCTAGGAAGGAAGTTGGTTGTTAACTTCTGTTTCCATGGTGAACTGTATTTTGGGGTGTAGGCTATTGAGGTGTGTGAGGAAGTTTTCAAGTTTTTCTTTCCCGTGTGGCCAGATTATGAAGGTGTCGTCTACGTATCTGAGCCAGAGTTTGGGTTTGTGATCAGATTTTTCTAGTGCTTGGGTTTCAAAGTGTTCCATGTAGAGGTTGGCAATGACAGGTGGGAGGGGTGATCCCATGGGTGCGCCTTCTATTTGTTTGTATTTTGTCCGTTATAGATGAAGTATGTGTTGGATAGGCAGTGGTTGGTCAGATCTAGTATGTGCTTGGGGGTTATATTTGTTTTGGATAGCTGTCAAGGCTTCTTTGATTGGCACTTGGGTGAAGAGGGATATGACATCAAAGCTCACGAGTAGGTCGCTGGGCTGTAAGTTTTGTTTCTTTATGATCTCTATGAACTGGAATGAGTTTTTTACGTGTGAGGCGATGGATTCTGCATAGGGCTGTAGTTGTTTGGCGAGAAATTTGGCTAGGTTTTGTAGAGGTGAGCCTATGGAGCTGACTATGGGTCTGAGTGGGGTTCCTTCTTTGTGTATCTTGGGGAGGCCGTAGAGCTTAGGGCATCTGGATGATTTCTCTCTGGGAATGATTCTTTGTTGGATTTCTTCGCTGATGGGGGAGGCTTTTATTTTGGATCTAGTGGTTTTTTCTAGGTAGGTGGTGGGGTCTGTTTTAGGGGCTTGTATGCAGGGTCTTGGAGTAGGTTGGTTAATTTGGTTTGGTAGTCAGATGTGTTCATAACCACCGTGGCGTTGCCCTTGTCTGCTGGTAGGATTATTATGCTGGTATCTTTTTTCAGGTTAAGTAGTGCTGTCTGTTCCTCTTTGGGTAAGTTGCTTTTGGGTGGCTTGCTGCTGCAGAGGATGTTGGTGATTTCGAGTCTGATTTTGTTAGCGCCATCGGGGTTGATTTTGGTCAGGCTGGTTTCAACTCCGCATATAATGGTCTCATTGGGGATTTATTTGTGAGTGACTGCAAAGTTGAATACTTTGGAAAGGACATCGGTTTCAGCTTTGGTGAGGATCCTATCTGAGATGTTATGCACTGTTTGTTTCATGTGTTGCTGTGAGGGTGGAGGGGTTTGTTTCTGGCGTTCTTGTAGTCTTCGGAGTTTGTTGGTGTGCGTGTCTGTCTTGAGGGTGGTCTGTGTTTCGGCGCTCCAGACGGCAAGTTGTTTGGATTTGTCCCAAAGTGCCGGGTGCATCTTGTTGCTGAGTTTGAGGTGAAGTGTGAGGAGATCTTTGTTGATTTGATCTAGGAGGAATCTTTTTGTGTGAAGTTCATTTCTGATTAAGGCCAATTCTGTTCTTTTTAGGATGCGTTTGGTGGCTGCAGAGTTGGAGTGGAATTTCAATTGGAAGCATTTGGGGATTAAATTTTCATCGCGGCAGTTTCGTAGGAATGCAAGGTCACATAAAATGGAAGCTCTTTGGACTTCTAGTTTTTCATAGGTCCTGGTCAGATGGTGGATTTCCTCCCCGTAGAGGTGCAATATTTGTTTTCTGAGGTTTTCACGGGTGTTTGTATATAGGTCTTTGGTTGTTCGGGTTTTCTCCGTGTAAAATTGGAAGTGTCTTGGCGACGTTCGATAAGTCTCATTCGTCATCTTCAGGCTTCAGCTTCGTGCTTCTGGGAGCAATGTGTGATTGCAGCTGTTTCTTCCTTTTTAACTGCTAGTGGGGGTTTGAACTGATTGGGTGGGAGCTTGGCTGTGCTCTGATTGGATGTGGGTTTTTTTGTGCTCTGATTGGCTGGGGGTGTCCTGTGTTGGTGGGGGCTTGGTTGTGCTCAGTCTAATCTGTGCTGCAGGGGATCTGAGCTAGTGAGCTGCACTGCTGCTGTTTGGCTTCGTGTTTGTGGTCATGCTACATCTTCGTAGTGGGTGTCAGTCTGCTGCATGTATGGATTGGAGGGGTTTGAAATGGCTAATGTTGCAGCTGCGGTCTGGCTTCTGGTCCTTGGTCGTGCTTCCTGATCAGTATGGGTTTGGGTGTGCTTTCTGGGTGGATGTGTGGTGGTGACATCCTGTGTGGACCTCGTGAGTGTGGGTCTGGTGTCATTCCTCGTGTTAGGGACACGTTTGTCAATAAGGGCAGGTTTCCAAATGGCTGGTAGGCGGGAGGTATCATCTCGTTTGTTCATGCTGTGTGGGCGTTTTTCTATCTCGATGGCTTCTCTGATTATTCTGTTGTTAAAGTGTTCAGTTTTGGCGATAGTTCTGGTCTTTTTAAAGTCAATATCGTGTCCTGTGACTTTAAAGTGTTGGACCAGGGAAGAAGTTGGTTCCTCTTTTTGAATGAGTTCTTGTGTTCTTCAATCGTGCACTTATTCTTCTGTTGGTTTGTCCAATGTATGTGGTGGGGCAGGCGGTGCATGGGATTTCATATACTCCTTGATTTTCTAACTCAATTTTGTCTTTGGGGTTTCTTAGGATGGTGGATATTTTTGGTTTGTGCAGAATGCTGTCTTGATGTTATGTTTGTGGAGGATCTTGCTGATTCTGTCTGTGGTGCCTTTTATATATGGGAGGAGGGCTGTGCCATTTTCTTGCTCTCTGTCTTGGGTTTTAGTGGGGGTTCTTTTGGATTAGTTTGGTAATCTTATTTCTCTGGAATCCATTGGATGTTAGTACGTTTGTGAGAGTGTGTAGTTCGGTTTTAGGTGTTGTTCGTCAGCTAAGCATTTTGTTCTAGAGATGAGTGTCTTGGCTACGGAGTTGATCTGTGCTGGGTGGTGGTGTGAGTGCATGCAGATAGCGGTTTGTGTGTGTTTTCTTCTGGTAGATGGTGTGTCCTAGGGAGCCATTGGGTTTCTTGTAGACTAAGACATCTAGGAAGGAAGTTGGTTGTTAACTTCTGTTTCCATGGTGAACTGTATTTTGGGGTGTAGGCTATTGAGGTGTGTGAGGAAGTTTTCAAGTTTTTCTTTCCCGTGTGGCCAGATTATGAAGGTGTCGTCTCGTATCTGAGCCAGAGTTTGGGTTTGTGATCAGATTTTTCTAGTGCTTGGGTTTCAAAGTGTTCCATGTAGAGGTTGGCAATGACAGGTGAGAGGGTGATCCCATGGGTGCGCCTTCTATTTGTTTGTATTTTTGTCCGTTATAGATGAAGTATGTGTTGGATAGGCAGTGGTTGGTCAGATCTAGTATGTGCTTGGGGGTTATATTTGTTTTGGATAGCTGTCAAGGCTTCTTTGATTGGCACTTGGGTGAAGAGGATATGACATCAAAGCTCACGAGTAGGTCGCTGGGCTGTAAGTTTTGTTTCTTTATGATCTCTATGAACTGGAATGAGTTTTTACGTGTGAGGCGATGGATTCTGCATAGGGCTGTAGTTGTTTGGCGAAATTTGGCTAGGTTTTGTAGAGGTGAGCCTATGGAGCTGACTATGGGTCTGAGTGGGGTTCCTTCTTTGTGTATCTTGGCGATAGTTCTGGTCTTTTTAAAGTCAATATCGTGTCCTGTGACTTTAAAGTGTTGGACCAGGGAAGAAGTTAGTTCCTCTTTTTGAATGAGTTCTTGTGTTCTTCAATCGTGCACTTATTCTTCTGTTGGTTTGTCAATGTATGTGGTGGGGCAGGCGGTGCATGGGATTTCATATACTCCTTGATTTTCTAACTCAATTTTGTCTTTGGGGTTTCTTAGGATGGTGGATATTTTTGGTTTGTGCAGAATGCTGTCTTGATGTTATGTTTGTGGAGGATCTTGCTGATTCTGTCTGTGGTGCCTTTTATATATGGGAGGAGGCTGTGCCATTTTCTTGCTCTCTGTCTTGGGTTTTAGTGGGGGTTCTTTTGGATTAGTTTGGTAATCTTATTTCTCTGGAATCCATTGGATGTTAGTACGTTTGTGAGAGTGTAGTTCGGTTTTAGGTGTTGTTCTCAGCTAAGCATTTTGTTCTAGAGATGAGTGTCTTGGCTCTGAGTTGATCTGTGCTGGGTGGTGGTGTGAGTGCATGCAGATAGCGGTTTGTGTGTGTTTTCTTCTGGTAGATGGTGTGTCCTAGGGAGCCATTGGGTTTCTTGTAGACTAAGACATCTAGGAAGGAAGTTGGTTGTTAACTTCTGTTTCCATGGTGAACTGTATTTTGGGGTGTAGGCTATTGAGGTGTGTGAGGAAGTTTTCAAGTTTTTCTTTCCCGTGTGGCCAGATTATGAAGGTGTCGTCTACGTATCTGAGCCAGAGTTTGGGTTTGTGATCAGATTTTTCTAGTGCTTGGGTTTCAAAGTGTTCCATGTAGAGGTTGGCAATGACAGGTGAGAGGGTGATCCCATGGGTGCGCCTTCTATTTGTTTGTATTTTTGTCCGTTATAGATGAAGTATGTGTTGGATAGGCAGTGGTTGGTCAGATCTAGTATGTGCTTGCGGGGGTTATATTTGTTTTGGATAGCTGTCAAGGCTTCTTTGATTGGCACTTGGGTGAAGAGGATATGACATCAAAGCTCACGAGTAGGTCGCTGGGCTGTAAGTTTTGTTTCTTTATGATCTCTATGAACTGGAATGAGTTTTTACGTGTGAGGCGATGGATTCTGCATAGGGCTGTAGTTGTTTGGCGAGAAATTTGGCTAGGTTTTGTAGAGGTGAGCCTATGGAGCTGACTATGGGTCTGAGTGGGGTTCCTTCTTTGTGTATCTTGGGAGGCCGTGAGCTTAGGGCATCTGGATGATTTCTCTCTGGGAATGATTCTTTGTTGGATTTCTTCGCTGATGGGGAGGCTTTTATTTTGGATCTAGTGGTTTTCTAGGTAGGTGGTGGGGTCTGTTTTAGGGGCTTGTATGCAGGGTCTTGGAGTAGGTTGGTTAATTTGGTTTGGTAGTCAGATGTGTTCATAACCACCGTGGCGTTGCCCTTGTCTGCTGGTAGGATTATTATGCTGGTATCTTTTTCAGGTTAAGTAGTGCTGTCTGTTCCTCTTTGGGTAAGTTGCTTTTGGGTGGCTTGCTGCTGCAGAGGATGTTGGTGATTTCGAGTCTGATTTTGTTAGCGTCATGGGGTTGATTTTGGTCAGGCTGGTTTCAACTCCATATAATGGTCTCAGTGGGGATGTGTTTGGGAGTGACTGCAAAGTTGAATCCTTTGGAAAGGACATCGGTTTCAGCTTTGGTGAGGATCCTATCTGAGATGTTATGCACTGTTTGTTTCATGTGTTGCTGTGACGGTGGAGGGGTGTGTTTCTGGCGTTCTTGTAGTCTTGAGTTTGTTGGTGTGCGTGTCTGTCTTGAGGGTGGTCTGTGTTTGGCTCTCCAGGCGGCAAGTTGTTTAGTTGTCCCAAAGTGCAGGGTGCATCTTGTTGCTGAGTTTGAGGTGAAGTGTGAGGAGATCTTTGTTGATTTGATCTAGGAGGAATCTTTTGTGTGAAGTTCATTTCTGATTAAGGCCAATTCTGTTCTTTTTAGGATCGTTTGGTGGCTGCAGAGTTGGAGTGGAATTTCAATTGGAAGCATTTGGGGATTAAATTTTCATCGCGGCAGTTTCGTAGGAATGCAAGGTCACATAAAATGGAAGCTCTTTGGACTTCTAGTTTTTCATAGGTCCTGGTCAGATGGTGGATATTTTTGGTTTGTGCAGAATGCTGTCTTGATGTTATGTTTGTGGAGGATCTTGCTGATTCTGTCTGTGGTGCCTTTTATATATGGGAGGAGGGCTGTGCCATTTTCTTGCTCTCTGTCTTGGGTTTTAGTGGGGTTTGAACTGATTGGGTGGGAGCTTGGCTGTGCTCTGATTGGATGGGGTTTTCTGTGCTCTGATTGGATGGGGTTTTCTGTGCTCTGATTGGATGGGGTTTTCTGTGCTCTGATTGGCTGGGGGTGTGTCCTGTGTTGGTGGGGGCTTGGTTGTGCTCAGTCTAATCTGTGCTGCAGGGGGATTTGAGCTGGTGAGCTGCACTGCTGCTGTTTGGCTTCGTGTTCGTGGTCGTGCTACATCTTCGTAGTGGGTGTCAGTCTGCTGCATGTATGGATTGGAGGGGTTTGAAGTGGCTAATGTTGCAGCTGCGGTCTGGCTTCTGGTCCTTGGTCGTGCTTCCTGATCAGTGTGGGTTTGGGTGTGCTTTCTGGGTGGATGTGTGGTGGTGACATCCTGTGTGGACCTCGTGAGTGTGGGTCTGGTGTCATTCCTCGTGTTAGGGACACGTTTGTCAATAAGGGCAGGTTTCCAAATGGCTGGTAGGCGGGAGGTATCATCTCGTTTGTTCATGCTGTGTGGCCGTTTTTCTATCTCGATGGCTTCTCTGATTATTCTGTTGTTAAAGTGTTCAGTTTTGGCGATAGTTCTGGTCTTTTTAAAGTCAATATCGTGTCCTGTAACTTTAAAGTGTTGGACCAGGGAAGAAGTTAGTTCCTCTTTTTGAATGAGTTCTTGTGTTCTTCAATCGTGCACTTATTCTTCTGTTGGTTTGTCAATGTATGTGGTGGGGCAGGCGGTGCATGGGATTTCATATACTCCTTGATTTTCTAACTCAATTTTGTCTTTGGGGTTTCTTAGGATGGTGGATATTTTTGGTTTGTGCAGAATGCTGTCTTGATGTTATGTTTGTGGAGGATCTTGCTGATTCTGTCTGTGGTGCCTTTTATATATGGGAGGAGGGCTGTGCCATTTTCTTGCTCTCTGTCTTGGGTTTTAGTGGGGGTTCTTTTGGATTAGTTTGGTAATCTTATTTCTCTGGAATCCATTGGATGTTAGTACGTTTGTGAGAGTGTGTAGTTCGGTTTTAGGTGTTGTTCGTCAGCTAAGCATTTTGTTCTAGAGATGAGTGTCTTGGCTCGGAGTTGATCTGTGCTGGGTGGTGGTGTGAGAGTGCATGCAGATAGCGGTTTGTGTGTGTTTTCTTCTGGTAGATGGTGTGTCCTAGGGGCCATTGGGTTTCTTGTAGACTAAGACATCTAGGAAGGAAGTTGGTTGTTAACTTCTGTTTCCATGGTGAACTGTATTTTGGGGTGTAGGCTATTGAGGTGTGTGAGGAAGTTTTCAAGTTTTCTTTCCCGTGTGGCCAGATTATGAAGGTGTCGTCTACGTATCTGAGCCAGAGTTTGGGTTTGTGATCAGATTTTTCTAGTGCTTGGGTTTCAAAGTGTTCCATGTAGAGGTTGGCAATGACAGGTGAGAGGGTGATCCCATGGGTGCGCCTTCTATTTGTTTGTATTTTGTCCGTTATAGATGAAGTATGTGTTGGATAGGCAGTGGTTGGTCAGATCTAGTATGTGCTTGGGGGTTATATTTGTTTTGGATAGCTGTCAAGGCTTCTTTGATTGGCACTTGGGTGAAGAGGATATGACATCAAAGCTCACGAGTAGGTCGCTGGGCTGTAAGTTTTGTTTCTTTATGATCTCTATGAACTGGAATGAGTTTTTACGTGTGAGGCGATGGATTCTGCATAGGGCTGTAGTTGTTTGGCGAAATTTGGCTAGGTTTTGTAGAGGTGAGCCTATGGAGCTGACTATGGGTCTGAGTGGGGGTTCCTTCTTTGTGTATCTTGGGAGGCCGTGAGCTTAGGGCATCTGGATGATTTCTCTCTGGGAATGATTCTTTGTTGGATTTCTTCGCTGATGGGGAGGCTTTTATTTTGGATCTAGTGGTTTTCTAGGTAGGTGGTGGGGTCTGTTTTAGGGGCTTGTATGCAGGGTCTTGGAGTAGGTTGGTTAATTTGGTTTGGTAGTCAGATGTGTTCATAACCACCGTGGCGTTGCCCTTGTCTGCTGGTAGGATTATTATGCTGGTATCTTTTTTCAGGTTAAGTAGTGCTGTCTGTTCCTCTTTGGGTAAGTTGCTTTTGGGTGGCTTGCTGCTGCAGAGGATGTTGGTGATTTCGAGTCTGATTTTGTTAGCGTCATCGGGGTTGATTTTGGTCAGGCTGGTTTCAACTCCGCATATAATGGTCTCAGTGGGGATGTATTTGGGAGTGACTGCAAAGTTGAATCCTTTGGAAAGGACATCGGTTTCAGCTTTGGTGAGGATCCTATCTGAGATGTTATGCACTGTTTGTTTCATGTGTTGCTGTGAGGGTGGAGGGTTTGTTTCTGGCGTTCTTGTAGTCTTGAGTTTGTTGGTGTGCGTGTCTGTCTTGAGGGTGGTCTGTGTTTGGCTCTCAGGCGGCAAGTTGTTTGGATTGTCCCAAAGTGCAGGGTGCATCTTGTTGCTGAGTTTGAGGTGAAGTGTGAGGAGATCTTTGTTGATTTGATCTAGGAGGAATCTTTTGTGTGAAGTTCATTTCTGATTAAGGCCAATTCTGTTCTTTTTAGGATCGTTTGGTGGCTGCAGAGTTGGAGTGGAATTTCAATTGGAAGCATTTGGGGATTAAATTTTCATCGCGGCAGTTTAAGGAATCCAGGTCACATAAAATGGAAGCTCTTTGGACTTCTAGTTTTCTAGTCTCAGTCTGCCCAATGGCTTTGGATCACACCATCTACCAGAAGAAAACACACACAAATATCTGCATGCACTCACACCACCACCCAGCACAGATCAACTCTGTAGCCAAGACACTCATCTCTAGAACAAATGCTTACGAACAACACCTACCGAACTACACACTCTCAGCGTTTTAACATCCAATGGATTCAGAAATAAGATTACCAAACTAATCCAAAAGAACCCCCACTAAAACCCAAGACAGAGAGCAAGAAAATGGCACAGCCCTCCTCCCATATATAAAAGGCACCACAGACAGAATCAGCAAGATCCTCCACAAACATAACATCAAGACAGCATTCTGCACAAACCAAAAATATCCACCATCCTAAGAAACCCCAAAGACAAAATTGAGTTAGAAAATCAAGGAGTATATGAAATCATCAGTGCCTTTGGCTCTCCCAAGATACGAAGGTCTCAGACCCATAGGCTCTGGGCTCACCTCTACAAACAGCTTTCTCGTAACTAAGCTATGGGTAGCTCAGTAAAAACTCATTAGTTCATAGAGATCATAAAGATTCTTGTGACCTGTTTGGTGAGCTTTGATGTCATCCTCTCACCCAAGTGCATATCTGAGCCTTGAAGCTGTATCCAAAACAAATATAACCCCCAAGCTGTCTAGATCTGCAACCACATCTTCCCACATACTTCATCTATAAAAAATACAAACAGTGAAGCATGGGATCACCTGGTCCTGTCATTGCCAACCTCTACATGGTTGCCTTGATGTGGTGGTGACATCCTGTGTGGACCTCGTGAGTGTGGGTCTGGTGTCATTCCTCGTGTTAGGGACACGTTTGTCAATAAGGGCAGGTTTCCAAATGGCTGGTAGGCGGGAGGTATCATCTCGTTTGTTCATGCTGTGTGGGCGTTTTTCTATCTCGATGGCTTCTCTGATTATTCTGTTGTTAAAGTGTTCAGTTTTGGCGATAGTTCTGGTCTTTTTAAAGTCAATATCGTGTCCTGTGACTTTAAAGTGTTGGACCAGGAAGAAGTTGGTTCCTCTTTTTGAATGAGTTCTTGTGTTCTTCAATGCGTGCACTTATTCTTCTGTTGGTTTGTCCAATGTATGTGGTGGGGCAGGCGGTGCATGGGATTTCATATACTCCTTGATTTTCTAACTCAATTTTGTCTTTGGGGTTTCTTAGGATGGTGGATATTTTTTGGTTTGTGCAGAATGCTGTCTTGATGTTATGTTTGTGGAGGATCTTGCTGATTCTGTCTGTGGTGCCTTTTATATATGGGAGGAGGGCTGTGCCATTTTCTTGCTCTCTGTCTTGGGTTTTAGTGGGGGGTTCTTTTTGGATTAGTTTGGTAATCTTATTTCTCTGGAATCCATTGGATGTTAGTACGTTTGTGAGAGTGTGTAGTTCGGTTTTTAGGTGTTGTTCGTCAGCTAAGCATTTTGTTCTAGAGATGAGTGTCTTGGCACGTTTGTCAATAAGGGCAGGTTTCCAAATGGCTGGTAGGCGGGAGGTATCATCTCGTTTGTTCATGCTGTGTGGGCGTTTTTCTATCTCGATGGCTTCTCTGATTATTCTGTTGTTAAAGTGTTCAGTTTTGGCGATAGTTCTGGTCTTTTTAAAGTCAATATCGTGTCCTGTGACTTTAAAGTGTTGGACCAGAGAAGAAGTTGGTTCCTCTTTTTGAATGAGTTCTTGTGTTCTTCAATGCGTGCACTTATTCTTCTGTTGGTTTGTCCAATGTATGTGGTGGGGCAGGCGGTGCATGGGATTTCATATACTCCTTGATTTTCTAACTCAATTTTGTCTTTGGGGTTTCTTAGGATGGTGGATATTTTTTGGTTTGTGCAGAATGCTGTCTTGATGTTATGTTTGTGGAGGATCTTGCTGATTCTGTCTGTGGTGCCTTTTATATATGGGAGGAGGGCTGTGCCATTTTCTTGCTCTCTGTCTTGGGTTTTAGTGGGGGGTTCTTTTTGGATTAGTTTGGTAATCTTATTTCTCTGGAATCCATTGGATGTTAGTACGTTTGTGAGAGTGTGTAGTTCGGTTTTTAGGTGTTGTTCGTCAGCTAAGCATTTTGTTCTAGAGATGAGTGTCTTGGCTATGGAGTTGATCTGTGCTGGGTGGTGGTGTGAGAGTGCATGCAGATAGCGGTTTGTGTGTGTTTTCTTCTGGTAGATGGTGTGTCCTAGGGAGCCATTGGGTTTCTTGTAGACTAAGACATCTAGGAAGGGAAGTTGGTTGTTAACTTCTGTTTCCATGGTGAACTGTATTTTGGGGTGTAGGCTATTGAGGTGTGTGAGGAAGTTTTCAAGTTTTCTTTCCCGTGTGGCCAGATTATGAAGTGCACGCATTGAAGAACACAAGAACTCATTCAAAAAGAGGAACTAACTTCTTCCTGGTCCAACACTTTAAAGTCACAGGACACGATATTGACTTTAAAAAGACCAGAACTATCGCCAAAACTGAACACTTTAACAACAGAATAATCAGAGAAGCCATCGAGATAGAAAACGCCCACACAGCATGAACAAACGAGATGATACCTCCGCCTACCAGCCATTTGAAACCTGCCCTTATTGACAAACGTGTCCCTAACACGAGGAATGACACCAGACCCACACTCACGAGGTCCACACAGGATGTCACCACACACATCCACCCAGAAAGCACACCCAAACCCACACTGATCAGGAAGCACGACCAAGGACCAGAAGCCAGACCGAGCTGCAACATTAGCCATTTCAAACCCTCCAATCCATACATGCAGCAGACTGACACCCACTACGAAGATGTAGCACGACCACGAACACGGCCAAACAGCAGCAGTGCAGCTCACCAGCTCAAATCCCCTGCAACACAGATTAGACTGAGCACAACCAAGCCCCCACCAAACAGGACACACCCCAGCCAATCAGAGCACAAAAACCCCATCCAATCAGAGCACAGCCAAGCTCCCACCCAATCAGTTCAAACCCCACTAGCAGTTAAAAGGAAGAAACAGCTGCAATCACACATTGCTCCCAGCACGAAGCTTGAAGCCTGAAGATGACGAATGAGACTTCGTCAAACGCCGCCAAGACACTTCCAATTTTACACGGGAGAAAACCCAACAACCAAAGACCTATATACAAACACTGAAACCTCAGAAAACAAATATTGCACCTCTACGGGAGGAAATCCACCATCTGACCAGGACCTATGAAAACTAGAAGTCCAAAGAGCTTCCATTTTATGTGACCTTGCATTCTACGAACTGCCGAGATCAAAATTTAATCCCCAAATGCTTCCAATTGAAATTCCACTCCAACTCTGCAGCCACCAAACGCATCCTAAAAAGAACAGAATTGGCCTTAATCAGAAATGAACTTCACACAAAAGATTCCTCCTAGATCAAATCAACAAAGATCTCCTCACACTTCACCTCAAACTCAGCAACAAGATGCACCCGCACTTTGGGACAACTAAACAACTTGCCGCCTGGAGAGCCGAAACACAGACCACCCTCAAGACAGACACACACACCAACAAACTCAAGACTACAAGAACGCCAGAAACAAACCTCCACCCTCACAGCAACACATGAAACAAACAGTGCATAACATCTCAGATAGGATCCTCACCAAAGCTGAAACCGATGTCCTTTCCAAAGTTCAACTTTGCAGTCACTCCCAAATACATCCCCACTGAGACCATTATATGCGGAGTTGAAACCAGCCTGACCAAAATCAACCCCGATGACGCTAACAAAATCAGACTCGAAATCACCAACATCCTCTGCAGCAGCAAGCCACCCAAAAGCAACTTACCCAAAGAGGAACAGACAGCACTACTTAACCTGAAAAAAGATACCAGCATAATAATCCTACCAGCAGACAAGGGCAACGCCACGGTGGTTATGAACACATCTGACTACCAAACCAAATTAACCAACCTACTCCAAGACCCTGCATACAAGCCCCTAAAAACAGACCCCACCACCTACCTAGAAAAAACCACTAGATCCAAAATAAAAGCCTCCCCATCAGTGAAGAAATCCAACCAAGAATCACTCCCAGAAAGAAATCATCCAGATGCCCTAAGCTCACGGCCTCCCAAGATACACAAAGAAGGAACCCCCACTCAGACCCATAGTCAGCTCCATAGGCTCACCTCTACAAAACCTAGCCAAATTTCTCGCCAAACAACTACAGCCCTATGCAGAATCCATCGCCTCACACGTAAAAAACTCATTCCAGTTCATAGAGATCATAAAGAAACAAAACTTACAGCCCAGCGACCTACTCGTGAGCTTTGATGTCATATCCCTCTTCACCCAAGTGCCAATCAAAGAAGCCTTGACAGCTATCCAAAACAAATATAACCCCCCCAAGCACATACTAGATCTGACCAACCACTGCCTATCCAACACATACTTCATCTATAACGGACAAAAATACAAACAAATAGAAGGCGCACCCATGGGATCACCCTCTCACCTGTCATTGCCAACCTCTACATGGAACACTTTGAAACCCAAGCCCTAGAAAAACCTGACCCCAACCCCAACCCCTGCCTCAGATACTAAGACGACACCTTCATAATCTGGCCACACGGGAAAGAAAAACTTGAAAACTTCCTCACACACCTCAATAGCCTACACCCCAAAATACAGTTCACCATGGAAACAGAAGTTAACAACCAACTTCCCTTCCTAGATGTCTTAGTCTACAAGAAACCCAATGGCTCCCTAGGACACACCATCTACCAGAAGAAAACACACACAAACCGCTATCTGCATGCACTCTCACACCACCACCCAGCACAGATCAACTCAGTAGCCAAGACACTCATCTCTAGAACAAAATGCTTAGCTGACGAACAACACCTAAAACCGAACTACACACTCACAAACGCATTAACATCCAATGGATTCCAGAGAAATAAGATTACCAAACTAATCCAAAAGAACCCCCACTAAAACCCAAGACAGAGAGCAAGAAAATGGCACAGCCCTCCTCCCATATATAAAGGCACCACAGACAGAATCAGCAAGATCCTCCACAAACATAACATCAAGACAGCATTCTGCACAAACCAAAAATATCCACCATCCTAAGAAACCCCAAAGACAAAATTGAGTTAGAAAATCAAGGAGTATATGAAATCCCATGCACCTGCCCCACCACATACATTGGACAAACCAACAGAAGAATAAGTGCGCATTGAAGAACACAAGAACTCATTCAAAAGAGGAACCAACTTCTTCCTGGTCCAACACTTTAAAGTCACAGGACACGATATTGACTTTAAAAGACCAGAACTATCGCCAAAACTGAACACTTTAACAACAGAATAATCAGAGAAGCCATCGAGATAGAAAACGCCCACACAGCATGAACAAGCGAGATGATACCTCCGCCTACCAGCCATTTGAAACCTGCCCTTATTGACAAGCGTGTCCCTAACACGAGGAATGACACCAGACCCACACTCACGAGGTCCACACAGGATGTCACCACCACACATCCACCCAGAAAGCACACCCAAACCCACACTGATCAGGAAGCACGACCAGGACCAGAAGCCAGACCGCAGCTGCAACATTAGCCACTTCAAACCCTCCAATCCATACATGCAGCAGACTGACACCCACTACGAAGATGTAGCACCACCACAACACGGCCAAACAGCAGCAGTGCAGCTCACCAGCTCAAATCCCCTGCAGCACAGATTAGACTGAGCACAACCAAGCCCCACCAACACAGGACACACCCCAGCCAATCAGAGCACAGAAAAACCCCATCCAATCAGAGCACAGCCAAGCTCCCACCCAATCAGTTCAAACCCCACTAGCAGTTAAAGGAAGAAACAGCTGCGATCACACATTGCTCCCAGAAGCACTGAAGCCTGAAGATGACGAATGAGACTTCACGAAACGCCGCCAAGACACTTCCAATTTTACACGGAGAAACCCAACAACCAAAGACCTATATACAAACACCGTGAAAACCTCAGAAAACAAATATTGCACCTCTACGGGAGAAATCCACCATCTGACCAGGACCTATGAAAAACTAGAAGTCCAAAGAGCTTCCATTTTATGTGACCTCGCATTCCTACGAAACTGCCGCGATGAAAATTTAATCCCCAAATGCTTCAATTGAAATTCCACTCCAACTCTGCAGCCACCAAACGCATCCTAAAAGAACAGAATTGGCCTTAATCAGAAATGAACTTCACACAAAAGATTCCTCCTAGATCAAATCAACAAAGATCTCCTCACTTCACCTCAAACTCAGCAACAAGATGCACCCTGCACTTTGGGACAAATCAAACAACTTGCCGTCTGGAGGCGAAACACAGACCACCCTCAAGACAGACACGCACACCAACAAACTCAAGACTACAAGAACGCCAGAAACAAACAAACAAACAAACAAACAAACAAACAAACAAACAAACAAACAAACAAACAAACAAACAAACAAACAAACAAACAAACAAACAAACAAACAAACAAACAAACAAACAAACAAACAAACAAACAAACAAACAAACAAACAAACAAACAAACAAACAAACAAACAAACAAACAAACAAACAAACAAACAAACAAACAAACAAACAAACAAACAAACAAACAAACAAACAAACAAACAAACAAACAAACAAACAAACAAACAAACAAACAAACAAACAAACAAACAAACAAACAAACAAACAAACAAACAAACAAACAAACAAACAAACAAACAAACAAACAAACAAACAAACAAACAAACAAACAAACAAACAAACAAACAAACAAACAAACAAACAAACAAACAAACAAACAAACAAACAAACAAACAAACAAACAAACAAACAAACAAACAAACAAACAAACAAACAAACAAACAAACAAACAAACAAACAAACAAACAAACAAACAAACAAACAAACAAACAAACAAACAAACAAACAAACAAACAAACAAACAAACAAACAAACAAACAAACAAACAAACAAACAAACAAACAAACAAACAAACAAACAAACAAACAAACAAACAAACAAACAAACAAACAAACAAACAAACAAACAAACAAACAAACAAACAAACAAACAAACAAACAAACAAACAAACAAACAAACAAACAAACAAACAAACAAACAAACAAACAAACAAACAAACAAACAAACAAACAAACAAACAAACAAACAAACAAACAAACAAACAAACAAACAAACAAACAAACAAACAAACAAACAAACAAACAAACAAACAAACAAACAAACAAACAAACAAACAAACAAACAAACAAACAAACAAATAGAAGGCGCACCCATGGGATCACCCTCTCACCTGTCATTGCCAACCTCTACATGGAACACTTTGAAACCCAAGCACTAGAAAAATCTGATCACAAACCCAAACTCTGGCTCAGATCGTGACGACACCTTCATAATCTGGCCACACGGAAAGAAAAACTTGAAAACTTCCTCACACACCTCAATAGCCTACACCCCAAAATACAGTTCACCATGGAAACAGAAGTTAACAACCAACTTCCTTCCTAGATGTCTTAGTCTACAAGAAACCCAATGGCTCCCTAGGACACACCATCTACCAGAAGAAAACACACACAAACCGCTATCTGCATGCACTCTCACACCACCACCCAGCACAGATCAACTCCGTAGCCAAGACACTCATCTCTAGAACAAAATGCTTAGCTGACGAACAACACCTAAAAACCGAACTACACACTCTCACAAACGTACTAACATCCAATGGATTCCAGAGAAATAAGATTACCAAACTAATCCAAAAGAACCCCCACTCAAACCCAAGACAGAGAGCAAGAAAATGGCACAGCCCTCCTCCCATATATAGAAGGCACCACAGACAGAATCAGCAAGATCCTCCACAAACATAACATCAAGACAGCATTCTGCACAAACCAAAAATATCCACCATCCTAAGAAACCCCAAAGACAAAATTGAGTTAGAAAATCAAGGAGTATATGAAATCCCATGCACCGCCTGCCCCACCACATACATTGGACAAACCAACAGAAGAATAAGTGCGCATTGAAGAACACAAGAACTCATTCAAAAGAGGAACCAACTTCTTCCCTGGTCCAACACTTTAAAGTCACAGGACACGATATTGACTTTAAAAGACCAGAACTATCGCCAAAACTGAACACTTTAACAACAGAATAATCAGAGAAGCCATCGAGATAGAAAACGCCCACACAGCATGAACAAACGAGATGATACCTCCGCCTACCAGCCATTTGGAAACCTGCCCTTATTGACAAACGTGTCCCTAATACGAGGAATGACACCAGACCCACACTCACGAGGTCCACACAGGATGTCACCACCACACATCCACCCAGAAAGCACACCCAAACCCACACTGATCAGGAAGCACGACCAAGGACCAGAAGCCAGACCGCAGCTGCAACATTAGCCATTTCAAACCCCTCCAATCCATACATGCAGCAGACTGACACCCACTACGAAGATGTAGCACGACCACGAACACGAAGCCAAACAGCAGCAGTGCAGCTCACCAGCTCAGATCCCCCTGCAACTCAGATTAATTTGAGCACAACCAAGCCCCCACCCAAACAAGACAAACCCCCATCCAAACAGAGCACAAAAACCCCATCCAATCAGAGCACAAAAAAACCCACATCCAATCAGAGCACAGTTCAAACCCCCACTAGCAGTTAAAAAGGAAGAAACAGCTGCAATCACACATTGCTCCCAGAAGCACGAAGCTGAAGCCTGAAGATGACGAATGAGACTTCGTCGAAACGTCGCCAAGACACTTCCAATTTTACACGGGAGAAAACCCGAACAACCAAAGATCTATCTATCTATCTATCTATCTATCTATCTATCTATCTATCTATCTATCTATCTATCTATCTATCTATCTATGAGAGAGAGAGAGAGAGAACATGCTAAAATCCTTGAGTTGCTGAAACTGATCACTATCTCAAAAGATGTCCACATTTCATTTGATTTGCGCATTTGGAAATGCAGGTAACCACACATTTTGGGATTGTGAAAAATGATTGGGATTATGGCAGATTTTTCTTCTAAAATAAAGAACAGCTTCAAAGGAGTGATTTTGTCACATAAATAGTATGAGAACAAATAATTAAATTCCCTTTCCTCACTTGCCACTATCCTATTAATGGACATCCCTCCAGATAGACTATCTGCATTTTTAAATGTGAAGATGAAATGCAAAAGAAATACCTGATTCAGTTTGATTTGATTTTCTGAATTGTCAGATAAATAGGAGGCATTCAATTCGATTTGAAGAATAGATCAATGTGGTCAGTTTGGAAAATCAATTCAGTCTGGGAATTCAATCAAACTGCTTTTGAATTGAATCCAAATATAATCTGTGCACAGCCTTATTGATCCATAAAGCTCGCTATATAGGGAGAACACTGGATGAGAAGCTGAACTAGATTTGTGGTGTTTTACCAGTGACAAGGAATTCAAAAACATGCAAAGTTGCGAATCTATCCAGTGATTTAGGTTACCATCAGACTATGATAATTGATAGATGTCAACTTTCGTCTCTCTAATCCTGTAGCACTATAGTCATTTTAGGCCATTGTGTTTACTGTGTATGTTCTTGATTTTTTTTCAGATATAGGTGTTGGGTTGAGATACTAGGCTGGCAAGTCTCAGTTATATTGATGGCACAGTTGTGTGCATTCACATTGCTGGACAAATCTTATGCAAGAGTGTGCCTGCCATTAAAATAGCCCTATTGAAGAGTGTTCTCTTTAGATAATTTAGCAGGTTATTGTCTCAAAAACAATGACAATGGCTTGAAACCAAATTAAATAGATGATGTTCAAATAGAAACAAGACCAAGGTGGAATTGGATATAACTGAAGCAATGATCATAACATGCAGGCTAGTAAGAAGTTAAACGCTGTTAAGAGTCCATGATATTATATTTAATACTAGGAACCTCCAGTTAAAGACTCCAGTTTGAAGTGATGTCAGTAAAAATATTTTTAAAAAAATTTCCATTCTGGTGGAAATTAAAGTAATTGTATTCCCACATATTTTTCAGTGCACAATTAGAGAAGATTTATATAAAGAATATTGAAGCGATAGAACCAACATTATGTATTACCAAGATTGCTATGCTAATCAGTTGTATCTAAGAATCATGTGAGCATTAAATTGAAATCTAATCTCAAAACAAATTAAAACTTTTTCTAGACCAGGGGTTCCCAACCTTTTCTATACCCTGTACCCCTAGAATGCTTCTGATATATTCTCGCACCCCTTATAAAAGTAAATAATTATATGCATATAATTATCCATACACACTATAATTTTGAAACTTCTAAATCCAAGTTTTCAAACTCCCTCTAATATTGTCTCTCACCCCCAGGGGGTGCGAGCATACAACACCCCCACCCTCCCACCCTCCCTGTTAGGAACCCCTGTCCTAAACCTTTATTCAGAGTCACTAAATGTCCCTTTAGTGGAGGGTAAATAAGAACTATCTACATACCTATCTACCTACCTATTGAAGATATGGGAATAATTATAGGTTGGGCATGCATATAGTTATGGATAGAGACACTCTGAAGCAAATATAAAGATATTAATTTTATGATGTATCTTTGTAATTTAGGCTTGGTTTTAAGAATCTTTTCTACAAAGCAAGTCCCATTGAATTCAGAGGTATTAATTTCTAACGAAATACTCTGGGATGGCATTCTTAACTTCAGCAGCATATGATGCCTGCACATTTTAGTTGATATGATAATATTCAAAGCAAGTCGTTAGACAAAGTTTAGCCAAAGCAGCAAACAAACAATAGTCTGCTGATGTCAATGGAAATCCCAATGGGTTATATCTAATCAACATTTGGAAGAAAGCTATTGGTGTTTAAAAGAGAAAGAACAAAAGCACAAATCTTCTCACAGAAATTGTCAAATGGCTTTTGCTATCAGTTAGGTCTGTGTCTTGTCATAAAGTGTGAAATTAATAAGTCGTGACATTATTTTTCTCAATTTATAATACAGACTACAAGACCAAAGATTAAGTTTCCGGTGCCATTGCATCAGTGAGCCAGCAATTTAATTAGATCACTGAGCTTTGATTTCTGTCAGCCTGTATCTTGAAAAACCTCATTAAATTTATCTGTTAAAGATAGATTATGCACTTGAAAACCCAACTAGCACAGTGCTACCCTAAAAAGAGCAGGTGTCGCTATCAAGATACAGCAGGAAGGTGAGAGAAAATCACGGAAAAATGGTACTTCAATAGCAATCTCTCTGTGTGTACCTGATGGTGCTTCAAAAGTCTCACAAATTGTTCAGCATCTGCCGAACAAGATAAAACAACGTGAAAGAATGGAAATTATGTCAGGATCTGTGTCGGCTATAACATGGAGCTTTCTTTATTTTCAAAAAGAATTGATAGCAATTCTTTTATAAGTTACCCTCCAGCTGGAAGTGGAGGACTGAAGCTTGAATGAATCCAAAGGATTAAAAACAAATAATCAAGAACACATATTTTTTAGCTGGTGGTTAAGGAAAGGCACTTTGTTGCTTTTTACTTCTGCCAGCACAGTATAGAAAAACAACAACAACAACAACAAAAACCCTGGTTATAGTTTGTTCAGCCTAGATGTTTTCTACTCAAGCCACAGGCTCTCGAAACCCTCATTTGAGTCCCTATGGACCATGATTGCTGCAAACATTACTGTGTATCCTGCAATGTGCAAGAATAATTTTCTACAATTTTGATGTAGGAAACATGGGAAAACTGTAACGTATGTGCTAAAATTGCCATTATCAGTTAAGAGTGAAGAAACGTTAAATATTTCTCCAAACCTAGCTCCACACATAAGCATGTTATGATCACCTTCTGTTTGTACTCCTCAGATCTCTATACTAAGGTATAAAGATTATACTTTAGCATCCATTTCATTCCAACTTCTTACAGGGAAGAAACCTTCCTAAATAGGACAGGTTCTGCTACAAAATGCATACTGCAATATTTCATCAGGGGGAAAATTAGGATGTCTACAAGTGTGTATAATAGAATGATACAGCTCAGCACTGTTTGCCATGTGATCTCCATGGAACATAAAATGTACATTAAGATGAAAAGCTTGGATTAAGAAAATTACATCTGTGGTACATTTGTTACGTCTGTGATTGAAATAGATAAATACATTCACACATGCAGAATTCTCAGGAAAGGAGAACTAGAGATGGAAAAGAAAAAGATGGATGGCTAGTAAACCAAGATGGATTTACACGATTTGTACTGATGAAGATCTGCTGGTTCTAGAATAATAGAGAGACCAAGCTTCTTCTTTCAACAACCCCATAATCCCTTGCGAGTGGAGCCTGGGCAACTGAATGGAGTGGAGGGTTTACTGGCCGGATGCCTGACCTGTCACCAATGCAGAGTTTTGTTCAGCAGATATTGCCTCATTGTGCTGAGAGAGAGAGAAATATCTACCTCTACCTAGGATCAAACTCACAGCCTCCTGATTGTGAGGCAAGAGCTCCACCTCTAGGCCACCGCACCATTCAATAATATAGAGATCAATGAAGGCCAATAAAGATCCTGAATAGAATAGAATAGAATAGAATAGAATAGAATAGAATTTATTGGCCAAGGGTGGTTGTACACACAAGGAATTTGTCTTGGTGCATATGCTCTCAGTGAGATGAGATGGTATAGGACCAGATTTTGATGGATCATGTCTAACTGACCAGAGAGGAAGGAAAGGATTAAAAGAAAACTCAAAAAGATCAATGTTCTGCTAGTCATGACAGATTGCCAACTGTCCATTTATATAGGCTGCCAATAATAAAGCCCTTGATAAGTATTTAAGTATCTGCCACTACTACGCACTTGCATATTTTCTGTGTATGCATACATAGGTTTCACGAACCATAATACTGGTGCTATGATATATTAAAAATAAAACCAATGACTACAGTAGTTGAAACATTGCATATTGCATTATTATATCTTTTTGTTAATTCTAACAATTTTGATCCCTTTTTATTGTGTTGTAATTTCCCAAAAGTTTTTTTTTAAAAAACCTCTTTATATTATTCTTCATTTGACCCGTAATGCAGAGCTTACAATATTTCCCAACACAACTGCACAAATCTGTGTTAAAACATTTTGTGTAGACTTGTGCCTAAAAAGTCCTATACCTAATAAAAATGAATACACCTCTTGAGCCTAAGAGCCAAACAAAATAGGCCGTCCACCAGGTTGATTCCATACAGATATAGATATTCAGGTTTGAACACAGAAGAAATTGGACAAATGGCAATTCAAAGTTCTAGTAATTAGAAATTCTGATTCTCTCTTTTCAATCTCCCATTATAAGCCAATAACAATCTTTAGCACAGAAACTTTTCTCAAATTAAATGGCATCTCCTTTGTCTAACTGTAGATTATTTTGACATGACATTTGCTGATCTAATTAAGCAAAGTGTTTTTCAACCACAGTCTTCTTCTCCTTGATCTACCTATTATTTGTTTTAACATCCATGCTATCATCGCCAGATGGTTGTTTTCCTGAATAGAAACTAAAGTATGTCTCATTGTTGTGATGAATCTGGCTTTTCTTTACATTCAAGCTGATTGCATTTACTTTGGATAGAAACGGAGTGTTTCTCTAATTCTTTTTGGGCATGATTTTATTACCAAGGAGCTCTTTCCAATCTTGTCATTAAAAGCAAACTAGCTGATAATTTTCATTGTAGCTGGGGAGATTTAAAAAGAGCTTGTGTTTGTTTAGCTTCTGTTCCAAAACATCCTGAGTGAATTGCAGTCTGCTACTGCTTATAGACATTTTAAGCTCTGTTATTCACTCCTCATTTCAGCTGCCTACACTTACGCCTCCTCACACATTAATTCTGTGATTCATCTGTCTGGGCCATAGTTTGCATTTGCTTCTTCACTGTTATGGAAGTAGAGATGCTGATGTTATGACCTTAAAAAGCGGAAAAGAAAAGTGAATTTGTAATCCTCGATTGTATTGAATTATTGCATTTTGGTAATAATCAAAAAGCATCAGTACTTGGTAAACAAAACTTCATAACTTCTTTCTTGATATATAATAGTGTTGGAAGAAATACCCAGTTCCAGTTCCAAGCTGGGAGAAAGGCACTGGAAATAAAATGCAGGCTGGAGGCTGATTGGAAAGAAAGGTTCCCTTTATTGATGAAGCAGAACCACCAACCACATGTGATTCTGGGACAGGTGACAAAATGGAGTCTAGAGTGGGTGGGTTTTATACCATTTGGATTCCTATGGGGTCATGTAAGGGTCATGGCTGGCTCTATAGATGAAAATGGAAATGCAAATCCTAGATGTTTGCCTGAGCTAATTTTGTCAACCTTTGGCTTGATTGTGTTGCTTATATGAAGTTTCTTCCTGACCCAATCTTTCTGAAATGGATCGCCAAATCTGCATTTGTATAAATTGGCCTCTTTACAGTTTCTGTTTGGGGCAGGGAAATTGGAGCTGGTTTCTGCCTCCCTTTTTTCCATTTCTCCTTTAGGGGAAATATTCTATCCTATCTTTTTAATATCCCCCCAAATATTTCATTTTTCTGAGAGGGGGGATTCTCACAAGAGAGACTCGGATTGATAAGTACCCTTATAACTTAGCCTCATTCTCCAGTGCAAAGTTAAGGAGCTGCTGAGCTGGAAATACCATCTAAATTTGTATGATTGGGGCTTATATGTAAAAGAGAGAGAGAGAGAGAGAGAGAGAGAGAGAGAGAGAGAGAGAGAGAGAGAGAGAGAGAGACTTTTCTTGCTTTTGTACACTGCTCCGCTCCCTCTGCTGTGACAAATAGAAGTAATCTATTTTACTAGACCAAAGTTTAGGGCCTTTCAAGGAGGTTATATTATGACGCTGCATCACTAGGATTACTGCAGAAAAAAATGGCTGCCTTCACCCTACTCCCACCCCCTCTTCGGTGTATGGTGTCCACATACCATACTGGAAAATCCACCATTGAATTTACTTGGAGTGTCCATTTACCAAGTGAAACTGGTTCAGTGCATTCATGGAAACGATAAGAGATAAAACATCTTTAATTCTTTTTTCTTTTCTCCTTTTTCTCCTGAATCCAGAGGCAATCCAGAAGTGCATCTAACTGCTGCTGCTTTTCTATTGCCTGGCTATAGAAATTGTCACTTTAGAGGCCTCTGGGACACAAAGGTCCACAGTGACTGCCTGGAAGAAGTTTCAATTTGCACATTGTGACAAAAGGACTATAGTGGAAATTGAGTCACTAGCATGTCTTAAAGCCAGGTAAGAAAAACTGCAGCAGGTGAACTTGATTCTGCCAAAGCTGTCTTTTCTTTCCATGTGATATTTTACTTCTAATTAAGCTTCTGCACAGATTTCTAACTTTCAAGGCCAAATTTGTTCCAATTATATAAAAGCTCTTTCAGCAGAAGAATGTGTTTAGAAGAGGAGAAAAGAGAACAGTGATAATGAGACAGCCAATGTAGCACATTATAGATCAGAGAAGGAAAGAATGGAATGGACTGGGACGGGACGGGATGGGACGGGACAGGATGGGGCAGGACGGGACGGAACAGAACAGAACAGAACAGAACATCCAAGAAAAATAGCATGATAGATTGAATGTTGGCCAGCTGGAACACTGAATGAAAATTCTGTTACTAAGAAGGAAGAATTGGTGAATCAATTTAGACAGAAGCACACATCAGAAGAATATGTTTTAGTAGACCACAAGTTGAATGACAACCATTAGTGTGATTCAGTTGCTAAAAAGGGAAATGCTACTTTGAGATGTATTAACAGGAACATAATGTCCACATCACAGGAACTAGCTTTCTAACCTATTCTGCTATGGGCTGAACCATATTTCCTGCTTGCTCCAACATAGTAACTTGCCACTCACCATTTTGGGAAGGTAGGAAAGGAGTATATTGTCTTCAATCCATCTCTCGGCTTTTGGGAAGGCAAGAATTTTCCTGTTTTATATAATGCTTTTTCCCCCTCCATGGTTGAAATCAGAACAATCTGGTCTGCCTGCTCAAATGCAATTGGCTGGTATGTTTCCTGTTGGGCAACCCCACCAATCCCTGCTCTCTGCCTTTGTGACCATTTTATATTGGGTTGCTGGGATCCGTAACATAAAAGGCTAGATTTTTGCTTGCTTGGTAAATGCAATCTTGATTATCCACCTGCAAATATACATTCGGACACAAAGGAATGCCTGAACTATCTGGCCGTTATTATTTATAGAATGCTTCATATTATTAAATCTCCCTTGGGACCAATAGATGGCAGAGCTCTGTAAATCAAAATAAGGATTGAAAAATCGTTAAGAACTTGAGAATCGAAGCAAGAGAAGACTAAGCACTAATACTAGCAACCTCAAAGATGCTCTGTGAAGTGAAATGAATGTGCATGCAGATTCAAGTTGTGTCTGAATTGATTTTCATTATTTAGAACAGAAGAATCTAATAGTATAATGCAGGGATTCTTTAGGATGCTCCTCTTGTTTACATGGCTTTATTTTTCTCCTTGAGCAATGCATTGAAGGAATTAAATCTGGAGAGTGACGAGACATTAATATTCCTGTAAAAATACAAAAGTACATCTGCCACCTGCTTATTATTGGAGATTGGTGAGACAAAAAAGCAGGCAGAACTAAAGTTCACATTTGCATTATTTTTTGATCTAATGTCATCAATGGCTACAGCTCTCTAAGATTCTTTAAGAAAACATAATCTTTTTATATTGAGGTAAGGATATATTTCTCTCTGTATATGACACAGACCAAATCTTCCCAAACTACTAATTTATAGAAAGGATAACTACAAGAATACCCAGTTATCACAGTCAATGGCTCTTGCAAATTTCACAAGTGTAATTCCAACTCTTCTGAAGGCATCAGGTTGGAGGAGGTTGATATAGATAATTTGAGGTTACAATAGATAAGGAGACACATTTTAAAGTAAACGGGTACAGTGTTAGGATGCAAGTGCTGATGTATATAAAGCTTTCAATGAAGCAATGGAACAGCTTTCCTTTGGAAATTGTGGGAACCTCATCACTTGAGGCTTTCAAGAACAGACTGGACTGCCATCTGTCAGAAATGGTGTAGAATAGAATAGAATAGAATAGAATAGAATAGAATTTTTATTGGCCAAGTGTGATTGGACACACAAGGAATTTGTCTTGGTGCATATGCTCTCAGTGTACATAAAAGAAAAGATACGTTCATCAAGGTACAACATTTACAACACAATTGATGGTCAATATATCAATATAAATCATAAGGATTGCCAGCAACAAGTTATAGTCATACAGTCAAAAGTGGAAAGAGATTGGTGATGGGAACTATGAAACGATTAATAGTAGTGCAGATTCAGTAAATAGTCTGACAGTGTTGAGGGAATTATTTGTTTAGCAGAGTGATGGCCTTCGGGAAAAAACTGTTCTTGTGTCCAGTTGTTCTGGTGTGCAGTGCTCTATAGCGTCGTTTTGAGGGTAGGAGTTGAAACAGTTTATGTCCTGGATGCGAGGAGTCTGTAAATATTTTCACGGCCCTCTTCTTGATTCGTGCAGTATACAGGTCCTCAATGGAAGGCAGGTTGGTAGCAATTATTTTTTCTGCAGTTCTAATTATCCTCTGAAGTCTGTGTTTTTCTTGTTGGGTTGCAGAACCGAACCAGACAGTTATAGAGGTGCAAATGACAGACTCAATAATTCCTCTGTAGAATTGGATCAGCAGCTCCTTGGGCAGTTTAGCTTACTGAGTTGGCGCAGAAAGAACATTCTTTGTTGTCCTTTTTTAATGATGTTTTTGATGTTAGCTGTCCATTTGAGATCTTGTGATATGATAGAACCCAGAAATTTGAAGGTTTCTACTGTTGATACTGTGTTGTCAAGTATTGTGAGAGGTGGAAGTATGGAAGGGTTTCTCCTAAAGTCTACCACCATTTCTACGGTTTTGAGTGTGTTCAGTTCCAGATTGTTTTGGTTGCACCACAAGGCTAGTCGTTCGACCTCTCGTCTGTATGCGGATTCGTCATTGTCTCGAATGAGACCAATCACTGTTGTGTCATCTGCGAACTTCAGTAGCTTAACAGATGGATCATTGGAGATGCAGTCATTGGTATACAGAGAGAAGAGAAGTGGGGAGAGCACACAGCCTTGGGGGGCCCCTGTGCTAATTGTACAGGTATTTGATGTGATCTTGCTTAGCTTCACCTGCTGCTTCCTGTTTGTTAGGAAGCTTGTGATCCACTTACAAGTCTGTTCCGGTACCTGTAGCTGGTTTAGCTTAGTTAGAAGAATGTCTGGAATGATGGTATTGAATGCTGAACTAAAGTCTACCAAAAGGACCCTTGCATAGGTCTTTGGAGATTCATGATGTTGCAGGATGTAGTGCAGAGCCATATTAACAGCATCATCTGTTGATCTATTTGCTCGGTATGCAAATTGCAGTGTAGGGTCTGCTTGGGTGGGGGGTTGGACTAGATGACCTACAAGGCCCCTTCCAACTCTGTTAATCTGTTAAAATAAAATCTGCTATTTTAGAAATTATTATGTATCCTTGTTATATTCTTTTATGGTATGTTTCAGGGTATTGCTGAATATTTTTATAATTATATTTCATTTACATTTAAATACTTTAGAATTTTACTTCTTTTGTTGCTGAATGATTTTAGAAGAATCAAAGCAATGACAAGAATCCAGTTTGAAATTAGTCATTGTTGTTATCAAAAAATATTCTAAGTCTTAATTGAGAATGATTATCCCAGACGGCTGGAGGAGTCCTAGTTTCCTCAATTCAATCATTTCTTCTTTTTGTTTCCTAGCAGCCAAAATCCTGGAGGAACTCATTCAGGCTAAGAGTTTGCGTCATTCACAATTCTGATGTCTGCTGATGTCTTTGCTTTGATATCTAATGTTTATCACCAACAGAGCCCTGAGCAGCTGTGATGTTTTAGTACCATCGGCAATGCAATTTGCTGATCATTGACAATGTCTAAAATTAAATACAGCAATGCTTTATTCACTTTAAAGAACTAACCATACTAATTAGCAAACAATTACTTTTAAATTTATATACAAACACAATATACTATACTACACTATTATTATGGAATATTAAATTATTCAAGAACATTATGAGCCTCAAAAATGCTTATAATCCACAACAACTCATCCTAATTTAGATGACAGAAAAAAATTGGCCATCTTGTAAGAGACAATTTTGGCATAGAGGATGCAAAACACAATACCTAGAATGGCCAGTTCTTTCCCCAGGAATCATGGTCAACATTGGAGTAAAAAGGTCTCTGTATTGTATGTCCAACAATTCCCCTGATACATTAATGGTCACTTAGAAACTTGGGAAGACCTAATAGCCTTTGACTTGGCGTTTCTTCTGAGATATAGGCTTTTGTGTTTGTTTATCTCGTCAATGGCAGCTATTTTGTGAGACTACTGATAATATGCTCTCAAAATTCTACTATTGAGACCGTTGTCTTATAGGCTTATAAGCGACTAAATTTTTCAACACGTGAATTAAAATCCACAATCCAAAACCAAATAGAATTTGAGCAACAATCCTGACCATAAAATACACTCCACAAGAGGAATCCCTCTGAAAAAAAGGAAGTTTCAGATAGATTTCCTAAAATTAAATACCAAATCATATAAAAATTACATATGTGCAAAATTCACATATACTTATCACTTGCCCTACTAGTTATTTTTTTTATTTGATTTGATTTATAAAGTTGTTCATTATGTAAAAACATAAAACTATTTGTGTTCTTTCTTAGTTTTAGGTATAAAAACATGTTGAAACTGTTCTGACCTAGGCTTCCTGAGACAGTAAAAAGCACATGGTTAGTCCCAAAAACCCTCTTTTTATTTCAATGGCTGTGAATTATGTTTATTCACAGCCTGTAATGAGTCACAAAGAGTCCAATAAAAGTCTACCACAGTCCTTCGGGATAAGCACCCACCTTTATCTTCCTTGACACACTGCCAAACACCTAATTGCAAGGCCACATAGACCACATAGGCAAAACGAATCTTCAGAATTTAAACGAACAAAGTTGCTTCCTGCAAAGGCTCACATGCCTTTGCTCCTCCTTTATGTCTTATGGGAGGGGCCAATCATCTCCAAGCCCTACTCCCTAGTCGTCCCTTTTGTCTCAACTGTTCTTACCTTCTGGCATCTCTGCACATGCGCACACCAGGAACAAGCTCCCCCTCTTCCTCTTCCCCCCTGTTCCTCTGCCTCACCAACTCTGGAGACTCCGGAGGCAGCACATAACTCCCAGATGGCCCTGGCCCCCTTTCTGCTTCTGACACAGAGCTCTCGTCTGAACCTTCCCCAGATTCCAGGACTAGCCCATGTTCCTCCCCAATTTCCTCATCATCCGACACTGTTGCCAGCTCTGCAGGCTGCTGGCAGACCACAACAGAAACAAGGGATTTATTATAATTGATAGAAAGATCTCAACTTTACCGCAGGGTTGTCAAACTCACATCACAGCATCACATGACGTATTGGGACTTTCCCCCCCCCCTTTGCTAAACTGGGCGTGGGTGTGTCCAGCGCGTGATGCATCCAGCCTGTGGACCAGAAGCTTGACAGCCCTGCCCTAAATGGACATTTTAGAGCCACTGAGTAAGTAATCTCTGGTGCAGAATTTAAACTCTGTAATTGATTTTAGCAGTGGTTACAAAGCTTGTTAAACAATGGATGTAAATATAAATGAAAAAGTTGGAAGAAAATATATATGTTTTGAAGAAGAATTTTCTATTTTGATAAAATGTTTTCTTCTCCAATCTCTCAAACTTAATATTCTGGAATATTGCAACCACAAGTATTTGTAATGTAATTTGACAAACTTAAGCATATTTGTTGAAGAAAAAGTTCAGTTAAAGGCATATTTGAACAAGACCATTTTCAATAAATGTAAGAAATGTGTTTTCTATTTCAAATAGTAATTTGAATAAACAGCAGCACATTTCCTTTGTATTTGCACTGGACATTTTAAGGAATCAATTGTCACAACAGACCTGTTACATATTCGTTTGTGTTTGAAATTATCAGACCCTGGGTATGATGCATTTTTATGGGAAGGCTTCATTGCTGATTTCATAAGTATTACATGAAATTCTAAATTCTGGTCTTGCTAATATCAATGACATGCCAATTATTTTGAATGACTCCCATTGTTTCATTTCCCATATTGTCTGGGAAAATAGCTGCTTGTATATTTCTTTTTTTAAATGCATTAGGAAATATAATATATTGCATAATTTTTTATAGTTACCGTATATACTCGAGTATAAGCCGAGTTTTTCAGCACGTTTTTTGTGCTGAAAAACGTCCCCTCGGCTTATACTCGGGTCTATACGGCTTATACTCGAGTTTTTTTTTTTTTTAAGCCCCTCGGCTTATACTCGAGTATATACGGCTTATACTCGAGTTGTTTTTTTTTCTTTTTTTCACATTTTACCGGACGGCGCGGGGAAGCCCTGCCGGTGCAGTGAGAGGGCGGGGCGGGGGAGCCGCCAGCCTTCTCAGCTGAGGGAGGGAGGGTTTCCCCAACCAGTAGGTGCCTCATTTCCCACCCTCGGTTTATACTCGAGTCCCCAGTTTACCCCAGTTTTTGGGGTAAAATTGGGAACCTCGGCTTATACTCGGATCGGC